>NW_019174307.1:22069683-22080526 GCF_002260705.1 Seriola dumerili
CTCCCTTAACCCACAGCAACACGCCACCCTTTGTTTCATAACCTGGACTAAGCAGTAAACTTTAAAACCAGAACAAAATTTCTTTTTTCCATCGCCTATAAAGAGAGAATTCTTAAGCACTCACTCAGGATGATGAAAAGACATCCAAATCAAGCACTCTCTCTTAATATCTTCACACCTTTGTCACACGTGCAAATTCCCACTCCTCAATCACATCATACAAAGCAGCAAATTTTTCCCACCCTGCCAACTTAAATTGCCTCATTATTCCTCAATTAACCATTAACATTTTTCTTAATGCTATAACACCTCGACACCATGCCACAGCAATCAAATCATATCAAGATATAAAGCCAGTCAACACAAACAAGAATACAATCTTGTTAAGACAGCTCCTTTCAGCTTCAATAATAAAGTCTAATATTAGATTAACAGTTAGACATCAAATCTTTCAAAACTTAATTACTTTCCTCTAACCAAGATTTATTCAAAACATAAATCTTAAATATTTAGCAAAAAATTTTCAAATATATTATATAATGCTTAATTGTTTATAAAAATGTTTCTTACTGTGGACTTCAATTAAATACACTTATATATTTAATATATATTATTGTACCAAAAAAACAATAAATAAATAAATGGATACCAAAGTTTCTATATAATAATCAATTTTTCTTTTTTTTAATTATTTATGTACTTTAATAAATAAATGTGAATACAGTAACACATTACATAATAAATAACAATAACTGGAAATTAAATAAAAATCCCTGATAAGGCTCTTTGATATTAAACTCAAACAACATTATTTTTTTTACTATATCACTTTAAATAAAAATAACTTTCACCATATTGCAATACTAAGACCAGTCTTTTAATCTCCATAAATTCATTCAAAATGTCTCTTCTTAACACTAGAATCGTTCCTTTTAATGTTCACTTAAAAGTTTATTTCTCTATTAAATCATCACTTTTTACTTTAATTGACAATCAATTCCAACAACAAATACTCAAACAAATCTTAAAGTTTTCTCCTTAGTTCATGGAAAAATTGAGTCAAATAAATTTCCATAGTTTCATCCATAATGACTTCCTAAATCCTACATACAGGTAGTTCTTTTTATTTTTTCCCCACAATCAACAAGGCCTTTGTATTTTTCCATGGCATCAGTACATCATTTTACTCTAGTATTTATACCTATTCAGTGTTAAATTCACATGTTGTTGTAACTACGGTTAACCAATATCATATGACTAAATTAAATACAATAAAATATAATATATATGATAAAATGTTAATCACTTACCATGGTTCACACTTGTGTTATATTCTAGGTCATAAAAGTCAGAGTCCAAATCTAAACACATCATAGAATGCAAACATATCTCTCCCAAAAGGTGTCCACCATCATACTGACATTAACTAATAAATATAAATCTTAACTAACTATTATTTTCTTTCACAACCCAATACATTACCTGGATTATTTCCCCCCCCAATCTTTTACAATATCAACCAAATATTAAATGATAATTATTATTCTATATTAGAATATAATGATAACGTTAATCACACTTATACAAGTTATAAATTTTCATATTATGATAACAATCTGCATATAATAGTAATCATTATAATAATAAAAAATATTTTTCTGGTAAATTTTTTTAAGGTACGGAATAAATATCATTCCAATACTAATGACTTATTCTAAAAATGGTAATTATACATATACATGTAGATACATGTGTAATGTTCATATCTTGTAAATACCCTGCAACCCAAAAAATGAATTCATGCATCAAAGATACCATCAGTTAAAAAAAAAATGAAAATAGGACTAGTCTTTAATCAAATCATTAGATTCGTCATGATTCAATTTAATCAAATTTTATCCATAAACTTACGCTCTTTAAACGTGTTTTAAATAAAAACATTACTAAATGTTAAACCTAGATAAAGTAACAGTATATCCCTCATTAATACTACTAATATAAACTGTTTTCCTTCTGTGTATGAAATAACTCCCTGATTCACTAGGTTCATTTTATTCATCATTTTCTCTTTCATCTTCAACTTATACTCCACTATTCCCCACATCTCTGTCCCCCTCTGCTTGCATATATTTGCACTGATCGGTAACCCACTTAGTTAATAAACTTTTACCTTCCTTTTCATGTATCTCTCTTGCTGTTTCATGCTGTCCAAATCATGTATACAACTTTTATACAGGGAAACGGCAGTCATTAACATAACTGTAAATAACTACATAGAAACATCAAACAGGGCCACCACACCCACCTACACACATTTCCAGTAATCGCAGAAATAACTTGTGTCTAGCTTCTAACTATCCACTTCTCTAACCCACCCCCATCTCATCTGAGGACCTCATTTAACTCTATTCAGCTCTCACCGGATGTGTTGTCCTCGATTGTTCACTATTAAGGCTCTGCCATAATCAAGTTAGTCCGTCACCCCCTGAAACCTCAGCGGTTTAAAAAAAAAAGCATCTTTTCTATGTCTGTCATTGTTTCGCGTCTTCATTGTAAATGATGTCACATCAGTGCATCAAGTCACACTTCCCTGGATCATCAGGCTACACTTGAACACAGTCACCATCTTCGAACACTGATGCATTGTTCGTTGTCTTTTGACTTCTCTGGACTGTCTCAAACCAAGCAAGGTAGAAACAAACCCACACCAATTAATCTTAAAGTCTTTCATTAAGAAAGCTTAAACATTAACAAAGAAATTCACATAAAAATTGCAGATTTGATCTAATAATTTGAATTATTAATTTATACATAATTTACTTAAAATTTGGCATTATAGGTATTTTCCATTTCCACTGGTACTCCCCATGATTATCCCCAAAATCATTAACAAATAATATAAGTCAAAAAAAAAAAAACGGTAAATTATAAAACACTAAAACACATGGAATACCTTATAGACACTTGTTTAATATTATTTTTAATTCTATTAATTGTCACCACCCTAAAATCCCATTTATATATATAATACTGTAGTTGAAGTTAGGCATAACCAGGTTCAACAAACTACAACTTTAACCATACAAGTGCCTTTGTTTGTAAATAACTTTTTATGATTCTTTCATTATCACAAATAAATAATCAATTTAATTTTCAGGTTGTGATCTAAATTCAATTATTTTAAAAAATCACATAATCACTCAAAAACTAGTCATCAGCCTGAAGTAAGTTATTTTTCCGTTTTATTTGTTTAAAAATTCTTATTAAGTTATTTTTTTTGTTGTATTTATGTCTAAACTACACCATTAGGTTTCTACATGTTTTCAGGATGTAAAGATATCATTAACTAATTCTCTGGTTGCTTTCAACTTTAATTTTTCCTCCCATGTCTACCTCTTTTGTATTTACTTTAACATAACGGTGGTGCTTTTTTTAAATTTTGAATCCTATTCTAAACAGTGGAAATTTTCCCACATTTATCCACATCCAAAAATTGATCTTAATAATTATTTATGAATTACATATATATTCATAAACATATATGTATCTATACATATATATCAATAATATATTTTTCGTTGTATGGGTATCCCCACACTTTTGAATCAAAATCATCTTTTGTTCCACATTTCATTTGTCACAGATATATAAATCATGTTTTTTTTTTATAATGGTTTCTTACAACTATCCAAACTTTCCAAGACTTTTTTCCAGTGACACAAACTATTAATACTCAAAGAAGCATGTCCAAATATATTAAAATATACAACATGTCAATCCTCTTTCTTAATGGTTATTTCTACAATTTTATTATCAAGATCAGGGATCAGGGATTAAGGATCAAATTCCATGTTCTCCAGTATTTTACATTCTTTTTTCAGGATAAAACAGTCTATAAGTAGAACATATGTTAACATTTTTATTTTTGCATTTGATCTCTCACTAATAAAAATGTTGGACAATTTCTATAGGTACAGTTTGTTATAATACATTTTTCAATTTTTCAATCATGTTTAGTGATTTTTACTCAATACTGTCAAGCAAATAGATATAAATATTTTTGTTTGTCCTTGATAATACAAAATTACTTGTTTGTTTTTTCACCTGTTTTTTCATTTAAAGACCATTATCCTATCACTTGCAAAACAAAACCTTAGTCTGCCAACATTTTACAAGTAGGAATATCATTTCACCAATAAGTAGAATTTAGCATTAATCTTGTGGACAAAATAAAACATGTAATATATTTATTAACTTTCTTCCAGGTTTCCTTCTTTTTTCATTCACGGCAGCATTCATACTTAGTTTTTGCCCCTGGTTTTTTTAATGTGTCCATCAACTACTTCCATGCCCTTTCCATATCCAAGCTCTCAATTTAAAACTATTTTCTCAGTTATGGCCCTACACCATTGATATTACTTTTAAAGTCATACATCACATAACAACGATTGTCTTGTAGAGAATCGTATCTTTTGTTAAAATATACTGGTCTTTGTCCTAACCCTCATATTTATTGTATTTTTGTGTCTTATACATATGCCTGGTCAACTAATCATACTGTTCAATTTTACAGTCCATAAACTTAGATATAATAATATTTTAATTTTCTGCAGGTAAAGGATTTACTAAAAAATATTTTTAAACAACCCCCCAAAAAAAAAATGTTTTTAAAAACAAATTTCAAAATCACATTTCACCAATCTTACTATACCAAATCCCACTCTTTCCCTCTTTGAAAACCATCAAAACCAAGGTTTACTAATCCAACACATAAATTTGCTCTCCTTTTAGATATGACATTCTCCCACTACTACAGTAAAGTAATCACTGACCTTTCTTCTACTCTACAGTTTCAGCACCAGCAACATTCCAACCTATTTTAAATCAAAAATATCATGTAAACTTCAATTCCTGGTCAATTACTAAACAAGTTAATAAAACAATTCAATGCCCCTCAACATAATTTATCTCATATATTTTTATACACTTTTTTTAATATAAAATAAAACATATAAATATTAAAAATGAAATTTATTAATAATCATTTTTATTCAAACTACCATTTATATTACACCCACCAGTTAATGTTATAAATATTTTACAAAATTCTTAATATATATATCACATACATAACCTTATTCAAATTTCAAAATATTATTTACTTCCCACTGTATTCTAGCATCAGTTATCATACTATTCTCAACACTTTTATAAATCTAAATATCCATCACAAACTCACCATCACCAACCCCTAAATAAATGTTTAAATTATTTTTTTCGTTGAATGTCACTTTTTTTTATTACTTAACCTCCCAGCAACAATTTTGCTTAAATAGTCTCTCATTCCCTCATATCACACTAACAAATTTTACCCAATTCTCTCCTGTTCTCCACTAGTGATTTTTTGTGAACCTTTATTTTCAAAAAATCTTTTTAACACAAAAAATGTATAAGTTAATAATACTTACAAATAAACACCATATCAGCTTTCAACCACTACAAATTTAAAATTAACGGATTTAATTCTTTCAAACTTAAAATTTCTGTTTATCTAAATAACTTATACAAAAAAATTAAAATGTACCATTAAAATTATACTTAGCATTATCTCAATTAAAACAAACTATGGTCCACACTTTTAATGGACTCCTCTATGACTAAAAGCAATAAAACACATTCTTCTACATTCAATGTAAATCTCTTTTATAGTGGAACTTTGTCCTCATGTTTCTACTCTAACTTTTAAATTCAAAACTTTACACTTTTTGAATAAGTAAATTTATATCTTTTTAAAATTTACAGTCATGATAAACGCCACCTCCTATCTTGTTGTATTGTTCTATTTTGTGTGCTTTGAAATGGCCAATGTCATTATACTTAGATCTCCACATTTCTATCCCTCATCCCAATTATCTTTTCGCAATTAAAGATCAGTACACAGGTGGTTTTTTACAGTAACATTTCTCCATCCTTTTTTATGTTTTACAAAGTTATGTAAATATTCTTGTAATTTTTTATATTTTATCATTTATTACAACCTATGAACACATTGTTATTTATTACCTCTCTTTTCCTTTTTTCACCTGTCTTTGCAACAAACACTACATAGGTTTCTAAATTTCCCAATTGTATTCTTACCAAAACATTTGTGTCTAGCAAAGTCAAAAATAAAAATTTTTTAGTTATAATAAGATCAATCTCTTTATTTTTGGTCACTACCAAACGTATCTCTCTTCCAACTAATATCTCCCTCTTTAGCATAATTTTTTTAGTTTTTTTGTGTAAAATATATTGGTCAATAAATTATACAAAAAGTATTCATAAACGTTTATTAAATTAGTTGTTAAATTACAAGCAGAAGCTCTGTAGTTATAAATTTCTTTTCAGTACTTTTATTGTTCATTGTACAATCTCTTATTGTCGTAGTTTAGTTCCATGTGCTATTTTAAACATTTTCTTAATGTTTGAAAGTCATTAATCCCGGTAGTCTTAATCTTCAACTACAATTTCTTTTTGTCCCAATGAAATCAACACCATTTCACCAGCATTCACACATAAGCTCCAACATAAATCCTTTTTACTTCAAAACTTTTTAAATCTCTTCTAATTCTTTAGCAATTACACTACCATTAATAAAATCAGTTTTTTGTAACAACTATGTTTTTCATTTCCAGTTTCATTCAATTAAATGTTGTTGTATTGTTTAAGTCTGTTGTTATACCCATTTTAATATTTTATATATAAAAAATATAGGATATCATATTTTATAAACATTAATTGATAAATATCTTTTCATTCTTACAGTTTAAGTCCAAAAAGTAATACATGCTTTTTATTTGCTAAATATAAAAAACGTTCAATAAGTCTTATACCAACTTTAGAACAAAAACTTCTCTGAAAACAACATAATAATATCCCAAATCTCCACCTTACTTTTTGTGGTCTACTTTAACTGAAACAATTTATTAAATATATTTGCTTTATAATTTCTATCTTACCTTCCTCTTAATGTCTTTTTCCAAAATTGTTCCTGTAATGCTGTTCAATTAATTCACTTTGCTTATAATGTTCATAATTCGTTTTTTTTTTTATCAACATTAAACACAACAAATGAATACTCAAGTTTAATGTTTACATATTATTAAAAAGATGGCCCAGCACTTATTTGCCATGATATACCTACATTACATACAGCCACCTGCCACCTTTTTGACCATAATGTTCATACATCATGTGTCCAATTCTCTTAACTCCCTCCACTTCAACCTTTATCAAACTGAAATTCTTATCTACCTCCTTCCACAAATTTTGGTCTAACTTTTCTCTTTTGCTAAATTTAATCATACATGCATTTTTTTCACATGTTACAGTAATAAAACACTTTAATTAATAAAAATTAATGATGTCTAATTCCATTTAACTGTCTACAGGTATTCATTGTCTTATTCTTTCCATTCTTTCTTTTTTTACATACTTTCATACACTTTAATATATCAAGATCCATTTATTAACGTTATTAGGTAACATCTTTTTTTCCTACTATTGTAAAACAAAAGGTCTTCTTAAAAAATTAACTTATCTATTCAAATTAATTTCTTTTTGTTCAATGTTACAATTTATTTTTTTAATATAAAATAATAAAAAACTGTTGTACTTTAATTATTATGGTATGCAGTCAAATTTCCATTTACTATTCCCACATCACTAATTTCTACATTATATAAGTCCTAATTTTGTAATGATGGAAGTTATTGGTAATCCCATCACTCACTACACAGTTTAAGGTTATTCACTTATGAACACCTCAGAAGAAACACATATCTGCTTATATTTCATTTTCTAATTGTGGTATCTTTTATCACTTTCACCACACCCACTTCCATTCCACACTCCGTCCATGCTGTCCTCTCCTCTTTTCATTTTCAAATCCGGTGCCTCTCGTCTCGGTCCCTCCAAACTGTGATCCGTCAAATGTATATAAAGTTATATCCCACTACGTCACCGCAATTACTTATCTTTCTAATATTTGTATTAATCTTTTCTCCGATCCAACCTTTTTCTTTCAATACTCTTCACATTTTCTCAACTTTTTTTAATTTACAACTTATGACCATCATGCCATGACAACTTTTCATCCCTCTCAGTTTTTTGTGTTTTAAAAGCTCATCCTTTACTTTTTCTCCTCTTTTCTCTAATCACTTTTTTTGTCTGCCACTCACAGTCCTATGATTTTTTTTTCTTCTTTTTTCCAACTCAATTTTGTCTTGCAACTAAATAGTATAAAATTAACATTATTTGATATATATTCATTTCCATTTCCTTCTTCCTTTTTTCCATCTTTTGACTTTTTTAATTTAAACATCTAATTCAATTTCTCCTTCCTCTCGTCTCTTCTTCTCTTCTTCTCTTTCTGGTTCCAGTCACACTTTATACAATCTGCATGTAATCACCTCAATCCCACTTAAACCACATATATTCATTTTAACTATTTTATTATTTCACTTCAACCTATTTTTCAATTCATCCATTTATATACTGTAATCACTAAACTCTTTATCCCTCATCATTCATTCTTCCATCTCTTATACTCAAAATCCTTCTTTTCCGGTACCTCTTTCTCTGTTTCCCATATCTCTAAAATTATACTCGTTTTTTTTCTTTCATGCCAATTAATAATAAAAGAATTTATGCTCTCGTTCCCATATAAATTTATTTCCTTTTTCTCACTTTAACACAACCTTTTACAACATTACTCATTCTCAGTCCATCTATATTTTAATTAACCGGCTTAGATTTATTTAACTTTCATTAAGTTTTGCTACTACCTTCTTTGTCTCTAAAAAAAAAATTTTTAATCATATATACCTCCTGCTTCATATTTTATTTACAACACTAATCAATAAACTCTCCCTCTTTCACTGTCTTCTTAAATTACTTTTTATTCTACATTTTTATTTTTCATTTAATTTCATTTAATATACAACCTAATAATTTAACTTTATATATAATATTAGAATTTTGGTATAATTTAATACAGACTTAAGTACTTATGTTTAAATAATATAATTTTATTATAGTACATCAGTAAATATAACAAAATTTATGTTTTAAACAACAGTTTTCTCCTCTCTTTTTTTCAAAACAACATTTTTTCAATTATCTTTAACTGTTAAAACCATTATAAAATTCCTTATATAATAATCAAACTAAAATGAAAACTAATTGTTCAAAAATCTATCTTTTATAATATTCTACTTAAAATTATTCATCAAAGTAAAATAAATAATGCACAACATCAAAATATGTAAATTACATTAATAAATATAAATACAAAAAGCAAATACAAATTCCACTTGTACTCTAATCTTACTCTAAAACTTTTTTATTTATAACCTTTGAATCAGATTAATTATAACCAATTTCACAAATTAATCATTACCACATCTCACTGCGTCAAATAAATTACTACAATGATTTATTGTTTTTATGGTTTTTTCATTCCTCAATTAAACTTTCCTCTTGTTAATTAATTTATCAATTGTATCAAATTAAAAAATCATAACACCAAACAACTACATACTATCAACTGTTTTCCACAACTTCTATTCACCAAAAAAATTCTCATGATTATTTATTTACATTTCTTCTTTTTTTTTTTTTTTCTTTTTAAAGTTATTTTCTTTCTTTTTATCTTTTTTTAAAGGGCATGTCTTGCTGGGTGTTTGGGACTAAATCTGGGTTTGAAAGCCATCAATGGGGGTTGAAAAAAGGTTATTGTGGCCAGTCGTTGACAGCTTCAAAAGGCTTTTTGAGGATCAGCTGCAGTGACTGCGGTAGAGTCAGGACGAGTCTCTACGACATGGAAATGAAAGCTGAAAGTAATCGTCCCTTTGTGCAGATTGAAACGAGAAAGGAGTGAAGTACAGAAAGCACAAAGCAGCAGAAATTCAAAATTTCTCGCAGGAATTTTCTTGTACTTTTAATGTCATCCTACAGAGCTAAAAGAGAGGGAACACTGGACTGACATCATCATGAGACATCAGGTGACACAAACACCACTCCAAATGCAACAAATCAAATATAATAAATGTCAATTAAAAGTTATAAATGAAGATAGAAAACGTTGTCCTGTCTTCTCTTCATCTCTTCCCTCCAGTCTTTCCACCAACAGTCACATGTTCTGATTGTCTGAGTTTTTTACCAATAAAGAATAAAATAAAATAAAAATGCTAATGCTAACAGCTAATGCTAACAAGCTAGCCCCCATCCCATGTTCTCCTTGTCCCTATTTTTTCACCAATAAAGAATCAAATAAAAAATGCTAATGCTATTGCTAGCTGCTAATGCTAAATAGCTAGCCCCCACCCCACATTCTGCTTGTCCATGTTTTTTTCACCAATAAAGAATCAATAAAAAAGCTAATGCTAGCTAGCTGCTAATGCGAACAAAATCGGCGGCTAGCCCCCACCCCACGTTCTGCTTGTCCATGTTTATTTCACCAATAAAGAATCAATAAAAAAGCTAATGCTAGCTAGCTGCTAATGCGAACAAAATCGGCGGCTAGCCCCCACCCCACGTTCTGCTTGTCCATGTTTATTTCACCAATAAAGAATCAATAAAAAAGCTAATGCTAGCTAGCTGCTAATGCGAACAAAATCGGCGGCTAGCCCCCACCCCACATTCTGCTTGTCCATGTTTATTTCACCAATAAAGAATCAATAAAAAAAGCTAATGCTAGCTAGCTGCTAATGCTAACAAGCTAGCCCCCACCCCACGTTCTGCTTGTCCATGTTTTTTTACCAATAAAGAATCAATAAAAAAAATGCTAATGCTAATGCTAATG
>NW_019174307.1:22081741-22083986 GCF_002260705.1 Seriola dumerili
ACAAGGAATGAAGAAATGCTTTGTGGACATCTGTGTACAGAGATAAAGAGCTGAAAACTGTAAAACTCAGTGTGCAAGAGTCCCAGTGTGTGACACTGACAAGTACAAATTTTGATCCTTGTCACTTCAGTGTCAGAACTTTTGACCAGAGTTTTACTGTTTTCTGCTCTTTATCACAACACAGATGTTGACAAACCCATTTCTTCTTTTACAGTGTCTTTCTTTAACAATGATCATTTGTTGAGTTTTGATTCAGACTTTCAACAAATACAATATTCTTTGACACAAGTGCAATTGTTTCACATACACAAACATGAATTTCTCCTGCAGATTTATTTTACAGGTTTACAAAGGTTGATTTACAACTACAAACATTGGAATTTATTTGTGAACATCACTTTACAAGCTCAAAATCATTTTGACCCTAATTTGAGCCCAGGTTCACAGTTACAGCCAACAGTTTTGTTTTTTAAAAAAAAAAAAAAAAACCCCCATCTGCTAACTAACACACATTTCTCAGCATAAAACAGGCTGTTACACCTTACCTGGTTGTGGTTTAACTGGTAGTTTACTATTTATAGAGCTTTGGTTGGTGAATTGATAAAGAGTTGTTACCAAGTAATTCCTCGCTACATCAAAATAAGTTCCTTAACAACAAATAAGAGACAGCAAGTTTCCAAACAAGTATTTTAATTGTAATATTCAAGCCAAATATCAATCACATCCACGTTGTTTTCTGATGCATTCGATATGACGACTTAAATGTAATAACCAGAATATCATTTTAACTCATCTTAAATGTTTCACTGTGTGTGGAAATGCAATTACACAAAATATAAACTGTTAAAATAGGCTCAAAATTCTACTTGTAACTTCAGTGTCACACTGTGTGGGAACTTGAGTGCAAAATTTTACACAAACTGTCTTTCACATTGTATCTGCATTACTTCACCACTGGACATTTGTTTGGTTTCATTAACAAAGTCTTGTTTTTCTTTTTACAAATGCAAAAATTGTTCAGTGTATTATTGAGGGTAATTTGAAACACATTACAGACCTGCATTGTAAACTAGAGTGAAATCCATCATTAATATAAATGTTAACAGAATCATTTTAACTCATTGTAACATTTTGTTGTTTAAATCATGCGCATGACTTACCATTTCTTGCTTTCAGGGGGCTGCAAAGGTATGGTTCCAGCCTGAGGAGGATTCTGCCAACCCTATGAAAAGAAAAAATAAGAACATGTCAGGCAGCTCCTCTTTTCACTATGAAATGTTTTTTCAAGCATTCTAAGGACTTCAGAACATAAAAGATGCACAAATCATCAATTTAAAAAAAGGTTATTTAGCATATACTATAAAAAGACTTTATGAATAAATCTTAAATGATACATTTACATGTAAATTAAAAAAAAAAAAAAAATCCCATACTACACAACTATGTACAAAAGTGTTTTAGAATCACAAAACTCCTGCTGGGCGAGAAGCGCAAAAGGTATTGATTAGGGGAATATGCAAAAGATCACAGTATAGACAATATCTGTCATGTGCAGGGATAATACCTCAAGATGTTGATGTAATGTGGTTGATAACTGATGAGGCCAAATGCAGAGGAAAAGGCAGGTGCCGGTCCATCATTGGTGATTAGACTGGAATTCTGGTCCTGAGACAGACAAACATGTTATAGGACAATTTCTTTAGATCATATAAGTTCTTTATATTCATGTGTGCAATAATCAGGATAGATATGAATATGCAAATATAAATACTGTATGAATATCATGAAATGTAAATGCAAGAAAATTAAGCGTAAACAACCAAGTGTGATAAGAATTCAATGTACACACACTATATAACCAACAAACTGAGTAGTACAAATATGGACTTTAAAATACATAAACAGTCGTATATTCATTAAGAATCAGCAGAGCCAAGCCACCATTGACGCTACTCACCGGGCTAACAGGAAAGTTGCGAGCTCGGCATCAAACCGCATCTCTTTCCACTCAGGATCCGTCTCCAGCGGCGGAAAGCCACATCGCGATTTACTCGTGTTGTTTCTTTTCTTTGCCGTTGAACGTGGTTTGTCGGGGGCGGTCCTTCAGGATGCAGATGAATATCGTCTTTTAGGAGGTTCAGCCATTCCTGTGTTTCTGTGATGCTAACCTCGAGCTGCTGGAAGTTGTTCTTCTTCGTGGGACTGAGAGCAGACTTGACGCGCCACCGACTCACACAGCCTCTAG
>NW_019174307.1:22084810-22086724 GCF_002260705.1 Seriola dumerili
CTCTTAAACTCTCTTCCTCTGATGCTCAAACGGCAACAGCTGTGGTGAGGGCTGACAGGGTCATTGCTGCACCAATAGCAGAAGCCGGCCGTGGAGTCGGAGGCTCCTCCTCTCTGCTCCGACAGGGACAGGTAATCCATCAGTTAGTGATAAAATGCCCGAGCTTTGTGCAGCAACAGGCTGTTATAACGAGAACAACTGTAGAGTCTTTGCTCTGCACGGCCGCCTACACCTGCTACCGGACCGCAGCAGGCTCCTGGATACTCGCTACCAAGTCGCTGCTAACACAGTTAGCATTCATAATTCGAGGTAAACTTTATATCTTAGTGTTAAAATAATCTTAGTAGCTAATTGCATACATGTCCACATTTGGTAAATATCACATATATGAGGAGAAAGCTTGTAATATTAGCTGAAGTTACTGTGTGTAAGCTAACTGTGTGGTGTAACCGCTTGTATTAAAACCATAGACCGAGGGAAAACATGTTATAACGTGTTTTAAAATGAGTTCTGCAAAGCGAAGGTGACGTCACCGACCTTAGTGTTAACAGAGACAGCGGGTTGTCAATGTCGGTAAGTCACGGTCACTAAACGATCCCGTTATTACAGTGAACTGTCGTGTCTGGACGAGCTGTTAAAGAGCAGAGCAGCGGACGTGTGTGTCGTGTTTGTTCATATTAAGTTTGGTTCAGTGTTAGTCGGCTAGTTTTCAGCTCTAGTTCATTTCATTATTGATGACAGGAGTCAAAACATCTGTTGGAATGATTCTGTCTCTGTCAGAATAAAGAACATCACTGAGAGCTGAGAACCATCATGACATGTGCACCTGCACAATGACACCAAACTGAGTATTACTTTCTATTCTATCGTTATTTAATGTAAAACGGTTCAGCAGACTGTTTATTACAACTAAGCTGAGGGAATAATGTATTTTCAGATATCTGTGATCATCTAATCAGAGTGCGGTTTCTGTTGTCTTTTTCTCTGTACTCTACAATATGATATTGATATGATTTCTCTCCATTATGTTTTTCTTCTATCCAGGCAAGGTCTGGATCTTTGGGGACACCTACAACCTCTTGCAGCAATGATGGAGGCCCTGCACCACCTCCACCTTGAGGAAGAATATACACATGCTTCAGTGTATTCAGTGTGACTTGCTGACACCTAGGAACAACTCTACAACCCTACTGAGTTGGCCCCTTGATCCTTTCATCAAGGAGAACACCCCTTCTTCCCTCTTACATCACCAAGGCTTCATCGTCTTAACAACATCTTACCTGTAGATATGTTGATTCAGTCCAAGGGCTCTTCCTGCCCTACCTGTGGATATGCTGATCCAGCCTAAGAGCCCCTCCTACCCCCTTGATAACTTGAACCTAGGTGTTACATTGCAAGACCTCTAGAGAACGTTACGTTTTGCTTCTAACCTCCTTTCCAACTTGTTATCCTGTCTGACCAAATACAATTGTCTATCCCTTTGTCTTCAACTGTATAACTGTCCCCCTGCCCTTCACTCTGGGTCAGTCTACTGCCTCAGACCCGCTCTGTGTCAGTTGGCTCACCGTATCCTGGGATACCAATAAACTTACATCACTACAGCAAACTTGAAACTAAGGACTTCTCTTCAACAACCTGCAGTATCCACACATGAAGAGCTTCTCTTCCCAAATATAAACAGTGTCTTACATGATAATATAGTATTTTTTAATGTAACACTTGTGGCCATAACATTGTTCAGTCTGATCAGCTGTGCTCCTCCTGGTTCCCTACACCCTCACTGTCGTATTACACTCTCTGCCCCATGTCAGACATACAATCACATGACTTTTGGACTCCACTGTAGCTGTAACAAACTGCCAATAATTTAAAACATTAGAGTTCATATTTCATAGTCCTCAGCCATTATAGTTA
>NW_019174307.1:22086993-22094295 GCF_002260705.1 Seriola dumerili
CACCATTTAATTAATCTATTTACATGTTTCCAGTGTTGTAAATTGTTTAAATTAATGTAGTTTATAATGTCCAATAAAGTAATTTATAAAGCTCTTGCTTTAACTTATAGAACACATCTGGTATGAATTTTCACAATAGTAACATGTGCAGCACTGTGTGACTTTTTCAGTTAGCTTTAATCAACAACATAAATACTAGAAATAATTAAATGTTGCTGTCCGACAACACTGACAGTGAAGGATCATAAAACAATCTAATGTTAATCTGTAAATACTTTCACCTGTGGAGGTGGTGACAGTGCTAGAGATGATCCATTACTTAATCACAGTTTAATATTTATAAATTCTGATCTTAAAAGTGTTGCTACCATCACCTGTCAACAACAGCAGAAAAGAAGTTTCAGGTAAGAAACTGAACCTGTGAATCCTGAAGACAGAGATTAATAAACAAACTCATCAGCAGTTAGTCTGTCATTTCATCAGAGGAAGCTGAACTGGGAGAGGTTTTCTACCATCATCATCATCACAGCACATTAGAGAACTAAGGATGTCCATGCAGTCTCCCTTCTCCACAACCAGATGAATGGAAACAAACGGGCTGCTCTGTACATGAGGTCCTCCTTCTGTTGGCACAGATCACTCAGTTTTCACAGTGTGGAAACCTTTCAAATGACAATAAAACACAAACACTTGAGTTAAGATGCGGTGGATCACAGTTAATCACAAATATCGATCAGCTGTCAGGATAGGTGCATGAATGTCTGCTTCAGTTGAGGACTGGTTTGACTGTTAAATGAACAATATTCTACATGACAAATATTTGTCTACACATTTTTATACGTCACGTTATCTTAACTTGAACTATCACGACGTCTTGATGGACAATGTATTAACCAACATTAACGCTGCGCATTAGACTAACGCAGATCATTTAAACTGGGTCACATGTGGAGAAACACAAACCAAACGTCGTTAGATTAACGTCCATTAAATTCACCTTTTTATTGGGCTTTGACTGAACACCTCCACGGGCTAACCCAGGTTGACAAAGGTTATCAGCCCAGCGGGGCCAGGTACCGTTAGCATAGCAATCGCTAAGTTATCAGCTAACGCTAGCACTAGCACTAGCTTGGTTAGCAAGGTGCATCTTCAACTGAACTGTGATTCAGACCATAAACACGTAATGAAAACGTTTACGGAGGTAACAAATCAAGTGACAGGTAGGGTCATTTTCCCATAGACTTAAATATAATCGGACTTCTTTTTGCAACCAGTGGAGTCACCATGATGGTCATTCGAGAGAAAGCAAGTTTAACGAACTTCTGCATCGGCTTCATTCTCCAGACTCGGAGTTGACGTCCTTTCTTTTATACAGTCAGTGCTCTGGACCAGGAAGCAGGAAGTCTCTTCCCTCTTCTTCACCTCTTTCTGTAGTAGTTTGCTCGGCGAATCACTGCCCCCTTCTGGACATACGTGAGAAATGTCGGATAACACTTACTGCTAAAGAACATTCGTTGTAAACACTTGACGTAATCAAACAAATTAATACTAAATGTAGATTTAAGATTTTGCCCAAATAATGTTTTTTTTTATAAAGTAATCTTGAGCGTCGAAATGAAATTCAAGCGAAAACATAAAGTTACAATGAGAGAAACACGACAAAGGCATGTTCACTCTGATTGGCTGCGACCCTGTTTGTGAACGGACTTCGAGTCAAAGGAAACAGCAAGAGGAGGATCAAGAGCAGAGGTGGGTAGAGTAGCCAGAAATTGTACTCAAGTAAGAGTACTGCTACTTTAGAATTTTATTACTCAAGTAAAAGTAAAGAGTAGTCACCAAAATATTTACTTGAGTAAAAGTAAAAAGTATGTTGTGAAAAAACTACTCAAGTACTGAGTAACTGATGAGTAACCTGTTCGTTTAATGATGACGGCAACAAATAATGCACAAAAACATAAAAATAGCAATGAACAAATTCAGAGCCAAGAATATCTCTTAAGCAACTAAAACAATAATAAATTAAATAATAATACATTAAAATTGTCGCGAAGCGCTCGTTGTTGCCATTGTGTTCTGCTTCTTTGCTGCCGGTGTTTGCCGCTGAAAGTTCGTGTGCAGTTAGTCATGTGACCGCCTGGCTCTGTTTGATTGGTGAAACGGAGTCAAACGTCACCAGTGACTGCATTTGATTGGTGAAACGCAGTCATGCGCTGGATCCTACTTTGGAGGTCTCTGACAAACCAAAACAAACAAAGCGTGCATTAACAGATCGATAAAAATATCTAGCGAGTAGCGAGCGTAATGTAGATAAATGGAACGGAGTAAAAGTAGCGCTTCTTCTTCACAAATATACTCAAGTAAAAGTAAAAAGTATGTTGCATTAAAACTACTCTTAGAAGTACAATTTATCCCAAAAGTTACTCAAGTAAACGTAACGGAGTAAATGTAGCGCGTTACTACCCACCTCTGTGCATTTTTGAAATAATAAATAACACAATCTTCCTCTTAAACAATAAAACAAAACCTCTTTTCCAGGGGTTTTGTTGCCACAGCTGTACTTGGTCTGGTATGACCAGTAGCTAAGCTAATATTAGCAAACTTCAGATGGATATTTCTGCAAAACTGAGTCACTACATTTTACCGTTTACCATAGTTGCCTCTTTTTGCCACACTGGCTGGGGATTTGAGTGTTTTTCCACCACTAAGCACAATTTCCATTACCTTGATCCCAAAGCTGTCAGTGATGACTGCCAGGTCTTGAATGTCCACTGCAAACGGCTCATGACAGTACAGGTGTGGCTTTGTTTTCATTTCCGCTGAGTATTATCACTGTCTGGCTGAGAAGAACAGAAACACAGAAGTGATGCTAAAAAATGCAAGGTAAACAGAAATGTTGATGTTGTGAGAAATAGGATGGTAAAAAGAAACTTTTTTTTTTGTAAACACAGGGAAGAAGCCAAATACAGGAAGTGAAATCTTAATGTTAGATATAGCTTCTCCAGCAGGGAAACGCCCGTCAGACGTGGTTAGAGGTCATGGTGGAAAACGCCTGTTGGCTCCTGTTGCCTAGCAACCTTGACAACACGTAACTTTTTTTCATAAAAACTTGATTTTTTTTTTTTTTAAGGCTCTTGGTTTTAACAGTTGTGCCGTTAGCTTTTGAACTGAGCTGAAACATAATACTTACATTTCAAAAGTGTAATCCTCAAGCTCTCTGTCGGTGTTGTTTTCTTTCATTCCCGGGCCCGCAATGAATCTTGGGATAGATTGGATCCCTCGTTACCCGGAAAACGAAGGCCGCACCTCTCGGCCGCATTTGAAGTAGTCTTTCGTGGCCATGCTACTAGCTAAGAGTCCGAGCCTGTATACAAGCTAAGAAAAAAAGGTCACCATGAAGATGCTAACATGCTGATGTATAGCAGGTGTAACGACCACGTTCACCATCTTAAATTAGGCGTGCTAGCATACTAGCATCTGCTAATTAGCACTAAAGATCAAGAAGAGGTGAGGCCGGTGGTAATTTTAATAGTTTTGCAGGTATTTGGCTAAAGTATCTGACAAAAGATGGAGATGGATTAAATATGAGTGGATTTCCAAAGTTATTACAGCTCAGCCTGAGGAGGACAAGAATGTGTGGACCAAATCCCATCAAGTCCTCCTACTCTAGAGACCGCTTGTCCCTACCCCGGATATAGGGTTGCCACCTTTTATGTGAAAGGGCTCCTCACATTGTGATAGTGAGTCATGTGATGACCATAGTTTTCTCAACTGATGCCCATCCATCCACTGTACCACAGCACATGATGTAAGCAGCAAGAATAAAATAAATCACAAAGCGCAAATTAATCCTTACACACAGTAACAGCATTGTGCCCAATGGAAACTATTTACATTTTTTTACCTGGGAAACAGTCAGTGTCCAGCCTTTGCACTGCGTTCATTTTAACTTTCCATCTTGGTGTTTAACAGCTGAAATTAAGGAGTTTGTAAGACCTTTTTAAGGCCACCGTGAGTGCAATTTAAGAATATAATTAAAAAGATGAACATAAAAGTTGAAGATATTTATCATGCAGAAAGTTGAACAAGAAAGAGCAGAACTGATGACACAATCACGGAAGATTGCACCGGTAGAGGATAACATTAAATTTCTTCATCTCCTTGTTCTGTGACCTCCTCCTGCTCTCTTCAGCATACTGTCTTCACCTCCTTTTTCATTTCTCTCCTTCTCTTCCTCCTGTTCAGTCCTCAGCATTTTCTTGCTAAAACTTTTACATTTCCTTTCCATTTTTAATCCCTCCAGCTACTCTGGCCTGCAAGAGTCAAGATGTGAAAAGCTCTGGTTAAAATCCTTGTATTGTATTACACTGTGGGGCCATGTAGCTAATAAGTATAACAAATGTAAAATCTAAAAAGATTTATCACAGATATGTTTAGACTACTTAATCCCATTGTATTTGTTATTTTCCCAGTTTGACAGTGAAGGATGTGACCTGGTTTAATTCGCAGCCTCGTTGCTGTGATATGTGAGAGTAAGTGAAAACGGCGACACTAGCCCCCCTGTAGATCCACCCCTGACACGACCCAAGCTCTCCTCCGGTGACCGACGTCCACACCTGCCTGTGTGTATGTATGCATGTATGTATGTGTATATATATATATATATATATATATATGTATGTACATATATTCATGTATGTACATCATACTGATTAGCGTGAATGTGTCCACAAATCTGCAAATATGTACACTACAATGTTTACAAACATATATATCTATATCTACATATAAATCTGAATGTACAGACTGAGAAACAATTTCACAATTTTCTCCACATTTGCAAATAACATTGCTACAGTAACGACCCCACACACACACGAGGCTTTAAAATAACAAAGCATTATGTTGATATGAAGAGAGCTGAAGACATAATTAAAGGGTCATTTTGTAAAAGCTTCTGCACCATCACGATCATCACATCTGGGAGGGGTCAAACCGAGGAGGTGTAAATTACAGCAGCAGAGCAGCCTCCCATCAAACACGGTCAGCGGTGCACACAGATGTTTTACTACACACAGTTATGTGTGATGTTTAAAATTAGACCTCACTCCTTCCAATGCAGTCGTTAGAAACATGAGCCAAACACAACACACTCTGTGACGTTTGACATAAGCAGATTTATTGTTGTTGCTGTGTGTGTGTGTGTGTGTGTGTGTGTGTGTGTGTGTGTGTGTGTGTGATATTACATCAACATGTGGTGGTGCGAGTCCTCCGCTGGACTGTCCATCCATGTGAAAGTGTTCAGGTCTGCGCAGGAGAGAACGCTGCACTGATGATTTATGTCTGAGCTGAAGAAGGTGATCGGTGAGAACAGGTTCATGTCATTTGGCACTGTATGTACACACGTACCCAAGTATTATTATTTACACACACTCGTCTCTCAAACACACTAACTCCAAGTCCCTAACACTTTAACTGTGAGACCATCATAAAATCTAAAAAAAAAAAAGAAAAAAGGCCACAGAGCACCTCCTCCCTCCCACACACACTCACCCCTCCCAACACGTCCTGCTGTCAGATTTCCCTGTGACGGCTCAGCTCGGCTCGGCCCGCCTCTTCCTGTGAAACAGTGACGGCAGATTTGTGACTCCGTCCTCTGGAGTCTTCCACCCACTCCCACAGCTGTGCAGGGAGGGCACAGTGTCACAGCAGCTAGTCACACTCTGTGCCTTAAAACCCACTGTTTTTATAGCCTTTATTTACTCAGGGTCGTTTCAACCTCTGTTTTTACTCCCAGCACAACCCCAGTGCGAGCCGCCGGGCAGCTAGAGGTGATCTTTCATTTAACATGTGAGAATGCTTCAAGGCAGTGACCGCAGTGCTGGCTAAACAGCATTTAACACGTGGGGTTGTCTCTGACTGAGGGGTTGATGATATTTAATGTTTCTCTCACTCGTCGTGTTATAAATTCAACAAAAAGACCAAAACCAGCAGTGAACTGATCTACTAACACGTACTGTGTGTGTATCCGAAGCCTGATAATATGCAAAGTGCGAACTCCCCTCAACAAGACGTGGGCTCCCCTGAAAACATGATTTGTGAAATTTTGGGAAGGTCTCTAAAAAAAATCAAAGACTAGCACTTTGCTGGTTTTGGTTTTCACATGTGATTTCCAACCTTAAAGGGTTCAGAGACTCAGTTTGGGCGGGAGTGGGGATGGGGGGGGGGTGCCCTGCGATCCAGATGAAGAGAAGGGAGTGCAATCGGAGCATACAGTAACACACGCACACACAAACACGACAAAAGAAAATTTAAATCTTTACAAGACTTGACTCTTAATATTCTCTGTGCAAAATGAAGGTAAGACGTCTATTGCTTTAGTAAATGTTAGTAGTACCACAACGTCATCAAAGCCACCTTCAGGAAACATGTGCTGTTTAATAATCCTGTGAATTTGAAGTTATCTGAGGAGTGAGATTCAGCTGGTTCAGTCCTGTCGGTGCATAGTTTAGACTAAAAAGGGCTTTTTTTTGTGTTTATAAAAATATACAAATATAAGTCAATGTCTTGCTCTGTACAAAGAGTGAGCGGTGCTTTTATGTGTTTGGAGTTACGAACTTCATCAGAGAGTTTTCTGCTAGCTCTACTTTCTCTCTCTCTCTCTAAACAAGGAGTCCAGGCTTCGCTGCTCCTCCAGCGACTGCCGCTGCCATGAGCGAAGCACACGGATGAAGAAGAAGAAGAAGAAGAATGTCTCTGTGGTAGGCTTGAATCTTCACTGTATAAAGGCACCCCCCCCCCCTCCTTGGACACAGTCTAGTTCATTTCACTTGTGTTCTCAGTTGTGCACTGTGCAGAGGGATGAGTGTGTTCAGTCCGCCGTCCTCCAGGGATCTGTTAGTCGGACCGGTCCTGCCGAGCCCTGTGCTGAGGGATCAGTGGACCCCCCCGTTGTAGGACTTCCCGTACATGTTGAAATCTGTTTCTACGAAGTGCGTAGAGACCGGCTGCTTGTACAGAGGGTTGGAGGCCTGAGAGTGAGAGAGGAACACCTTTCATTACGAGCCTCAGATTTTCACCTGACATGAATATTCTGGTGCATGTGTGTGTGTGTGTGTGTGTGTGTGTGCTTTTGTACACGAGCAAGACATTTGACTATACTTTGTATATTTTTTATAACACAAAAAAACAGCCCTTTTTACGTCTAAACTATGCACCGAAGGACTGAACCAGCTGAATCTCACTCCTCAGATAAACTTCAAATCACAGGGATTATTAAACAGCACATGTTCCTGAGTGGCTTTG
>NW_019174307.1:22094320-22097733 GCF_002260705.1 Seriola dumerili
TTTATTTGTGACGTCAGTTTTGGAAAGCCTAGATACTTTAAGTCCATAGATCTATGTTTATATAAATAGATTAAATAGGAAAGGATGTGATATAGGTTAAAGAGAAGAGGAGTACGTAGTGTAGTCATAAGATTAGTATAAGTGTAGTTGATTGGGTATCTAGATTCTGATAAGAAGATTATCATCAAATACAAGTTCACAATAAGCACACTGATAACTGAATGAATCAAAGTATGTGATTACTAAAAGCGATAACAGTTATGTCGCAATGTTATAATGCAGACCAAAATAATGAGAAACAACAAAGCGAAGACCATGCATTTTGAAAAAACGCTAATGAGATGGAATCTGTGTCACAATACACATAGGTCTGTAAGTGCAATTGTGTCGGATACTTCCAAGATAGTATGTGTATGTTGTATATATTATGATAGAAATGTCTTTGCTTTGTCGTGAATTCTATTGTGTCTTATAAGAGGTATATGGTAACGTATGATCATGACATAACGAGAAGAGATGTAGTGAGATAAGTTTGTTATCTTTTCCTGTGTACGATATGTTGTGTGGTGTATATATGTTATGTGTATTGTTGCGAGGAAGAGTAGATGAAATAATTCGTAATCATCAAAGTACCAAGTCCGAAAATGGTGTGGCGAGGTATGCGCTTGAGTTGAAGAATAGATAACGAGCATACACGTTGCTCTTGTTTATTCGCAAATGTGTGGTGCTCTGATCAAAGATTACATGCTCATCTTGTAATTCCCTATCACTTTGGACCTGGACTCTAACCATGTGCTAGAGAATTATTTGTGATAACATGTCCTTCTGGACAACTTCTAAGGATGCAGGTGAGTTGTTGCATATTACCACCTGCGGGGCTCGTTTGTGGAGGGTGGGACTCTGCGAAGATTGTTAGTAATCTGCGACTGTATCATAAGTGCTGTGAATGCGATATTTTTGATATTTAAACTTGGATGATGATATCTGCAACTGGGAAACAACACATCCTGAGGTCCAGGACCGCAAGAACTGTGGCCATCACCCCTCAGCACAACTCGCGAGATCTCACGCGTTCCTCTCTAATCCGGTAACAGCGCTGGAAAAAACACGTCTGGATCCCCTTGGAACCTGGGAATAACAGTGTCAGTTATTTCTTCCTGATGTGGAACGTTCGAGCGCGACATAATCTCTCAGGTACTCATGTGAAGCAGACAAAGGTAGAAACAAGAGCTGATTTTATTTTGTTTATACGAAGTAGCACTATTCTTACGTTATTTTATTCTTCTGTACATTCTGATTTACTCTCTTTTATGTTTATTTAAGTCTGATATATGTTCAGAGCTCTGAACCGAGTAGATATAATATAGTGGATCAGAGGATTCCAGTGCTTCTGTGGAAATGATAACTCGGAAAAGATTATCGTGGATAGTCGTAATATAGTAAAACAATTATAGTATAAGAACATATCTTTTTGCATTTAGCAGACAATTTCGTATTGTGCTTATCGTTCTTATTTGATGAGTGAGCAACTACTATATTTATTCTATGAGTATAGTTTAACAATACAGAGCTAGAATAACCAATGGCAAGATGTACTAGTAAGAGAGCATCTCACAACATGATACAGGGATGATTGCAGATTAGAGGTCAGATCTAGTTTGATTGATCGTTGGCGTGAAGAAAACACCAAAAGTATTTATGGTTTTAACGCTGTTTACTGTACTTCTTGATCTCTCTCCTACTAATAACCGAATAGAGGGAGACTAGGAGGGAAACCTGTGTAACAACACGATCGCCTGAGGTAGTAGCGCTCTCTTTATCATAGAAACAATATGGAACGCAAATCGGAAACTTGCGTCTGATATGAAAGATATACACGATTTACTCCACTGTCAGGGTGAAGCTGGAAGACGTATTGGAAGTGGCGCGAACTCCTTAAGTATTATCTCACACGTTCTGACAAAGGAGTTCAACTCTGAGAAAATACTTGATATTAAGAGTAATAGGTGAATTGTGTTTATAGACAAATCCGAGGAACATCTGGAATTGCTGCTAGTGAGATATGAAGTGTTTTGTGTAGCGGTCCGAATGATGGTAGATAACGCTCAAACCTCTTCTCTCACGATCTCCTTAGAGAAGCATCCGAAGTCCGTAGTGTGTTATCAGGTTTTTGCTCGTGCTATAGGCGTCGTCCTCTCTGAAGGAAGTGGGTGGCTGAGCTTGCAGTACTCAATCCGGCTGCAGATTAACATGATCATCTGAATACTCCCATGTGCACTACACGGTCCAACCTATCCTTCCTACTAGGTCGGCAAAATACACGAGGAGTATAAAGGACTGACATATAATGACGAGCACTTGTAAAATCTCGAACGAAGCTAAATATAATCTGACGTAATTAGTAAATTGAACATGCGCTTTCACGCTGCGCTGCACTGTACATTGATAGCGCGGGCTTACTGCCCGATGTGATAATAACACGTAAAGACTCCTATATTCCAAGGTGACAGGGCTGTCAGACTCAGCCTCTCTTTTTCCTTTAAGTGTGTGCAGTTTTCAGCCTTAGACAACTGCGTTCAATGAGATAGAATAATTTAACTTGTGAGTGCTACGCGTGCTGCGAGATATTTTAATTGGGTAAGAGCATCTCCCTTGCACTCAGGCTGTGTGATCTCACGTGCATGAAATTCCTACTTACCTTCAGTGGATAGTGTGTCGCAGTTTTAAATGATAAGGGGAAGCGAGATAAGTCTGATAGTCTAGTAAGGCGGTGTCTTAGCTGCACGTCGTGTGGAGCTGGCATCGGACACAAAACAGCAGCAAGGAGAATAAAAAAGTGGCGGGGCGGGGGCTGCCTGCTTGCTGTGTTAGTCACCACATCATTTGGACTCATTCGCTCATCCGTGACCTTTTTTTCCAGCCAATAGGAAAATAGCTTCCTAATGAGACCCAAATTGCACAACAGTTGGCGAACTTTGCCCTCACCTTTGGAATCTGCCGCAGGTTGTTGGGGAAGGTGGATGTTGTAGTTTCTTCTGGCTGGATTCACCAGCAGCAATCCTGTGGTGGAGTCGTGCTGCTCGCTGTGTGGGAAGCTGGTCACCATTCAATGACCGGGGAGGTTGCACGCTTCCAGAGCGCGCAACGCTCACGTGCCGCATGAGATGGTGAGAATGCCCCAAAGAGTGAGCGGTGCTTTTATGTGTTTGGAGTTACGAACTTCATCAGAGAGTTTTCTGCTAGCTCTACTTTCTCTCTCTCTCTCTCTAAACAAGGAGTCCAGGCTTCGCTGCTCCTCCAGCGACTGCCGCTGCCATGAGCGAAGCACACGGATGAAGAAGAAGAAGAAGAAGAATGTCTCTGTGGTAGGCTTGAATCTTCACTGTAAAAGGCCACCCCCCCCCCCTCCCCCC
>NW_019174307.1:22097758-22130258 GCF_002260705.1 Seriola dumerili
TGTGTGTGTGTGTGTGTGTGTGTGTGGGGGGCATTCTCACCATCTCATAGCGGGCACGTGAGCGTGCGCTCTGGAAGCGTGCAAACTCTCGCCGGTCATGAATGGTGATGACCAGCTTCCACACAGCGAGCAGCACGACTCCCACCAGCAGGATGCTGCCGACCACGGCCAGCAGCACCGTCATGGCGTCAGGCCCGCCGCCACACTCTGACACAGCAGAAGGTAAATTCACACTTTTAGACACGGAGCAGCGGCCTTCAATTAAAATTCACAGAGGTCCAATTCGAGAAATGATTGGCTGAGTGGCGTCATGTGACCAGTGCCGTAAAGGCTGGAAAAGCTGCACACACTAAAATAAAAAGGCTCCGTCTCAGTAATTTACAGATGATACACTCGGGTCTGGACAGCACCATATGATTTCCTGAAGAAGCCTGTCTATTTGTTGAGCTGCGGTTTTCATGCTTCACTGTGATTTGTGAAGCTGTTTCACGGCTATAAAGACCAGTGATGTGATTGGTTGACAGTGTATTTATCAATCACCACTCCCTCTGACAGTCGCCAGCATGGAGGAAATAAATAATCTGAGGTCATGTTGAAGTTGTGGCGACCAGTCCCTGTTGATTTACGCACCGTGCAAAACAAACTACAGGAGCTCGATTCTCCGCAGGTGTCAAAAGGTCACACTTGTTGTTGAATTACTGACCTGGCTCTTTAAGAGCAGTGAGGATGGACTGTCCGCTGGCGTGCTCGGAGTACGTGAATTTCATGACGCAGTCGTTGTCCGTCTTGTACAGACAGAGCACGGCGCCGGGGTCGTCAGTCTCTGAAAGAGGAAAGTAGAAACACAGAAACACACTGAGGCTCAATCACTTACAGTCTGCAATCACCTTGAAGTTAATGTCTTTATATTGCTTCTTCCTCTTTGCCCTTTATCTTCATTTATGGAGAATTCTTCAAACTGGACAAGGAGCAGTCTACATTTCTCATTTCTGTTTCTTTAATTTTGCAGGATCTGACTTTCTACTGGTTTTTTTTGAAGCAGTTATTAATGTTATTATAATGAATCGAGCTTCAGACTCAGGAGCAAAGACGGGGAGAGCAGGAGAAGACGAGGTAAAACGGAAGAGGACTCGGGGATAAACAGAAAACACTCTGGTCGTCAGGCTGTGTTCTCACATAGCCTGAATTTCTTTGCTGTGAAATCACAAAAAAATACATTCCCCCGATTGAGACGCTGATATTTGACGTGCCCTTGTTTTCAGTCAATCTTCCTCACACGGAAAGCCTCAGGAGCTCATGAGGGAGGGGGTGAAGTCAGCCCCCCCCCCCTCAATCAGCCCCTCCCTCTAGTATTTCATGCACAAAGTATCTGGAATGTACATGTGGAGTCCATTAGGGCCAGTCAGATGGCTGAACTAGCGGGGAATGCAATGAAACACGTCGGATCTGGGCCAGAGCCACGCTGCGCCAATATGGACTGGTCTTATAATAGTCTCTGTAACTAAACACACACACACCCGACAGTCTCCTCTGTCTCTGTGTGTGCAGAGCAGTGCAGCAACCCAGCGCCATGAAGGCCGCAAAGCACTTTGCACTTGTTAATACATCTGACTGTTTCCCACCAGGCTACAGCTTTAGGGATTGAAGCACTTGTTACCTCAAACTCCAGCTCTCTGCTTTTTCTTTTTTTCTTTTTAAAGTGTCACAAGAGAGCGGCGACGCTGTGCAACAGGCACGTGTTTGTTCAGTGGGCGGATTCTCCCTACAGAGGGAGCGAGGATGGAGGAGGCCCATGCAGGACTTTACACTTGAATGGACTGAACTCTTTGAACCGGACGGACGGGACGGGGGGTTTGAGCTGCTGCTTCCTGCTGTGTGGAGGAGGCCCAGACTGACACCTGCCACATAATCATATATAAACATGAAGGCATGACCGGTGAAAGACCGCGTGCTTTCATAACTGACCACAGAGAAGACGTGAGGCACAAACAACCACAGAGCCCGCAGCCGCTCTGACGCCTCAGTGAGGATGGAGAGGAAGTTTCTTAAAGGCAAAATAATCCTCTCTGACAGATACTGATGCAGAGTTTATATCCTATTTTCATATCCTCTATGTGCACGTGTCAGTGCTGTGGCTTCCTGCCACAAGCTCAACTTTGACTTTTTTTTATCCAGTTTCAAGTCACATTTACTTCGTATGTATTTGAACCGGATGAAGGATTTTAGACGTCGGACGTCTGGAGAAAAAAGCTGAGAAAGGCGAGACTTCCTGTGTCGCCGAAGAGCGTCGGCGAATCACTGATTTTTTTTTTTTTTAAAAAGGTAAACTGCTTCATTTGTTTTTTCTACTGGTTTTAATCCCCTGGTGCGTTTGTTCTGGAGAGGAGGACGCCTCTGTGGAGAATTCAACATCTGACACTGGAGGAATCCAAACCGGGAGAAGCTGACGGTGAAGACAACAACTCCCACGATCCGACACCATTTCACGTCTTTTACAGAAAGTTACAGACTTTTGCCTTTAAAGTCAAACAGGGAAAAACACACTGAGCATTAATCTTGTTATTAATCGACCGCCTGCATGTAAATATTTAAAATACAGTTATTGTCAGAGCGTCGGTGCCGAACCCGTTTTGGCCCCAGAGTGAATGTTTGTATGTCATTTATCACATCACAGGTGTCACATTAGCTGAAATCACTGGATGACTTACTGTACTCTGGCACGGCCCCACGACGACAACAGTGACAGGCCTAATAAAAAGTGACAGTGGAGGAGGTATGTAATGTGAAAAGAGAAACTGTTGCAGATGTGAATACTTTCCCCTGCCAGCCAGCTGGTCTGTGTGTGTGTGTGTGTGTGTGTGTGTGTGTGTGTGTGTGTGTGGAAGAAGTGTGTACTCACTGAGGGTCTCCACAGTGATGATTTCATCCTTGCACAGGCGCTGGCAAGTCTGGTTGTCTGCAAGTTGTCCCGAGTTGAAGAGCCGGCACTCGATACACTCCCTGAAGCGGAGGGGAAGTTCAAAGGAAAAACATGAGCTTTTACAGCTTTTACTCTTTTAAAACGAGGCTGTTTTAACGGTAATCATGAGCTAGAAAAGACTCCGACAGCACAGATCTGCACAATCCTCTAGATGTGTTATTTTAATGCCGTTTGTTATTTTAGCTCTGGCTGCACCAGCTGTTGAAAACGTCCCACTGCTCCGTCTTCAAACACTGGAAACGTCTCTGCAGAAAGTTACAAGCAGCTCAACAGTGTGTGAACTGTGCAGCGCACAAAACAAACGAACTGCAGCCGGAGATTTCAATTACTGAAGTGTCAGTCAACCTGGTTGGTTGAAAAGGGAGAGCTTTTCCTGCTTTCACCTTCCCCTGGAGTGTTTTATTCCTCTTAAATGACTCAGTGCTGGTTTTGTTTTGGGTTTTTTTTGCTTTTGACCTTTAAAGGATCATTTCTTCCTGTGATCTAATGTTGCATCAATTTTAGTTAAGCCTGTCTTCTTGACATCCTGCAGACTGGACTAGACTAAACTAGACTAAACAAAACTAAACTAAAACAAATACTTAACTAAAACTAAACTAAAACAAAATCCCAGAGTGGAGGCTTTAAAAAAACAGCCCGAGCCCCTCTCTTGGTACCAGTGCGGAACATTTGTTTCTTTCTTCTTTATATCTATTTTTATATTTGCACATGTACAGAAATGCCTACTTGCATTTGCATGTTATTGTATATAGTATTTCTAATTTATCTTATTTATTCTAGATTCTGTTTCTATTTTTTATTTGATTTCTTTTTCACATTTTCCCCTTGTGCTGCGATTCTTTCGTGCTGCTGCGTCAATTTGAATTTCCTCTCCGGGGATCAATAAAGGCGAATCTTATCATGTTTTATCTGTCAAATACCATCGAACCAGAAGCACAATCGCAGCGACACACAGCTGACAGGGCGATGACGACTCGTCTCTAAACTCAAGTCTAGGTTGAGGGTCAAAGGTCGCTCCACAAAGTCGACCTCTGCCTTGGAAAACAGGATCCATGTGTAGGTGAGGAGGCCTGTTTAGAGCACGCAGCAGTGATTCTGTCCTCACAGAAGACAAGTTCTCTTTACTAGACGTCCGACGGGCGTTTAACCCTCAACCTCAAAGAGCCTAGTTCAAACGTCGGGGGGGGGGGCGACGGCTTCACTTCTTCAGGGTCACAAATGGTATGAGAGTTATCTGAACAACTCTCTTATGACTGTGTCATCAAAGCCGAGATAAGTCCATCAGCGAGTGAGTTATGAGGGTTCAGACGTGATGTGTTTGATGACGTGACCTTTTCCCCGGACTGCACCTGATCACCGAGGCAAATCCCCGAGGTGAAGCTGCTGTTACTCTGAATCCTCACACAAACAAACCCATTGACCGTCTCCATCAGCTGACACCCGACTGGCCGTCAAACAGTGTGTGGTGTTTACCGTTTAGTGCCACAGGCATCGGGGCAGGTGGGGCATTTTTCACAGGTATCTCCGAAGGCCCCCGGCTCGGTGCACTGACAGCGGCCGCACACGCAGCTGCCGCGCCCGCTGCACATCTGGCCGTCATCGGAAACGCAGGACGACGTCTCTGTGGAGCAGTTGCAGTTGTCGCCGATGTAACCGGCGTGACACTTACACTCCCCGCAGTGACATTCTCCGTGACCTGGATGAGACGAGACAGGAAGAGGAAGTTAGGACTGTCACTCTGTGGAAACAGTTAGAAAACTCTGATACTCAGCACTGTTTTAATGTGATAAACCACCTGACAGTATGAGGGTGAGTACTGGAAATAGTGTTCAGAACTCAACACACTACAGCTAACAATTATTTTAATTATCAATTAATCTTAAAAGCTTTTTTTTTGACAGAAAATAGTAATAATCTCCATTATAACTTCCCACAGACCAAGGTGACATGTTCAGACCAAGCGTTCAGAATCTAAATCTATATTCTGTGTACTGTCATCTGTGACAGAGCGAAGCATTTGAGAAGATACAAGAAATAAGAAAACAAATATTTGACATTTCCACTTAAAAAATAACTAAAATCATTATTTGATTGTGATTTATTTTCTCTAGTTCAACCAATCGTTGCAGAAAGACAGTCATCGGGTGATAACAGCAGTAACCCGTACATGCATGAGCTGAGAGCAGCAGCCTGCTGTTGGAACGAATGACAACTGAAAATGTTCTGACTGTTTCAATCAGAACTGGAAGATTCAAAACCACAAACTTGGCACAACATGTGCAGAAGCATTGTGCAAAGGAAGACACTAACGTGGCCAAAAGTATGTGATTAATGGTTATTAATATTTCTGCTGCAACAGGCTCCATTCCTCTGGGAAGGTATCCAACCAGATTTCTGAACCTGGCTGCAGAGTTTTGAGATCCCACTCAGGACAAGTTCCTCCACCCAAAACTGAATAAAACATTTCTTTATGGGCCTGGAATCAAACTATTCTCTAAAATCATTATATACTGTAGCATTAAAATTTATTTAATTACATTAAAAAAATCCAAAGACTAAGAGTACACAAAAGTATCTGAACATCAGTTTCCCCGGCATCAGTGTGCCTGTTCTCCTGAGTGCTAATCAGCTCAATTCAATAATCAGGTCTTTGGTTTTTGAGACTTTTATCTTGAAAAACACACACAGACACAATTTCCTCTTCCTGGGAGAATGACTTGACCGTCTGCTGCAGTAGTGAAAAGCCGGAGCAGCTGCAGTTTTACAGCAGTGACCACTGAGCAGACTGCCCCCTCTGTACCACGCTCATTAACTTGTTATCTGCGCTGGAAATAAATCCAGCAGGATGCGAGCCTCCGGGGACCGAGCTGCGTCCCGCTGGACTTTGTTGAAACTCCGATTTGTCTCGGTCGTCTCCTCCCACCGCAGGCCTCTCCGAGACAAGAGGAGCCCCTGACGGAGGGAGGAGAGCAGCTGTAATCAGGGAAGCATTTACTTGACAGGCTTGTTTCACACTAGTTGTTCCCAGACCCCCCACAAACACTGCATTCATTAAGCCGCTATCATGGCTGGATGAGGGGTGGACAGAAAGGAGATGGTTTAGAGACACGAGTGGGTCAAATCCAAGGATTCTTGGTGTGTATCAGAGGAAATAATAGCAGGAAGAGACATCAGCGCTGTGATGTGACAGATGGAGAGGGGCAGCTGTGAAAAGACGAGCGGTGATGATCCTGAAGCGGAAAACTGCTCTAACAGAACTCCCAGCTGGATCTGAGCTGCTGTAAAAAGCATGTGTCTTCATTACGGAGTCCTGGATCCCTCGCACAGAGCTGTGGGAACGTTCAACAGCGTACTCTAACGACCCAGCAACAATTAGTCAATCAATCAATTCCACTGACGCACAGAAAATTAAACGGAAACTATAATGATAATGACTTAACCCTTTAGGTCATTTGTGAATGAAAATGCTTAAGATTCCCTGATCCTGTTAAAGAAGAAGATTTGCTGCTTTTCTTTGTGTCATTTGATTGTAAAACAAATATCTTTGGGTAAAACAAGAGCTTTTATATTAATTGCATTAATTGATAGTGAAAATAGGTGTAGGAGCCCTACTGTCTGATCTTGCAAACCTTTGTTGTTGTGTTTAAGACTTGGGATCTGGGAAAAACCACATTACGACCCTCTATAGCTCTATAACCAGTGGTTCTCAAAGAGGGGCTCCTAGGGGTCCTTGAGGGGGTTCCTGGGGGTCTGCAGAAAAAAGGGGAATCGTTTATTTCATTATAATTCTAAGTATAATACAATTAGAAGTAACGCAATGACAGAATATATGAGTATGTTGATCATGGGTTTCAAACACTTTCTGTGATAAAACGTCTAAAAGCAAAAATCTTATGGGATGGGGCTCTGTGGTCTAATTTGTGCCAGTTCAAGGTCCTTGATGTGAAAGAATATGTCCTGTGCATGCGGCAGAATTGACAATAAAGTTGGCTTTGACTCAAGACAAGTCGGTCTTTTGTTTCAGACACTGGCAGTCACTATCGGGGGGGGGGGGGGGGGGGGGACAGTATTGTGCTGTTCTGTGTCTCACACCTGTTGGAATAAGATGAAACAGCCATGTTTCCATTCGCCTTTCTGAGCTGTTCAAATGGAAACACAGTGAAGACAGAACCATGAGTGAAGGCTGAGCAGAAACTGGGTCACTAACAAGTGAAATCACTGCTGTCCGTCTAGGAGTGGCTGCTTCCTTGTGTCCAACACACACTCATGACAGTCGGGGATAAGAACAATAAGATTATGCTGCCACTCAACCTCAGACACAGTGGGGAGGAAAAACAGGGCCTATGATTAGATCCAGATCCTGAAAGAGGTCACAGAGACTTCTCCGAGTGAACAGGAAACACCAGGGTTGTGCAACACAGTGTCTGGACGAACAGACGTGCAGCAAATTCTTTCTATTTTTGTATAAACACAATCTCACTTCTTAATTATTCAGCACATGTTGCACAACTGTGCATTTTTAAAAAAGGTGGAAAAACTGACACAGATAAAATAAATCTTTTTTTTCTTGTGGTCAGGAGTCTGGAGCTCTCCTCCCAAACCTCAGTCAGGCTTCCTTGACGAGTGGCATGTGGCTGAGTCATGGTACCAACCCTGGGAAATGTGTCCTTAAATGACAGCTCTGCCGCTCAGGCATTCAGACGACCAGAAGTTGGAGTGGAGTTTTTTTTTTTTTGCATTGGGGAGGATAAAAGAAGTGCAAGTGCAGCTGCTTTGACAAGGGGGTTATTGTTCGACAGGTCCTGACGAGACCTGCCACCTACAAACTCTCTGCTTATTATGTTTGTCAGAGAGAGATCAGGCACAATACATGGGTGTATTCAGTTTCACAGCCTTTCAGTTTGGGGAGGAGTTGCCTGGTGTTCTTTGCTGTTTTCTGCAACTTTAAAGCTGCATTAATAAATCTTTTTATATGAGTGAACTCTCTTGATATCACCTGATCCTGCAGCTCCACTCGCATCTTTGAGCTCATTGTTGTGGTTTTGGTTCGCTCTGAATGTGTTCTATAGCGCAGGACCGCAGCTGCTGGATGTGCAAACAGACACCATGAAACTCTATGAGGCGATAATACACACAACAACCGCTTGTTGTTCTTCCCCCGAACGGCCAAAAACCAATAAACGCATCACAAGTTAATGTGGTGTCAGGACACAAACAACATTTTATGCATTAGGAGAACCTGCGTTCACTGGAGATACTGAAGCGTCCTCTAATCTGCAGGAACAATCATGTTCTACTGGTGTAATGGGTTAAAATAAGAGATCCCAACCTTGTTACACTAATGGTATAAAAGGAGCTCAAGTGTGCTGGCTGAGGTTTTATCACGCCATGAGTAAAGAGTTGTCTTCACCTTATCAAGTCACGGTCAGGTGCAGCCTCTTTATCTGGACACGGAGAGATTTTTCAGCTCACCGAAACACTCTGGAGATGACCTGGCTTCCTGACAGAAGAGAATACCAGCACTCAACACCACACGGGCCCCCACATTCGATAACCATCGCCATGCCTTAAAACAGATGTTTGGAGCAAGTGCACGGTCTCTTTATCCCGCCGTTCCTTTTTGTTGTTTCATTTCTTTTGGCCGTGGCGTCAGGCGGTTTTGACTCACTGCTAAACAGTGAGATTAAACACTGCTCATGATAAACACAGCTGTGGCGGAGGGAGGAGATGGGGAATGCGCTCAGATCCTTTCGGAGCTGTGACCTTCCTCTTTAGCTTGCGGCTTTTCCATGACGTTTTCTGGAGACGCTCTCCAACAAGCAGCCGAGCTGAGGCGAGACGACACAGAAGGAGGAGCCCTTTAAGACTTTCACCTCAGACAGTGGGCTGGTTTCTCTTTCCTGTATTTCGGATCAGTGAAAGAGAGGGTGACAAGTGTAGAAGAGAATGAGCAAATCGAAGCAGGTTCTGCCTCATGCTGCTCACTTCCTCTGCCGAGCGGATCATAGATCACTGACATCTTGCGTTGCTACTGCAGAGCGGGATGAAAGAAAGAAAGGAAGAAGAGTTGAGAGAAGAGTCCGGATCCTTCTTTGCATCGTCTTGCAGTTCCTCATGATACACCCCCGACTGTGAAGTACACACACACAGGATACTCTCTTTACTGTTGTGCACTTTTCTCAAGTATTTTTTTAAAAAGTCGGTGGCATGATGTTGGTAATGCAATTTATTTTGTAGCCTACAGGTGTTCTTTAAAGCTCCTCCAGTGTAAAGGTCTGTGTCCATGTGTAGTGTGATTATAGATCAGCTCTAGCTTCTATATTAATACTGTGAAAGTATCAAAGCCTCAGTCCACAGAGAAATGCACACAGCCTGTATTCAGAAACTGAGCCTTAAAACCAGCCGTCAGGACTTCTGGAACTTTGTGATGTCACAACGAAGCAGTCACCAAGCCCCGCCCACCTGGACCCACCATCCAAACCTTGCAGGATTTGCTTTCTCTGAGTGTTTTTTATCTGAAATCTGCTATATTTTTATTGGATCACTCAGAAAACAGTCAGCCAATCAGAAGAGAGGCTCAGAGCCTCCTCTCTTCTGATTGGCTCACCGACCTGTTGTTACTAGAGCTCCAGAGAGAAGCCTGAGAGAGGAGATGTAAAACTACACTGAGATGGTTTTTAAAGCCACAAATATATCTTCTTATGGATCAACACTTCCAATAAAACACAGGAGAAGAAAATATGGGACCTTTGATTTTAATGTATTTTAACACCAGAGCTTTTATTTTCACATATTTAAATAAAGCAAGCACTTGGGGAGGGAAATGAAAGACAAGACTCAGCAGAGAAGACGTGGCCAAGAACATGTATTTATATTATTGAAAGTTCCAGATCAGCTACTAAATGAACCTTGAAGTGAGACTGTTTTGCTCTTTCCAAGGTCTACAATGAAACTTGAAACTCAGCAGTGTGACAATTTGAACATCTGACTTTCCAGGACAAACTCCATTTGCTGATGAAGACCATAAGAAATCATTGAAAGCTTCTGGACAGTTACTAAATGAACCATGAAGAACGACTCTTCTGTAAACATTTTATTTGCGCTTTTGAATTGCATAAAAAAAAATTAAAAAAAGAGGCATAAAAATATGAGCACAATATACAATAAACTGCAACATCTGCATGTTAGATTACTGATTCTCACACCAGTTTAATTCCAGTAAAAGTCGTAGGGAATCATTTTAGAAATCAAACTGTGTAAGACTCAAACACTGATGGTGGTCAACCCAGACTAGTGAAGTATCAGCCCGCTGAAAACGTAATGTCAGCTGAATTACAGCCTGTCAGACTCCGCTGCCTTCAGAGACACAATTATGGGATCAAGGATATATTTCACAAATTCTGCAGTGACAGCCTGTAAATTCATTCCCATATTTTTCTGCTTGGAGGCAACACTGGATTTCAACATCACGGGTTTAAGTAAATATTCAGAGATTATATAAAGAGGAAATGAGCTGTTGTGGTTATTTTTAGAGGAATATTTGTTGCACCATATCATGAAAATGTGGCATTTGAGCAAACAGGAGTTAACTAAATAAACACAGTGTTCACAGAGCAAATGATATCTGACATTTGGAAGCAGCGGACCTTGTGCATAACCGAATATTTCCTGTCTGCAGTGAACAAAGTGAACAAAGGAGAATTTCACACATCGTCACGGAGACAGATGTGGAGCCATCAGATGTCTACGAGCCGAGTCTCGTTTGTTTTAGAGCAGCCGTGCGAGGTGGAGATATCCGTCTCTCCGTTTTCATTGTGGTGTGAGGAAACATTAAAACCTACAATTTTAGAGCTACAGGCAAAATGTCAGTATGTCTAACTGTGACAGGAGCTTAGACAAATGAAAGAAAACTGACGGCGTTTAACACGAAACCATCCATCCGAAGGGAGTTCGACGTGTAATCGCTTTTAGATTCGAACCAGACCGCGGAGCATCACGTCTTTATCTGGTCTGGAGGAGTCATGGTCCGTGAAGCTGCAGAGGTCGTCACGCCGAACTCACTAACCCTCATTGAGAATGCATGCGTCTGATGTGATGTGGTGGCGTGCAGAGAGACTCGCTCTCCCAACTCGCTTCCGCTTCCTGCAGTGGTGGTGTGTATGTGTGTGTGTGTGTGTGTATGAAAAGAAAACATGGCCTCCTGACCTCCTGCAGCTCCAGTTGCAGTCCGAAGGGTTTTTCTGCTCTCAGCTGAACCTGATGAAGAGCTTCTCTGAATATCTGAAATACTTGTGGTGCGCCCTGGTTTTCCTGCATCACATGAGGAATTTGTACATTTGGGGGAAAAAAAAAAAAGCTTTTAAAGGGTGACTAGTCCGTCCCTGGAGAGGATGGAAGAGACACACAGGCCTTGTTTCCTGTGGAAAATCCTGCTGTACATAAATGGTATACTTGATTTATTTTCAAAAACATGTATAAAGGTAAATATTCCACCAAAACTTCAACTTCCTGTTTACATGCAGAGTGACAGCGTGACACGTCCACAACAACCTTAAAGCTCCTTATTTTAAACTCTTCCCGTGGTTCATTTGAAGTGTTGATCCATAAGAAGACGTATTTGTGGTTTTAAGAACCAAAAAAAAAAAAAAAAAACAGCTGGTTTTGTGTGATGAACATTCAAAAGTCCAAACACAAGAAGTTTAATATCACAGCAGATGATGGAAAACAGGCAAGTTATCACATTTAAGAGGCTGGAACCGGTGATTTGTTTTAGCATTTCTGTTCAACAGCTGTTTGCTGTCAAATTAGTCTGACTGATTGTGTGTGGATCGACTAATTGATGCAGCCTCAGCCGTGGTTTGTGACAGACAAAAGTTCAAAGTTAACAAAACAAGAATAAAGAAGAAGTACTGCAGTAATAAAGCAGTGTCTAATTACAATGTAAAAGCTGATCATTCCAGCGTGTCTGTTAATACCACCACATGAAGTATTAGTGGTGTCGCTTCTTTTGTCCGGCTAAATTCAAACGGTCTAATGACAGAGCGCTTTGTGCAGCGAAATCTGTGGCGGCGTGCGGCCCCTCCCTGACCCCGGGAGGACACGCCGAATACGATCGTCACGACTTTAAATGACAGCTGAACAATATCGCCAAAAAAACCCACTCAACTTAATCACACAGTAGCCTGCAGGATGAGATTACTGCCTGGTCACAGGCTCAGACCGGCCTGGGAGTTTACTTACTTATTTTGTGTCTGAGTGAAAAAACGAACAAAGAAAATTTCAACAGTAGCTGCTCCCACTGCGTTTCATCAGAGCCAGTCCAAGGTCACAATGTGGGGCCGGTTAGTTTGGACTTATTTTCTTATTGAGGAGAAGTTTAAATACACTTAAGCGTCCGATAAAGCACAACACTTATTTATGACTCCTGCTTATTTGTGGTTAAAACTCTTATTTCATTATCCCAAAACCCCTTCAGCTCCTCAGCAGCAAAGCTCCAGAGGAAAACTGACAAAAGAAGCGGTGGAAACAGAAGTGATGCTTTCATGACTCGGAGAAGAACCATGAAAACAAGCAGCAGTGAAACTCTCCGACTAACTAAACGTTTCAGCTTCTGTAAACAACGGGAGTCAGCGAGCAAAAATGCTGATGAGGCAAAAAGAAAAGAAAAATTCACAGATAGAACAAAAGTTTAACGTCAACAGGAGGAGGAGGAGGAGGAGGAGACGAAGAGTTCACCACAGGACAAAAGTTTAAAGACTCAGTCAGATTTGCTGTCATTCATGAGGGGTGGTTACTGATCCTCCTGCGGGGGCTAAAGGCTGGAACACATACTGTTCTGATAAGACTGAGACAAAACACACAAGAGGTTCCTCTGTTTCTCTCTACAAACTCAGAGCTCACCAAACTTCGCTGCTCAGGAAGGAAAACAAGCAAAAACCTCCGGAGGGGGAGGGGGGGGGGGGGAAAATGTGGTCCAATTGAAAGGCTGAATAGTTTGTGAGATTAATTGTGTTTAAAGAAGCGTCGTATCGCCATTGAAGCCAGATACAGCTACGGGATTACAAGGACTTGATTTATGTCATGTGAGATTAAAGAAGGCTTTTAAAAGTCCAGACAGCACCGTCAGATTTATGGTCCGCAGCAACAAGCCGCTCATTCGGTTTGAAAGCAGGAGCCAGCAGCTAAGTGTAAGAGCCGGGCGGGGAGAAGTGAGAACAGGGACGTTTCTGTGGTAAACTGATGTGTCCAAAGCAACAGTTGGGACACTTCTGCTTCTTCGCTTTATCTTGTCTGATTTGAAGCGTTAATGTGCAACGGGAGGCGAAACAAACGTAGTAAAAGAGATGAATTTTAAAAACTAAAAACAGAGTAGAGTGGATGTAGCCTGAGTTTGGTAAGAAATCCGGTTCCACGAAAAGTCCTGGTGGTTTCAAACTTCTTCTATTTCACATCGATGACGGAGGCCGAGTGAGTCAGGCTAGCTGTTTCCTCCTGCTCCCAGTCTTAATGCAAAGCTAAGCTAACCTCCCCTCCTGGCTCCAGCTGCAAACCTAACACTAACTTTCACTGACACAGAGAATAAAGCATATTTCCTAAAATGGTGAACTCTTTGACAGCTACAAAGGCTGCTGTTAAAGGTGTTTGACAGAGCTCTGTGGTGGGACTGAATATTTCGCTCCGCCACACAAACAAACTGTTCAGTTCATCCTTTGAAACCAGCTCCATGTGCTGCACATGAACCCCAACGCAAACCTGGGTCTTCTGTGATGTTCTGTATATGCTGCCCCATTTTTAGCTGACGTGTTCTCCTTTAAAAGACTGTGAAAACAATATTACAACCCTGGCTTTGTGTGTGTGTGTGTGTGTGTGTGTGTGTGTTTCAGGGTGAAACAGCTAAAAAATGTGGGCTGTTAAAACGTGCAGGCCGAGACAAGCTCTCTCTCTCTCTCTCTCTCTCTTCTCTCTCTCTCTCTCTCTCTCTCGTCTGACCCGAGCTCATCACCAGAAATAAACAGACGGCTAATATCAGCTTTGTCTGGGACGTAGGAGGCAGAAACCTTCAAGGAGAGACAGGTTGTTCTGTGGTCAGGTCTTTGTGAGTGCCAGGAAGAGAAGAGCACACGTCCCATTGGCTGCAGTTACAGGTATCTGCGGCTCTGACGTGTGTGATTATTTTTTCACCTGAATAACATCTCGTGTTTGACAGACAACAGTCATTAGCAGCCGTGAAAACACTGTTTACTTCTAGATGGTCGTCAGTCACTGGATGCCTCAGCGTCCCACTGCCGTTACTCACAGTGCGCAGGAAACAAAAGCCCACAAACACAATCAGAGGAGAGCGACCTGCGGACACAATGATCACCTCTGTGACCCGGGGCTCATAACGCTGAGGCAACCAGCTGTTTGTTAAACACTGACATGTGCCGAGTCAGCACTGCATCACTCCACATAGTGCCGAACAAAGATGATAATTATCTCTCTTTTCCCTCAGAAGCTCATTTTTGATAAAATGTACAGGGATTTACAGCAGCTTTAATGTGTGTGTGTGTGTGTGTGTGTGTGTGTGTGTGTGTGTGTGTGTGTGTGTGTGTGTGTGTGTGTGCGCAGAGTCGGACCTCCTCTGCAGTGTGAGCCACTTTTTAAAAACTGGGTTAAACCCGTTTGCGTTCACTGCAGCAGTGTTGCACAAGTTTACAAATGAGGTGCCATTGCAGTAATGGTGGCTCATTTACTTTGGCCTACTTCCCTGAAATAAACAAAAGCACAGTGTGGGGGCAGCGGGTTGTTTTTTTTTCCTCTCGGTCTTTACTGGGTTTGGGAAACTTCACCAAAAACGACTCTGCCAAACCCGTTCCTTCTCCCGAGGAGACGCACGTCAGGCCCGGCTGAACCTCGGGCGGAGGTCCGGCCGTCCCGTGGACTTCACCTCCGCCACAGCCCGGTACAGAAGTCTGCGTGTGCATTTCATTTCAGCTCTTAAAAAGAGCCACTGTTGAACTCTTAGATGACTCTCAAATGATTTTCAGCACTGCAGAAACAAGCTGGAAAAAGCAGAGCAGCTTTAGCGCTGACTTGAAGATGTGTTTCTGGTGACCCAGTGAATGGAAGTTCAGGCTACGTCCACACTATCAAGTAGCCTGAGTTTGGAAGGACAGTCGGTTCCACGAAAAGTCCTGGTGGTTTCAAACTTCTTCTATTTCACATCGATGACGGAGGCCGAGTGAGTCAGGCTAGCTGTTTCCTCCTGCTCCCAGTCTTAATGCAAAGCTAAGCTAACCTCCCCTCCTGGCTCCAGCTGCAAACCTAACACTAACTTTCACTGACACAGAGAATAAAGCATATTTCCTAAAATGGTGAACTCTTTGACAGCTACAAAGGCTGCTGTTAAAGGTGTTTGACAGAGCTCTGTGGTGGGACTGAATATTTCGCTCCGCCACACAAACAAACTGTTCAGTTCATCCTTTGAAACCAGCTCCATGTGCTGCACATGAACCCCAACGCAAACCTTAAACCTACTGTGCTGAAGATTAGTCGTCTAAGAGTTTCCTTGTGCTACACTTACACCTGGCGTCCACACGACTCCAGAGCTCGTAGTATTTTGTGCAACTGCTCAACTGCATAAGTCTTCTCTCTGCCAGTCTTAGATATTCAGCGTGAAGAAAAGTTTTCCTCTCTCAGGAACCTCCTCTACACAAAGCTGAATTCAGGAGCTGCGCTTTATTTATTTTCCCAGCCCTGGTTCAACACTGTGCACGACACCGCACGCATCCAACAGCATCCATGCAGCTGTGATTTTTTTTTTTTTTTTTTTTTTTTGATCCAACTCAAACAATCAGAGTCAGCTGTTCAGCTTTAAGGCTGTAAGTCCTGGGGCTGAAACAGTAACTTCCAGGGGCTTTTTAATGCTGATGAACCACCCAAGAGGCAGAACTGGCCATAAGCCCGCTGGACTTCAGCATGAGCCCTGAAAACAGCTGCTAAGCCCCCAAAATGAAAACCAAACACGTTTCACTTTTGTGGCCAATCCGAGGTTCGAGTCCACCCAGATGAGGTCACACCGAAAAAACTCATCACGACTCCGAAGACTTAATAAATCTGCTGGCGGGAACAGGACCAGGGTGTGGCCTCGTACCTGCAGCGTTTCACCGCAGAGAGCTCAGGTCTTTGTCTGCAGCGGTCAAGTTCAGTCACGTCTCAATGAGCATCATCCGGGGTTTGTTTTACCTCGGGGTCTAAGGGCTGAGCGTCAGGTGGCCAGGTGCTGCTCAGGTAGCTTTGCAAAAATCCCTTTTTGCCCACAGAGGTGCATCAATCATGAGCGTCTGCTGTGAATCACCAGCATGACTGCACTTGCAACAATATTTGTGATTGAAAATGTGAATGAATCAAACTGTTCCCGGTAACCGCTGAAGTGAGTCATTCACATCTGACAACTTTCGTCTTATTGCTGAGAAATGAAAACCTCACAGACTGAAAATCATCCGGAGCGTTTGTAAAACTTTATTTTTTTCCCCCAATACAACCAGGTTAGCAGGTCGCACACTCTCCTCACACTCAACCTGCTTGTTTTTAACGGTTATTTAAAAAAATAGCACAAAATAAATGAATAATGCATGAAATGAATGGACTGCACTTACTGTATATAGAGCTCTGCCAGTCTTCTCCGCCACTCAGCGCTTCACACATCTGATGCGACACGCTCATTTATTCGAGTGGCAGAGAATAAAAACAGCAGCTGGTGACTGATGGATTATGTAAAGCAATATTACTTTTTTTTTTAATATTTTTTTTCTCTACTAACTTCCCGCGTGGCTGTCGGCCAAACGTTAACAAACACCAGTTTCAGAGTTTAGCTGCTTTTTTAAAACACATGATTTAATGTCTGTTGCAACTGTTTTCATACCGTGTTTTTACCGGTTTGCAACTGTAACAGACGTGCTACAAGAAGGCAGAGCTACAAACCAATAACATTATCTCATTCAACCTGGAGGTCTTTTAGCAGATGTTGTGACTGCAATGAGTCACCACAACGCTTCAGTCATGGTCCGCTGTGACACATTTTACCTTTAAAATTGCAGCTCTTGCGATTTGGACATTGCACTGGGCCGTAGTGCGATGTCGATAATATTTTGATTTCAGGCTGGTTTCAATGTGAAGATACTTTTATGGTAAAACGCTCTCTATAGATCAGATGACGGTGGGATCTCAGAAAAACAATAAGCAAAGATATTAGATCCCTAACTTGTGACTTGAATTGAAATTATAAGTAATTATTTTGGATTTATCGTTGGATCTGTGATCTATTGCGATCAATCAGAGGATGATGAGCTGCGACAGAAGGAAGGGGTGAGACCGAATGTGACCTGATGTGAAGCTGAAGCTGCACATGTTTTCTTCACGGGGGGGGGGGAAGTGACATTCAGGACTGTTGTCTGTGTCCCAACACGTTCCTGCTGCCGCCGGGATAATAACGCCTTCCTGTCGCACCGGACTGTTTTGAACCTGAAGCGAAGGTTCGTCCTGTGACGAAGCAAATACACCGTTGAAGCCAAGAGACACTCCGGGCCTGAGGAGAACCGCCTCCCTCACAGAGCGCAGTTCCAGTAATTCTCAGCACGAACATGAATAAACACATATGTTCCAGTTTACCCTACAAGGAGACACACACGCACGCACACACGCACACACACACACACACACTGAGATGCAGCGGTTTATATTTATGGGTTAAAAGAGGGTTTGTGCGAGTCTGGAAAATGGAGTCACGCTATTTCTGGCGACTGGAGACTGCTGAGTGCTGAGATCATTATTTAGAATCAGCTGCAGAGCTGGCGGTGGAGATGTGGGTCAGGGGGGCAGGAGGACGAGGAAGTCAAGACTTTCTGAAGCCTTGTTCGAAAACAGACAGGAGAGGCTGAACAACACGGCGTCTCTGAGGCAGATAACACTTCTCATAATGCATCAGCTGACAAACACTTAACTAATGTATTTCACAGGTATTATTTTAATAATGTCCAAAACTGTTAATGAGCTAACCCTCCAGGTGCCGATACATGGAGGTGTGTATGAGCAGATCCCAACAGATCATCATATAACCGGACTGTCACTTCCTACACTAAATGTCCTAACACCAGTCCCACCCTCCAAATTAAAGCCTCCCACTCTTGTACATGTTGCCTTTTCACAGCTGGGACTTTCCAGTTTAAATTATTGCCAAATTGCTGATGTTTCACAATTTACTACAAATCGAATCGAAATCGACTCTTACAGGGAAATTAATCTGCAGCCAGGCTTTTACATTTATCATCATCACCGCTCACACACACACACAGATGGTTTGTGTAGATACTGAGTGTAAGACGACTGGAGACGGACAGTCGACCCCCCCACAGGTCATCTGACCCCAGATACAGAACGTCGTCCTCCCGGCTTCCTGCTTCCTAATAAAAGCTGCACAGAGCCGACGTACAAACAAACAGTTCATCAATATGTCAGTGTTCGCAGTGTGATCTGCTTTAGATCTGGCCGACGCTGCCTGTGGAGAACACGGAGCTCAAAACGTGCTGCCTCATGAATTGATGCACGTTAGAAGATATATAATGTGGCTGAAATCATTACACCAATATCAAATTAACTACTTTATTCACCAACAACAACAAAATTGTGTTCTACTATCGTGAGTCATGTTTTGTTAGACATCATTCACTTGGACGACAGAAACAGTAACACAGTTGTCATGACATCACGATAATATTGAATATCATAGTTTAAACAGGTTTCATTTGATCCACGTAAAGTTCTTCAAACTGCCTTTAAATTACTGCTGGTTTTATAAAATATCTAGTTTAACTTGGCGATTAGAGAAAAAAAACCTCAATGTGAATATGATGATCAAAGACTTAAAGGCAATAAAAAATACAAGAACAACTGTAAAGTGGCTTGAGATAATATATATTTAGCTATGATTTGACTCTATATCAATAAAGCTGGACTGAGCTGAACTGAAAAACGTTCTGAGGTTTGATGCTCCAGATATTCAGAGAGCGGTTCACTAGAAACTACAGCTGCCCGAAAAATAAAAACTATTACTTTTTCCCCCTCCACACTTAATTTCACTTCCTCTAATTCCTGAATGTTGGTTTTGGAAAATATTGTTCCAATAAGAAGATATGAAAGCTTAAAAGAGAAGAAAGTCTCAGACGTCTCATCACTGTAACACTACCTGATCCCAACAGCTGATATTCATCAGCCTGAAAAGTGAGTTTACTGAAGCGACGCTTTATCTCTTCTGTGCATCACCAAAACAAGTTTGAAAAACCTGCATGAGAGAGACGAACAGCCACTCATGGAAAGCGACGACTGTAGCGAGATTTATTACGTCATATTTGACTGGAAGAGAAAAAAAAGAAAAACAGAAATCCAGTAAATACGAAATGTTGCCTTCACCTCCGGCTGGCTGCGGTGGTTTTGGCTGGTTCGGCTGCCTCGTGTCACCACATCACATACACATCCATTCAATGCACACACACACACACACGCACTATTATAAGTCAGTCCTACAGCCGGTCAGCCCAGCAGGTGGTTACTGTAGAAGTACTTTTGGTTTACTGGCACTTAACGAGTAGTTACCCAGACTGCACTTTAATGACCTGCAGTATTAACAGTGTTTACATCATGAGCTCAACTCACACACCACAAAGATTCAAAAACAAAGAGACACTGTTCAAACTACAATCTTCTTAAGCATGAAAGTAAAAAGCTTCAACTCAAGATCCTCTTACTGGCTTTTACCTCCAGCTCCTGTGTCTGCTCATCCCTCCCTGCGACTGATAAAACAACGTCGATACAGTTTAAACCGAGACAGATACTGACTGTAAATGTCATTGTGTCCATCTCCAACTGAGAGAAGGTTACTGATGAAGGTCATGTGAGACAGCTAAAAGCTCTGTAAAAAAAAGCTGGTAAATAAGAGTTTGAGTTGAGACGGTCAAACTAGATTCATGAAGTGTGAAAACAGAGGAATTAAAAGTGAAGAATAAAGCAACACAACACAATCATCTCGTCTCCTTTTCACTCAAGCTGAGTTAAACTGAAGCAAAGTACAATACAGCTGAGGAGGAGGAGGAGGAGGAGGGAGGAGGAGGAGGAGAGTGCTGACAGAATATCAGCAATAAAACTACACAGCAATTCATTCAAACATGTGTGTGTGTGTGTGTGTGTGTGTGTGTGTGTGTGTGTGTGTGTGTGTGTGTGTGTGTGTGTGTGTGTGTGTGTGTGTGTGTGAGAAAGTGTTGATGTACGCCACGAGGGGGAAGAAGAAAATATGTCTGTAGAGAGATGAAGCCAGAACATTTCGAACCCTCAGGACACGGGTCGGGGGAAGAACTCACTTTTCCCAAACGTTCAATGTCCCAGGAAATAATGTTTTTGGATCTTGATGTTAAAAAAAAAAAAAAGAAAAGAAAGGGTGTTGCACAGAATCTCTTAAAACAGTTTCCTTAAGTTCAGTAATTTACAGCGGTAAACAAGATGATTGACAGCGATAAAGTTCTACTGTTTCCATGGAGACCACTTGTTTAGCTTGTGTTACCTGCCGTTGCGAAGTGAAGAATCAAGTTCCTCGTGGTTAAGGGTGTCCACTGGCTTCTCCCACTTTATTTTTTTTTTTGGGATGATTTAATTTTCTTGATTCATCACCATCATGTTGCAGCATGTTGCAGTTTGGCTGCTAAGGTCTTTTGTGCAACGGTTTAACTGACTTTAAGTGATTTCTTAAGTATAAGACCAAGATAAGGAGAAAAACATAAATATGTACGTGAATATTTAAAAGGAGAAGACTTGAGGAAACCTTATATGAACTCAGACTTTAAGGGACATCTTCACTTCAGGTGTTTTGTGCAGCTGGCCTCAGACAGATTAGACGTGTGCAGGATTTGTTTGGCCTCAGCAGAGGTATGTGCTCTTCTCACATTGATTATTTCACCCTGTATCCAGCGCACACCGTCTGCCCGGGTCTGTATTTCAACATGTTTCCAAGTCGGGAATATTACAAGAAAGTATCGAACTTCACCAGCCGAACCCGACACCGCAGCGACCCAGCAGCAAGTCTCCAAACGGCACTTCAGATTTACAGGACGATAGCTACACCTCACTGAGCTCCATGAGAAAAGCACTTTCAGACGTTCAGGGAGACGAAGAAACAACAACACTGACTGAGGATGTCATGCCAGCTGATTTCCTCTTTAATAAAAGCTGCAGCTTCAGGCGGTTTATCAGTCTGAACACTCAAGACTTTCCCAGACACAAGACGACAAATGAGCAGCTCTCAGTGGAGCAGGACCGATCCAGGTGGAGAACAATGCTGTTTACAAGATACTTCTGCTTGAAACGGAGCTTAATAGTATTTCCTGCGGGTTTGTTAGAAAACCTGGGGCACAGATTAGTTTTTACAGCCTGCCTTACACAGGGCACTCCACAATAATTAACTGACAGATCCAGGAGGAGCGAGGAGGAGGGGGAGGGGGGGTGGTGGAGGAAGTGCACTGTTTGGTATCATTAGGAACTCATTACGGCTGCACACACTGGACAACCACGCCGAGAGAGGAGGAGGAGGAGGAGGAGGAGGAGGAGGAGGAGAGGAGCGGCGGGACGTAGTGGACTGTTAAGATTTAATGACGGCTTATGGACCGCCGGCACAAACAAACAGAACGTCCCTGCGTTTGTGCATTCAGCGCGTCCGGCCTCGCTGCTGACTAAACGAAAGACTTCTGTTTCCACTGGGTGTAGATAAATAGAGGCAGGCATTGTGTTGTGGGATCGCGCCAAAGCTGGCCCCACTGTCACAAAGCGCTCTCTGTGGGTTTCACGGGAACAGTTGTTGGCTTGGGGATGAGCCAGTGCCCCCCCTACCCCCACCTCACCCCCACACCCCACTCTTCAGCCAGGAGGGTCTCGCACCAGAATGCAGAGTCTTGGACTCGATGTTCTGGGAACACGACGGCTTCGGCCTCAGCCAAACCTTTTCATACCGAACCTCAGAGCTCTGTGGGCCTCAGGATAAAGCAGGGGCAGCTCAGGGAGAGGACGAGGATTTCAAGTTGGCATCAGCACATGAATCACTGATTACCAGCATGTTCATGTCGGGGGTGGCATCATGGAGCAGCAGTATTAGAGGCCACAGTGCTTCAGCTCCTGTTCATATATAATCTCAGTGTCGTTAGCTTGTAGCTCAGTAAGACTGAACGTTTCTCCCTCTAACACTTAGTATATGATTACGCTGTTTTTAAGTCATGTGAATTTGTATCAGGGGTGTATGGGAAATGTATTTTGTTTGTTTTTTTGGGGCGTTTAAAGTTAAAGTTGAACTGAACTGAGAATGTTGATAAATGTGCTTGTTTTTCCAGCAATAAACTCATGATTTACAATAAAAGTTAAAGGTTTAATCTCTCAAAGGGTTTTGTTTTCTTCCATGTTCCTCTCTGCTTCAGAGGAGGAGTAATAAAGCTTTTAGAGAATATCAAGTTTTTCAGAAAACCCTCAGGTTTTAGGAGGTTGTTTTCAAACAGCGCTGAGGTCTTAGAGGCCGTCACACAACTCTCATGGCAAACCCTCCTCCTCCTCCTCCTCCTCCTCCTCTCCTCCTCTCCTCCTCTCCGGTCCTCCATCACTGTGAGACAGGTATCATACCAAAACATGCCCCCCGAGGCAGACGCAAAACAAAACACGGCTGAACATCTGAACAACTACTTCTGCAGCTGCTCCTCTTGAGCTTCGTGTGGGAGCGACGCCAGCAGCCCTGCAGGTTCCTGCTCACTCACCCAGAATACAAGCTGGGCTGGTCGCGGCGGCGTCAGGAGGGACACACCCAGAGCAGGTACGGGACATGACTCAACATCATGAATGTGCATTATTTTTAATTATAACCCACAGCAAGCAGCAGATCTAAAAAGGGGTTTACAGCGTGTTTGATGTCGGCTTGTATTCTCATTAAGTTCAATGCCCCTGGAGGGATGCGGTTTCATAACAGCTGTAGATCAAACGGCAACATCTTAACATCACCCTGACGGCAGGACTCGAATACACAATAAAGCAGACGACCTGTGACGTGATCTCCCTACCTGAGCAGAGGATGCCTTTGTGCCGGGCGCAGGAGAAGTCGTCGCACTCGCAGAAGCTGCCGTAGATCTTCCCGAACTCCGATTCGTAGCACAGACACTGGTTGCAGCTGCACTCTCCCCGCCCGCTGCAGATCTGCTTGCCCTCGGCCTCCCGGCAGGCGCTGAGGTACATGCTGCTGGCCTCGCCCTCCTGACACTCGCAGCGGGCGCCCAGGTAGCCCGGCTCGCAGTGACACGTGCCGCAGTGATAGGTACCTGCAGGGACAAAAGGGTTAACGCTACGGATTTACATGCGGGACTTTCACGTCCTCGTGCACCTCTGAATTTATCCTGCAGGATTACTCCTTAAAAAATTCAGTGTCTAGCAACTACGATCATTTCAATCCTTTTAGAGAATTCAAGTTTTAAAAATGTGGTTTAAGTATAATTTTCGTTTTATTACCGTCATAAACTCGACAACAACCAAAAGCAGCTAATTCAGAGGTTTAAAAAATACCAGGTCTGACATCACTGACTGAGGCGTCCAACTACCGTCACAGTTTGACCCCACAGGAAGCAGTTTTACTGTCCTACGTGATTCACACCACTTTGCTGCTGCTGGCTTTTACAAACTTTCATCCAAAAAAAAAAACCAGGAGAGTTGTTCAGAGTTTGAACTGAATCTCACAAGGATTTTATGTCCTCGTGTTTTTAAGAGATACTGTGGTTACAGCTGCAAGAACTTTCCAACAACTGTCCATTAACAGAGTGAGGAAAGAAAAAGGTGGAAAATCACGATCGACTTTTAACTACAAATTTCTAAAATCTGATTTTCTCCCAGGTTCAAATATTGGAAATGTCATGATCTCAGATTTTCACTATACGCTATTAAAAGAATTCACAGTAACAATATTATCATGATATTTATAGGAAATTTGAATTAACACGTAAATAAATAAATATATGTTAATAAGTCAAATTCATCTTTAACTTTGTTTATTGTGTTTTGTCTCTTTTTTTTGGCAAATGAATGAGAGTCTGCTACGAGCGTAGGGAGGCGGAGCCTAACATCTGCCATCATGATATTATCACATGTGTATTATTAACATAATATCAATATTTCACTCCTAACCCTAATCTATAAATCACTCACGGTGATTTTCTGGGATTATTTGAGCGGAAAAATAAAGACGGAAATGTATGACACAGTGCCAAAGGGTTGGTCTGATCTGGGTTTGTATTGTTATTATTTATCTGATAGTAGATCCATATAAAAATATATATTATAAATAAGAAATACGCGTTGCTGGCAGAACTACCTATGGAGCTGCAGATGCTGCTGTTGGTCTGCGCCGTCCGGCTGCAGCCGCAGTCACACTGATAATCCACCGCCACCTCCAGACGGTCTTTGAACCCCACCGGCTTGATGGTGAAGCTCTGGTCGGCGCCGCGGGGGGGGCAGCTCCGCGCCTCCACGCTCACGTTGAACGAAACCTGCGCAAGAAAAAGACAGAAGTTGTGCAACTTTAGAGAAAATGAACAACTTCCTGTTTCCTCTTCCCGCCTGTTCGTTGGGAAGAGTTCACGTCAGGTTCAGATGATCTCACCCTCAAGATGAGTTTTAAACAGTAGCAGCATCAGACGGACTTTGAACCACAATATCTCCTCTGGTCTTTGGTTTCCGTGTTTCTCAGTGACCCGATCCCACCCTATATCTTTTCATTTAAGCCAAACACAACACCACCCTGTAAATACTTGGCAGCTGCCAGCTAGTCTGTGGGCGTGAACTGCACATGACCCCGGGTTGGGAAAGTGGGGCATGACATAAGACCAACACCCATATGATTGCTCTGAGGAAGGAAGTTGCTCTCTCTATTTTCCTGCTCCATGTTCCTCATATTAACGCTGTTTGTTCAATGGACAGATTGTGGGTTTTTTTTTTTTTTTCCCTCTCATGTTGCCTTGACGACAACATAGGAAATTATGCTGCTGGGCTCTGCACTGAGGTTAAAAAGCCAGATTTCAACTTTAATTTGAGTGTGTTTATATCCATGTCAGATACACCACTTCTACACACACACACACACACACACACACACACACACACACACACCCTCTGGATTCTTAGATCGAAAGACAGTGAGCTTGAATATTCTCATCTTTTCTGGTTCAGAGATCAAAACTGTTAAGAGAGGGGAGGCGATCCTCTCTCTGCTTTGAAGATCTGACTGGAAGCACTTGACCCTCAGAAGACAAACTTCAGTCTTAATCCAAAAGCAAACATTCCTCCCTCGCGGCACCTGCTGTTATTGGCAAGAACATCTGTGTGTTTGGATCTGGATCCTCTCAAGTCAAGAGCAACACCCCTAGTCACCTGCGATCTCCTTGAATTAAGGACCAAATATGTCATAACTTGTGCAAGGCTTGTCTCAGTCCAGCCGACTCTTGGCAGCAAAAGTGTCGGGTATTAACCGCACTGTTACAGGCTCTGTAAACTGACTAACTTGCACAGACTATAACAGAGGAACAGAAAGTTAGACGGGGTAAATAAACCTTTGACCTGTTGTCAATCAGCTTGTGGTTACAAATGGATTTTTCCAGGTGGTAAACTTGGAAATCTTTATGAAAGCACCATTAGTTTTGGTCTAATGGGGTCTGAAAGTGTTCACCATGCTACGACCCAACCCTACTCTTTGTCCCATCCTGACTGAACCTCATTGATTACCTGCATTAGTAAATCATCAGTGACGGAAATGCAGCTGCTCTTACGCAACTCCAGCAGCAGAACTCGCATCTCCCAATCCCAAACGGTCTTCAGTGGCTCCGGACCCCGGACATATTCATGAACTTTGAATTCCTTACTCTTGAAATGTCTGTAGAGCCTACTGTCTGTCCTCTAGTCAAACTCAAAACCAAGGGAGCCCAACTTCAACATTTGTGGCCCAAAAAAAACAGCTGTCAGGACTTCTGGAACTTTGTGATGTCACAACAAAGCAGTCACCAAGCCCCGCCCACCTGGACCCACCATCCAAACCTTGCAGGATTTGGTTTCTCTGAGTGTTTTACCTGAAATTTGATATATTTTTATTGGATCACTCAGAAAACAGTCAGCCAATCAGAAGAGAGGCTCAGAGCCTCCTCTCTTCTGATTGGCTCACCGACCTGTTGTTGCTAGAGCTCCAAAGAGAAGCCTGAGAGAGGAGATGTGAAACTACACACTCAAAATAAAACACAGGAAACGTGTAAAATACGGAACCTTTAAACGTAGCATTAAGTGGGGCATTTGTTTTCATCACATACAACACAAGCTGATTCAGGCTACAGGAAGTGTCTACATCACATGTCACCCGGACCCCCCCCCCTCCCTCCACTTCAGCGCGGGAAACAAGTTAAGAAAAGGACAGAATTAAATTTACTGTAAATGTGAGTCGCGAGGAGGCCGGCTCACCCAATCATGTGGCCAAGTTAAGACAACTATGAGGTCGTGGAGAAACAGAAGGGGGGGCGATTCATAGTAGAGGACACTGGGGGGGGGGGTAATGAGATTAAAGTCTGAGAAAATGCCTCAACACACAAATGTAATTCCCAGAGATGTAGGGAATCAGATCAGGGAGGGATGAGAGGCAGACACTATGGTATGTACTATGGTGTGATGTAAGAGGTGACATATGCAGGCAACACTAGAGGCTGTGTTGCCATGGAGAAATCATTTTGGATGATGGAATTCTTATGACCCACTGAAATTCAATTAACTGGGACAAAACCCATTGAGAAAGTCAAAGAAAACAGCACATAACCGAATTCAAATGCTTCTGGTTTGTTTTAAAAAAACCCTCCTGTGGAATGTTTTATTCATATGCATGAGTCTATTCAGTGATCATACACTTCTGGGAGTGTTACAGTGAAAAAGGATGCTGGTTTTAACTATATAAACTCCAGCTAGCATTTCTGCTCCTGCCAGTTTGTTCCTTTCATGGCTCGCGGTCTCACCCCCCACCCCCCACCCCCACCCCTCCTCCAGCCCACTTTTGTGTGAGGTCATTGAGATGCAGCATCAGGCTCGACGGGCTCGAAGCTCCCACAGACACAGTGACTGACACCTGGGCCGCGGACTGAGCCGTCTCCTAAGTGAAAAGACCGGGAAGCTTGGCACCCGACGGACCGAGCTGCTGTCCTCCACCTCCTTTCACTGCTGAGGATAAAAGACATGAGCCCCCCCACCCACCTCCTCCCTCCCTATTCATTTGCTGTTCTTATTCTGCCTCACCTCCTCCACCACACATTCCCATCCCAGGAGGATAAAGCAGCGGAGAGAAGAGCGTGAAGGGGGTTCAGGGAGAGAAGAATCCCCCTGTGCTGAAGCTCACTGTGCCACAGCATGTATGAAGCTGCCCCTTGCTAGCATTTTCTTTCAGGGCTCGATACGAATTTTAATTGAGGCCTGTGTCAAATAGAGGGACCACCAGAGAGAAGTCAAAGCATCCTCTGCCACCTGATTGTTCAGCGACATCACCCCAACTGTGGTGAATCCAGCCGATGCTAACAGACATGCAAAAATCAAACATTTATTCTCATGTACAAGATGTCCTCCTCCTGCTCCTGTCCCCCCCCTGAATGTAAAATACTGAGGCAGAAAAAACCAGGGGCATGAATCACAAGCAAGTTCAGCTCAGTCTGGCGCTCTCTGGACCAACTATCATCAGGCTGGTTATGAACTGGCTCGGTTAACTCAAGGGTTTCCAGTCCAGATATGAGACTAAGTGTTCACATGACAAGGATGGAGTCGTTGGTTACAAGCCAATCATGTGCAACATCAACAGATCAAGAGCGGAGTAACAGCATTCTTCTTCTGTGTTTTATTTTGAAGCGTTGATCCATAAGAATATATATTTGTGGTTTTAAGAATCAGAAATCATCTCAGTGTAGTTTCACATCTCCTCTCTCAGGCTTCTCTCTGGAGCTCTAGCAACAACAGGTCGGTGAGCCAATCAGAAGAGAGGAGGCTCTGAGCCTCTCTTCTGATTGGCTGATGGTTTACTGAGTGATTGAATAGAAATACAACAGATTTGCAGGTGAAACACTCAGAGAAAGCAAATCCTGCAAGGTTTGGATGGTGGGTCCAGGTGGGCGGGGCTTGGTGACTGCTTTGTTGTGACATCACAAAGTTCCAGAAGTCCTGACGGCTGGTTTTAAGGCTCAGTTTCTGAATACAGGCTGTGTGCATTTCTCTGTGGACTGAGGCTTTGATACTTTCACAGTATTAATATAGAAGCTAGAGCTGATCTATAATCACACTACACATGGACACAGACCTTTACACTGGAGCAGCTTTAAGTTATTGTGGCAGCAGAAAGGTGAAATAAATACGATGAAATCACACAACTGGAACAGAAAAATATAAAAAACATATACTGTAATTGCAGGAATCAGTCATCTGTCTCAGTTCAAAATGTACCAGCTTGTGATACAGATCTCTGGTCTCTTAAATTTAGAGTCTTACTGCCTATTCTCACTTCCTCTCTGGCCAGCAGTTAAACTCAAAACCAGCACAACCACAACCACAAACTGGGAGACTGAAGCTGGACTTAAGGAGAAAACCAGGGCAGAGGACAAACTCCTGCGACACCTCTAAGGACACGTTCAGACAGAAAATAAAACTGAGTTTAAAAAATGCACAGGGTATGTGTTAATGTGGGCATGTTGCTACAGATACTGATGTGAATATCCAGAAAGTCCAGTTTGAGCAACAGATCTATGAGCTGGAAGGTTTATCAGAGACCTAATCGCTGCACATCAGTGACACTTTGAGACAGGTGTGGTAACCGACCGGATCCGAGGCAAAAGTTCAGCCAGGTTCAAGGTTTGTTTTGGTTTTTTTTGTTTTTTTTTGTTGCAGTGCTGTTGTTGGTCTGAACGCAGCCTCAGCACTCAGTGTTTCCCACAGCTGTGTCTGTGTCCACTGCTGATTGAATCCAGCTGAGAGGCAAAAGAGCAAAGGCTCCCTGAGGAATGAACAGAGTCTGCCAAGAGAGCTGTTGATGATAATTGGGTCTTTCCTTTTTTTTTTTTTTTTTTTTTTTTTTTATTTAAGATATAGAAGCTAAAATACAATTTACAAATCAGTTAAAGCCGTTAAAACAAGAGGAGATGAACACCTACAGGATGAAATAAGAGAGCTGGTTCAGGTAGAGAGAGAGAGAGCCGAGGTAAATGTCACACAGTCAGAGACTCAGCCAGTCACGGTGACTTTCGTTACTGCGGCTACTTTTCTTCACACATGTCTCCCTGGCGACAGCGAAAAGCAACACAACCCCCCCCCCCTTATCTCAGTTTAACTCTCTGTAAGAGGATTCCAGGGTCACAAGGCGTCTGCTGAAGATCGCCAAGTCACAACTGACTTTCTTTAATCACCGGCTGAGATTATGAATATCACTTTCAGCAGGGCGGAGAGATTAAGGCGGGACGATACGACCTAAAATCAGTGTTGGAGCGAACTTCCACATTTACTCTTGTAGCAATTGATTATTTTTAATCACGTCAGTGGTGCTGCCCGCATCTGATTACAGGAAAGATTCTGGTCCTCTGGCCTGGACTCTGATTGGACGGCTGAACATCTGATTAGACATTATTGGGTATTGTAGCTATTCTCAGTTTACATATATATTATATAGGACGAAAGATATGAGGTCGTGCATTGTTTTAGAAACTGTGATTATTAGAAAATTTAAGCTGATAGGAGAAACATTTGGTGCATCTCCAGGCCACAGAGGGAATAAAGCTTTCTAAAGCACAACTAAATATTCCTCTCTCTAATCAATTAAAAGGTCTTATCAATGCTAATCAATACCCGATCGACATCTGCAGCCTCCACCAAGCAGAAAGACATGCTTCCATGCAGTTAAAGGTCAGTGCAGCCTCTACATCTTATTCTGCACATTAAAGAAATCACACACACACATTTATTTCACATAATCTGCTGTAACCAGGTGGAAAACGATCCTGTAGCTCCACATGTGAATGTTTGCAGCGACAGGACTAACCTTAAAGAACGAATGTGTACTAAAGTAAATTCCAACTGCTGGAATCTGCCTTTCAAATGGAGGTTTTCCACCCTTAAACTGTTTCCATGTGCCCTCAGTTTTCAGACTCAGCTGCCATGAACGTGTTGCAAAAGTCATCTGAGCTCTGGCAGAACAAGCCAGGGACTTTTTATCCTGTGTCTCGGGTGTAAATCCAAAAATACAAACTCCATCGCACTGGTGCTGAGGTTTGTTGTAAAAACACCATAACAGAGGGACGTCTATGTATCTTTATGCACTGACATTACTACAATAAATCAGCTAATAGGTTCATTTAGTTAGTAGTTACAGATCCTGAAGGTGAGATGAGATCACCAAAAAACTCAAATGAAAACATTCAGAATGAAATAAAAGATTTATAATGTGCTGTGAGTTGGAGAGGGAAGGGAGGACTCACCGTGTCTCCTATCTTTAGGTCGGCACACTTCCTGAGGCCTGGCAGCGGTTTCCCATCCTGGCAGGTGGCGGTGAAGGAAAGGCTGATGTCCTCTGGGTGGTCCCACACTGTCAGCTCCACTTTAGAGCGGATGTTCTGCGGAGAACGAACCAGTTTCACTCATACGTGTTTGGTAAATCAGGGGTTTGAAACAGATTACGTTCCTTGCATGGTAAAATAAATCCTCTCTGCAACAGTGCAGAGAGGATTTCTAGCAGCTGCCATTGTGCACACAAACACTTTCCAATGTCCTGAAACTACAGCCACATTAAAATGAAGCCTCCCACACAGACGCTTTTATTAAAACCACCTCACTGTACCTTTTCGTGCCTGTAACTCCGGTTGAGTTACACAGTGGAAAAGAGTGAAACACAGGGAGTGCACGGCCCCGGTAAGGCACATTTTTATAGCTCATCGCGCCACAACCACAAGCGCTACGCATGGATGCAGGTCGTACGTGTGTGGATGTGAAACACCATCTGCATCTGGCTCTGTGCAACATGTGCAGAACCGGGCCGCAGTCATTCATGCACATTTACTGCGATGTGACTGTGCCGAGGATAAATCAGGACGGTAGTTGGTGCACACGGGGACGGTACGCCACCGACGACGCCGCGATTCGCACGTCTGTGCTCACACATGACTGCACTTTTTCTGACCGCGTCTTTGTGCCGCAGTCAAACCTGAGGAAAAATGTGTTGGTTACACAACACAACCTCACGGCGCTTGGCAAAGCCTATCTAGCTAACAGCCCTCAGAGCGGTGGATATAATGTGGCAGCTGGAATGTTAATAAGGCCGTGAGTCAAAGCACTTCATTCAGGCTCACTCCCACACACTGAGCATTTCAAGTCCGCGTTTGACACAAGTATTCTGTCACACAGGGCACGCCGCCGCTGACGCCGCCGCCGCCCCAAACGAGATGCAACTCCTCTACTCCAGACTGAGGCGAGGAAATATCTGCACGCCCACACAGGAAAACATTTTAGGGAAAGGTTGACTACACGGAGCGCAGCGCTTTGGATTCAGAGAGCTCAGGAAAAACAAACAAGACGGACAATCAAGATGAATATCAGGCCTCAGGTTATGGGCCTGACTCTAGAGAATAGTGTGGTGGTTTACTTTGCCGTGACTCACCGCTCATTATAATAGTGCATGTGCCTGTTTCAAACACCTCTTTAAAAGCAGTCACCTGTTGACTTAAAGAACACATGGACATCCACCTTTATACAATATGGACCTGGACCAGCGGTACAACTCCTACCAAGGACCTGAGCGTACTGACCGATGTGTAGCTGTGCAGCACGTGGTTCTCCTTAATCATTTTGTAAAGCCTCAGATTTATCTTTTGCGACCCCTTGTGAAGACCCAGACCTTAGGTTGAAAACCACTGCTTTATTCTATTAAATGTTCTGTAAATATAGTTAAAAGTGATTCTTAAAAAACAATTTCTGAGAGCCGAAGGCGAAAATCTTCTAAATACTTTGTTCTGTCTGGCCAACAACTAAAAAAACCCAAAGATTAGCTTCCAACAAATCCTCCCACGTTTGAGAAGCTGAGCCAGAACAACGCCGGACATCTTGGCATCAGCGTCTCAAATCCCCACGGTCGCCACAAAAACCTCTGGGGATGCTACTTTTAGCCGCTATGCCCCCAAAAATATGGAGCTCTGTGCTGTTAAATATCAGACTCTCTGTCTCAGGGGAAAGTTTTCAACAGAGCTTATAACTAACAGATGTCTGTCTTGATTTATGTAAACATTATTTTATTTCATAAGTGCTATTTTAGAGTAACATTGACTGTGTTAATGCTATTTACAAGCACCTCAGGGACCTTAAGGACCTCATCTTTGCTCGATATCTGACTTACATGATTACTCAATCAAATGGTTGTCAATCTGTCAATCAACT
>NW_019174307.1:22135883-22425535 GCF_002260705.1 Seriola dumerili
AAAAAAAAGGAAACGATTATCTTGGAAGGACAGAAACTCACAGACATGGCATGTGTATTTAAAAAATAAATAAATAAATAAATAAATAAATAAAGGTACTTTAGATCAATGATTTTAAACAGGAAGCTGAAGTTAAAATCACGTCCAGCAGGACTTTCCCAGGCGTCCTCCGAGCGTTCCCCGGGAAAAAGGGGAAATATTTATTTTCACTATAATTCCATCTGTGAGTAACACACTGACTGAAAGTTTCACTGTTTTGTTTGGTTTCAAAACACTTTCTGCAATAAAACATCTCAAAGCTAAAATCTTATCAAATGGGGGCCGGGGTCTAATTTGTGTCAGTTTCCTTGATCTGAAGAAGTTTAAGAATGAAACCGGATCGATGAGGCCTCCGGACGTGACGGGCCCAGCCCAGTCTCCTAACCAGTGTGTTTGAAATAGCGTAGCCCGAGTAAATTACAAGGCAGGAGCTGCTTGCAGGGAGTCATTCTCTCCCTGCACAAGACAATTAAATCTGGAGAGGAGGGATACGACTGGGCCTGCGAGTGACTCGTCCTCATGTTTAACCAGCTGCACCGGACTGCACTTCCTGTTTATCCCCCACGGTGCTTTTAATTAACAAGCAAATAGGCCAGATGCTTGTCACGGGGGCATCTCGGTAGCTTCACAGCAGCTTTCCCCTCCGTCTAAACCAAAATATGCGCCGTCACTAAACAGCAAGTCAGGGTTCATTAACAGGAAGCATTCGCAGACTCTCAGAAAGCGCCCTGAATAAAACTACTAAACCGCGGAGGAATGGAAGCTTCTGTTAGAAAAACAATTAAGAAATGAGACATTAGGCACCTTACAAACAGCTGCCTGCAGGATGGCGTCGAACCCGCCCTCTGGTGCGTCCCGGTTGCGAGATACCATCTGCTTCTGCACCTCCTCGTTGAAGCGGTCCACTTTGTCCGTCAGCGAGAGGATGTGGCGGAAACCGAAGGTGGGGACGCAGTTGGGGAACAGTTTGTATCTGTGCAGGGCGACAGAGAGATCCAGGTATTTCCTCTGAAAGTCACATCAGGTCAATAACTAAAGCAGTCTGTATTTATTTAAGCCATGTTGAGGCTTTACTTTAAGGGGTCAATGATGTTTCAGTTCAGTTGGATAAAGGCTTAAAAAGTTAAATCAGATGTTCTTTAAGATCCAGCTGATTCACATGTTTCCTTCTGTTGCATGAACAGGGTGAGCAATGAGGGAAGGGAGAAGGGTTGTTCGGGGTCAAAACGCTGTCATCTGTTGGTTTAATATTTCCCCTGCCATGCTTGACTGTGTTTGACTGACACACACACACACACACACACACACACACACACACACAACCAAGGCCATAACCTAGATGTGAAGTGATGCGTGATGGCGGGCAGCGAGCTAGTGCGGTGCAGTCTCACCTCGGGGGCAAATATCGTGTGCCACAGCTTTTTTTTTTTTTTTTTTTACCCCTCTATCTGTTCTGTTTCCTTCTCAGTTTGTCCTCGTCAACAACAACCCGAGCAGCGTGACGAGGACAGGGGCCATTTTGAACAACTGCCTTCTTCACTCTGCTTTATCAAATATGAAATATCTCTCAGTCTTGCAGCTGAAGGACGTCTGACCCTACATGATTCATGAAGGTGGAAAAAAACAAGGTGTGTGGGTTTAGAGTGAATCATTACTTCAGGATTTCCCTTTTCATCTGCTGTGGCACATTCACGCCAAGTAAAGAACAGCTCTTCGCCTCAACATCACTCATGCTGCTTCTGTCTAATCCAAAAGCCATCAAACAATCCCAGTTTAAAGATGCGGTAAACCCTGTGTCCACTACCCACCCACTGCATGGATTCTCTTGATACTTGGGCGATGTGTAGGAGAAGGGGGATATGTTTTTGTCCACAAAGGTGCCGAAGCCCAGCCTGAAGTTGCTGGTGAGCTTTCCCATCTCCTGGGCCAACTTGGTGCCCAGGTTACGGATGGTGTCCAGGTCGTCTTTCATGGAAAGAGACAGGTCCATCAGGTAGTAGAGATCCACCGGGTAGTCCTCCACCTGCCGCACCTGCACTCCGAACCACGTCTGGTCTCCTGGATGGGGCAGGTGGAGAGAATCCGTTGGCTGGATGACTCATGAAAACATGCAGCTGAGGCTTTGTATTATTCATTAGAAAACCCTTTCTTTTGTTTTTAAACCTCTCTCAGGGTTGTGTAATATTTACCCGGCCGCAGGCTGAGGGAGATTTTCTGAGGCATAATCTGGACGGCATCGTACTGGCTCGCCCCGGACCCTTTAGAACTCAGGGGCATGTTCTGCAAGATCGCGATGGTGCTGGTCGGGTACTCGATGAACCGAACCTCGCAGCCCCTCCTCAGCAGGTTGTGACTGAAATCGCACCGTGACTTCAGAGTCCGCCCCCTCCCAAAATCCTGAAGGATGGATCAACCACGAACATTTTACTTTTCTAAACTGAGGAAACAAGATACAGTTGAACGTGCACTCACGCATCCTGAGAGTAACGCAGCAGGGAAACCATACCTCTTGTGCGCACCAGGCACAACTGGGGTGAATCAGGAGACATTCTTCACAGGACGTCGCGCTGCCACTCATGCACATGTTGAGACCTGAGGGAAGGTGGGGAAAAGATAATAGAGAGGCTGCAGCGCTGACACTGAAATTAAAAACTATCATCAATGTATTTAGGCAGCAGAAAAACACGCCTGTGCACATTAACGCAGCCTGAACCAATACTTTCTCTGAGAATATTATTATTTTAGTTCCTGTCGCCAGTGTGTGTGTGTGTGTGTGTGTGTGTGTGTGTGTGTGTGTGTGTGTGTGTGTGTGTGTGTGTGTGTCTCAGATTTGTGTCATTCAGCTCTATGGTAACGTTTAAAAGCTGTAGTTTGTGGTGTTGTATTGGGAGTGCATTGTACTGTAGGATGCTTCCAGTATTTCTACAACATATCGCGATATAAATGCAGCACAAAGAAACACAAACTGCAGCCAGAAAAACAAGAACATCACTGTGCAAACAACTACACATCACAAAGGAGGCATGCATGCGTTTTCCTGGTCAGTGTATGATGGGGACATTTTCAGAATCGTTGGCATTTGGTGACCGTCATGTAAATCTAATATTAAAGCCTGTGTGTGTGTGTGTGTGTGTGTGTATATTTAAAACACTGCCATTTCAATGCAAGACAAATATGTAGCATCAACATCTCCCCACTGCAACTGTCCTATAAACCTTCAGTAAACATAAACATTGGCTTCTCTCTCCTCCATGTGGCACCAGTTCAGTGATATCTGGTGTGTGTGTGTTTGTGTGTGTGTGTGTGTATACCCCAAACACTGGCTGACTGAGGGATGTTGCTGTTGCTGAAAAAGACAGGCTGATAAGAGAGAGAATTTATTGCAGAAGCAGACGAGCCAGCTTTGTCCTACCTCTGGCGGTGTGCGTTAATGTTTCCAGAAGCACGCAGCACAGAGCCGCTCGCCACATCCACGTCCCCGGGCTCCACATGGTGTCACTCAGCGTGCTCATCAACGCTCAGTGGAGAAAGACAAATTCCTATCTCTATTCGCAGCAGACACACAATTTATTTCTTTCCCATCAGACCTCTCATTTGGATTCAGTCCACAGTAAACACAGTAAAGTGTGTTTAGGTTTAGACCATCGCAGCTGCAGCGAAGCGCCTAGTCTCTGCTCATAATGACGGATCGGTGTGAAAAGAGGGAGTTTTCCATTGTTTTAAGTGTGTGCAGAAAGCGACCGCCCCACGCCACCGTCCTGTTGATCCGGTTCTTGCACTCCAGTCGTCCCGAGTCTTGTCTGTGTGGACACCTCTGCAGCCTTCCACGTCTCATACCGGACAGCGACTCCACAACTTCTCGGTCGGCTTCATGGCTTCACTTCGGTCGACAAATACGCGCAGAGGTCAAGCAGAAGCGCAAACGCAGCGCGTCAACAAAGAAAAAAAAGAAAAGATAAACACATATACACACACACACACACACACAACTCCAACAATGACTTTCTTTTCCAGAATTGAGTGTTGCTTTGCTCGGTTGTCCGGTTCGCGTCCCAGCTGCAATCCCCGCCCATTCCCAACCAGGGATTTACATTAACCCGTTCGTTGCTCTGTTGAGCCGTTGGCACCGTGCTGTGGTTGACGCCTGCAGTTGGTTCGGACACCTAGTGGTGGCTCCTGGGACTGTGGTGCAGGAGCCTCGCTGGTTGTCCCACTGGCTGCTGCCTGACGATCACAATCATCCATAAGCATGAAAAGGCGTCACAGAGGAAAGGTGATAAAATGCTCATCAATATTTTTTTTTTATTGAAACCAGATGTAAAATACAAATAAAGCTGCTGCATATACAAGTGTATGCAACCACAGAGCTACAATAAACTTCAATAACAATTACAAACAATGGATAATTATAACAAAACCTTTAGAACTACTCTTAAAAGGCCATTGTAACTTTTTAAAATGAGGTTAACTTAAATCTGATTGCTTTCAGATTAGCTGCTTCCCCCTCCCTTGGTATATGTGGCTTCTGAGGGGTTGTGATGCTGTTCTAACAAAACAAATCACTGGTATCCACCAACAACTCTCCAGTTCTGGGCCCTGCTTCCTCATAGCTGTGTGGCAGCCGGCGGCGAGGTCAGAAGCTCAGACGTCATCTCCCTGATGGTCCTGAGGGGCAGGCCGCTGAGGGCGCCCTGGTGCTTGGTCCTCAGCTCCATCAGGGCGTCCACGATCCTCTGCCTCCCGACGTCCGGGTGGAGCTGCGTCAGCTCCGCCATCAGGGTGTCGAAGCTGCCCATGGTGCCGTAGTGTTGGGGCACACAGGTTCCCTTAGCCGTGGGCGAGATGCTGACCACCTTCCTGTGCTTGAAGCTGGAGCCCAGAGACGGCAGAGACGCCAGCTAGAGAGAGAACAGAGGAAATGTTTTTACTGACAAAAGGATGAGCAGGAAACGAGTCGAATCCAAAGCTTAAAAAAACCACATACAGCTGTTCAGTTTCAGGATACACTATTAATTGATTATTAAAATAGTTGCTAATTAATTTTGCTGTCAGAGGCCCTGGGTACAACACACACACACACACACACACACACACACACACGGGTGTGACGGGTCCAAACGCAGAGTTAAACATGATGCAGCTGATGACGACATGTACAGTTTCAACAGGCCTAATCCAAGATGCCTGGATTTTTCCCAGCAGGCACCACTCTTCAATGTAACATCAAAGAGACGCTGGAGACAGACAATTTGGTTGGAAAATGAAAATCAGGTTGACGTAAAAAACCCAAGGTTGGTTAACTGACACGGTGACGTTAGGGCAGACATTGGGTTTTGATCTTTGTATGACAAGATGGCGCTGGCATGAGACGCTTGGAAGACGTAATTTCGTTACTTAACACAACCATCAGCTGTCGTCAGTGTTCAACATCCAGCTGACGTCGGGGGTTAGACGATGTCCTGACATTGAATGCACCATGCCTGCTGGGTTACTTCATCACTTCAGCAACACCCACTTTTCTGCTACATACTCTCACCTTCCTCCGGGTGCTGCTGAGGTCGGGCTTGGTCGGTTGTGGTTTGGTGGCGTCTTGTGAGGACTCGCTGACGGAGGCTGAAGCCTGGCTCCGACTCCCACCAGCAGCTCCGTCGATGTGCTCCACATGTAAAGTGTGGCCTTCCACGCTGAGGCCATTCAGCCCTCTCACTGCAGCCTCGGCAGATTGGGCGCCACTTACCATCACTATGGCGACTCTACAGAACGCAGCCAGCGAGACGGACAGTCATGTGAGTCGGTTTTGGAAGCAAATTGTTGTTGTTTTAATATAGTCAAAGCTGAAGAACACGTGTGACTGCTTCACACAAAACACATTAAACTAATACACAGTTTACAACTAGTAATGTCGTGAGGAATTTGTAGTGACAGTTATTCTCATGTCGCTCACCTCACACCGTTCTCTGGAACAGAGAAACGAACTTCAGAGGGACAGTATTTCTCAAACCACAGCATCACGTCACTCTGGCAGAGACAAAGTTTCAGTTAAAGCCTGTGCTGCCCCCTGCTGGCTACAATGGAATAATACAACACATTAAAGTTAAAAGAAAAAAAAAAGAGAAATATCTGAAGTGCTTCACTCGCATATCACAACAGTAGCAGCGTTCACTCTCATGTACTACTGTAAAGACTGAACTCACCTCCGTCACGTTACTGGGCAGGTTGGAAACACAGAGTGCTGAGCTCTTGGCCTCGTCGCTGGCAGATTCTGTGGTTACAACAAATTCAACCACTGAGGATCTGATCCAAAATTTATTCAAAGTCCTCGACCATTTACAGCTACAGCTACATTCACTGACCACCTACCATCGGTTCTATCACTTGTGACCACTGATGGGTCCTGTCCTGTCTCAGCAGCTACTGCAGGTCCTGCAGACTCAAAGTCTTCTTCCGCATCGTACCACGCCTCGCTCGTGTTGATCTCTTTGCATGCAGCACCTGTGCGCGCACAAAAAAAAAGGCAAATCTTTGATTTAATCTGTGTGATCCAAGTGATCATTTAAAAGCGAGAGAGAGACGCTTTTGCTTACTTGTCTGCTTCTCAGTCAGCTTGTGTTCTTCATGATTAGCATATCTAACCGGGGGGACAAGAGTGTTGGCTCTCCTTGCTCTGGTGGTGTCCCTCTTGACCTGTTTTTCCTGTTTCTGACTGTCCTGCAAAACAAATGAAAACTACACCTGTTCAAACTGACGAGGACTAAACACCAAATTGGGCCCAGGTGGCAGAAATGAAGCAACAACAAGCTGCTCAAAGATTTGTTCCTCTGTGAACGTACCTGGCAGCCACTGCTGCTCTGATCACTAGGACCTCCACTTTCCTCACCTGCTGGATTACACTCCTGTGGTTTCATGCAGCTCCTTAGGATCAGACAAGACAACGTTACAGTATCTACAAAGTCAAATGTCTCGTCTGCTAAACTGTTGAAACTGAATTATAGACACATGTATGTTTCTAACATACCAAGAAGGAAGATTTCCCACCACATCACCGATGATCTAAACAGGGACAACATCAGACATCTGTGGTTAAAATATATACGACACCAACAGTTTTAAGTGTTCTGACATCATGGGGTGAGTAGGCCGAGTCTTACCTGTGCAGGGATGTAACTTGTTCCTGCCGTTATCTTCTCAGAGTCGACGGTCAGAGGTTTAAGTTGCTCCAGAGGAACTCCTTCCAGGATCTTATCCCTCATCTGATTACAGTCAGATTCCAGTTTCTGCAGGACACTTAACACGTTTGCAGGAGGGTCCTTTGGCCTAAAGAGAAGGAGGAATAATAAAAGTTAAAACATGTGGAGCTAAACTGCTGGCTTCCTTTCTGCATTAGAAACATCTACCTAGATAATATATTACATTAGAGTTTGACAAGCATTAACTGTGGCAGTGAAAGAGCAACCTTGATCCTTTGAAGCAGAGGTTAACAACTGACCCATATTGATTTATATCTCCATGTGTTGCGGTGAGCTGGCCTCCCTCAGCAGAGGTATAATAGAGTCTCCAGCAGTGCTGTCTGCACATGCTGTACTGCAGGGCCAGGAGGCACAGCTCTGCTCGCTGAGCACGCTGGGTACAGTCACATTCCTTCACCAATTTACAACCCGAACTGGAAGAAATTACATAATGAAAGACATTAGTCCCAGAACAGCAGGAGACATATTCATGTTAACAGGTTTACAGTGTATCTGATACTTTACCCTTTCATTTTCTCTTTTTGCTCTCTGAGTTTTTCTTGAGTTTTCCTGATTTTGATAAATTCCTGAAAAAGGTTGAAAAGAGGCTGTTTAACATTTTTCTGGCGCTGCTATAAAGACGTGTGGGTGTTTGGTTTCAGCTGCCTCACCTCAGCCAGGTAGTCCAGATCTGCCATGTGGACTTCAGTGATGACATTCTTGTCAGCTGTTTCTGGATCCTCAGATTGGGTGAAAGTTGACGCACACGGTGTAAGCTCAGTGCCGACCATAATGTCACACGTGGGGACGCCGGGCATGGGGGAGGTGTACTTTTCTGAAGAGCTTATCTTCATGTGAGACTGAACTGACTTCACATCCTCCCTGGTGTCTGCCAGCGCTTCACTGTTAGTGCTGACTGAACCTTTCTGTCCTTCGCCGGCCAGACAGACAAGGATGCTCTTATCGTCCTCCATGATGCTATGGAAGTTGTCACTCTGATTGTCTAAGCTTAAACTGGCTTCATTATTGTCGACAGTGGACTCATTTCCACAGGCCATGTAATCCTGACACCCTTCTATTGTGCTGCTTTTCTCAACTGGGCCCAGAGGACAGTTCACCTGTTCCATGCTCCTGTTATTATCCTCTCCACCATTCCTTTCAGCGCTGTCAAAGCTGTAGTACTCGGGAGACTCGTATTCAATTGTTGACCTGTAACATGAAACAACATTGCCGATAAAAATATGTTTTCATATTATACAATGAGATGAAACAGACTGAAGTGAAAACTCATTCACAGACATGTAACAGCTGATATCCAAGTTCACTCACATTACAACCTTTATTACCTAAAAGCTACTTAACTACAAAAAGGAAACAACAGAACTATGGGATTAAGTTAAAACAAATAAAACATCTTTTGTAGTAGGATGTGATTTTCTATAGTTGATCTACACATTAGTTTTACACCAGTTTTCAAAGTGATGAATCACAATGACAATGTATAATTTCCACACCTAAAATGTAAATGAAAAATAGATGAGACAGATTAGACGGTGATGGAAGGGTTTACACTAAAATAAATGACGTATTGTGTGAGCTGTAGGAATCATCCTCACCGTGATGGACTGACTTCAGCATATGTGAAGTTTGCACTCTGGCCTTGTGTCATTGACTGTCTCCTGAGCTCAGTCTTCTCCCTCTGCCTGCATCGCTCCAGCTCCATGTCCAGAGAGAAGCTGGCCAGGGCTGCTGGATCCTGCACATCTGTACTGCTGATACTACTGGCCGTCTGCCATGATGGCCCCTCTTCGTTCAGCTGGGACAGTGGTGAACTCTTCAAAATAGAAATCATGTGTTATTCAGATTTTTTTGAAATTTTAGAAACAGTTTAACACACATACAGAGAACTGCATACCCTCTCTTTACGGGCCTTCTGATGGCTTGGTTCCTGTGTGATGGGGCTGTTGTAGGCTGTATGGAAACTGTCTTGCAGGTGAATCAGCTGGCAGACTTCCTCGTCTGGATGTTTTTGTGATCCGCCCCTGCTGCTGCTACAGCCAAGTAGGGTGAAGTTCTTCCTCACATTATTGTGAAGCATCTCCAGCTCCAGGTGTCTGTGGGGCATTTCTTGCAGGAGGCACAAACAAACAAAAATGTTATGCTGAAGCTTTTCTAGTATGAAAATTAGGTTTTAATGTAACAACAACTGTCTACTAAAAATCTTATCTCATTGGATTGGGGGGGAAGTTTCCCAGTCAAGGATTAAACCACGTTTTCCACTGATGTTTATTCACCCTCGTGGTGCAATGTCAAGACACAATGATTCAACCATGGGACTTAAGTTGTAGACTTGTGAGTCACAGATTTCTGTTGTAGTACAGTAGACGGCCCAGTCACAGAACTATTTGTGAAATGAAACTGTTGCATGTGACTCACTGGTAGTGAAACTGACGCTGGCTAAACTGAAAGGTGGTGGTCAGTGATTCAACAGGGAGCAATCAGCTTTCCTCATAAAGCTCCACTGTTTTATCCATTACCAGTGACAAACTTACAGAAAGTAATCAGAATAATGCATTTATAATCTCAGATGTTTCTTGCAATTAAATTTAAAAAAGTGTATCACTGTGCGTGTGTGAGATTTGCGTTTTTACCAAATTTGCACGTCTCTGCTCCTGGTGTTTTAGACCTGAGAACAAAACAGGGTTTCATCAATAAATCAAAGTAAAAATGAGGAATCCTTAACTCGCGTGATACACTGTGTTATCAATTCACTGCAATTATTGTGAAACATACTTATTGGATGTCATGGTTGGGTGGACAGGGCTGCTACTTCCAATGTCATCTGCATTTGTTATAAAAAGAAAAAAAGAAAGTAACAGTATAATATTAATGTGCACACAGCTATTAGAAGATTATAGCATCTGAATAGACTTACACTTCACATAAACATGATGCCTCGACAGCTCTAAGGCAGGATGTCTTTGCAGAAACTGGCGAAACCCTCCTTCATCTAGGAGAGAGAAAAACAATTACACTGAATTTGACAAACTAAAAATCACTTTTTATGCATCTTTTATCTCTCACATTCACATACACTAACACACATGGACTTGGTATTTATTAACTGGTACGTCTGCATTCAAACACACATTAGCATTTCTGTCTGTATAATAATCCATGATTATCTTGTCTCGATTTGTGACTGTTATTTTTGTCTTCTATTTTTATTATTTTGTAGCTGTAAAGTTGTAATCAGCCCTTCAAGTTGTCACAGTCCCAATAGGAATTGTCTGGTAAACACTATGTAATTTTTCTTTGCCGTGTATGTTTGCTGTTGTGTATAGCCATGAACAAACTCCTGTATGTAATTGTGTGTACACAGCACATTGGTCAGCTATTACAGAGCTGCTCAACAAAAAGACTAAAGAAATCCTTCATCCCCGGAACCATATGGCTCATCCTCTTCCTCCTAACAAAGGCAGAGGAGGATGAGCCTTGACCACCTGGTCTGAACCGTGCTGGGCTTCGCACCTTTCCTCTTATTTGCATGACCACCACTTGCACATTCATGTACAGTTACGATGGCTAGTGCATCATACTTTATTTAGTCTTTTGATCAATTTTAACAATTCATCATTGCTTTGTTATTATATAGTCTTTGCCTGCTTGTAATTAATTATTATTGCCTTTTTATTGCATTGGTTGTTCTTACTTCAGTTTGCATTTTCTGTGGTGAATATGCTACTAGATGCCTTAAGTATTTATCTATATATGTCTAATATGGCTTTTATTTTGTCATCACAAAATAAAAAGACAAACACAAATTAAACTGATGATTTCACTGCCAGCTATCCGACATCAAGCTGTGCCCTCTGAAACATACCTAGTATGATCTTTCTGTCCTCCGGAGACAAACAGAGGTACCAGCCCAGCAACTTTGGGTCAGTTAGCGCAAGGTAGGGATGAGCTTCTATCAAATCGAACACGGACCTGTAAGATGAGAGGAAACAACTGTTGGTCCACAAATCAATGTTAAGTCATATAGTACATATTTATCTGCAGTGATATAACATAAATCTACAGCAGCATACCTGTCCAGAAAGAACTTCCTGTTCTCTTCTGTTGATTGAGAAACCACAGTGAGATGAATGAATGTCAACAACAACCCTGGGGTTCAACATTTGTAAATGAGACCTTAGGAATCAAACATGTCATAACTGTGCAGACATGTACAGCCCAACCAGAAACAGCTTTATGCATTCACGCAGAGACCCCTGTCACCTTGTAGCTCGTCGTTGTATCTAACTAAAAAATAAACCTACGGTACCGTTGGAAATACTTTGCACAGACGTCTCGTTTTTGAAATGCGGTCTCTTCGGGGACTTACTTTGATTTTGCTTTTCGATCACCTTTTTGTAAAAATATGGTAGCGCCGGTGACGGCAACACCAAACCCGCACAGTCACTGGCCAAGTACGAAGGCCCAGGAAGGATCACTTCGTAGGGTAATGTTAGCGGGAAGGTCGGCCACACTGTCTGGAAAACATGTCAGAGGTTGAGTAGTCCTCCAAAGACATCACAATGAGCAGCAGTCACTGAAGTCTAAAGTGTTAGCAACACTCCATTACTACTACGAACGTTAGCTAACTTTAAGCTAACGTTAAGCTAGCTAACTGCTAGCTTAAGCAAATATCAATGACGACCACTTAAAAATTAATTTAAAAAACCAACCTAAAAATTAACCGTTTAACCTAAACGTTAAACGCTTGTTACCTGTTGTGTCGTCATTGTCACCGTCTTCACAAAAAAATAAAGAATATATTTATATATTTAAATCAAATGGCGGGCTTCCGTTGGTTTCAGTTACTCGTCTGGAGTTGGTAGCTAAGTGGACCTTCGTCTGCTAATTAAGCTAATTGGAAACTACTGTATCCGGCTGAGGTGTTTAACAGGTCAGTCCGCTCAAAAGAAAAAAAAAACACGTGCTCACCTCTGTCTGTATTTTTTTCCAGTCACGCAGGTACTTCCGGGTTAATTTGTTCAAATCTGAGGACTGTTGCCTCTGAGAGTGTAACTACAACCGACCATCTTTTGTAGAGCTCCAACAGTACACAATTAATATTAATAACTTTTTTTTAAAAATAATTAGAAACAAATCTTACAAGATTATTATTATTATTATTATTATTATTATTATTATTATTATTATTATTATTATTATTATTATTATTATTATTATTATTATATCGTAAATGATTCTAGGTTCAGGTTGATTTTGAAAGGGTTTTAATTGTGAAACTTGTGTTAGAATTCAATTTTCTATATTAAAAATGTTACATTTACTTTATTTGCGTAAATAAAAGTAGCATAAATAATTTTGATACCATAATATAAATGTTTCATTATATTTTAAACCAGCCTGTTCACAGTCCACTCAACTAAAAGTTATTTCCTGTTTTGTCACAGGCCCATTATCCACTAAACAGGGGAAACCCAAACTCTTCATAATATTGAATAGAAGTGGGTCAATAATAATGGTCTTGTTTTCAACAAGGACTTTATCCAGGCAGGGAATTTCCCATCTTAATCTGAATAATCTGCTCACATAAGACATTTTTATTTTAGTTAAACATCTTCCCCTCACTTCAGTATTATACATTTTATTCTTCTTCTTCTGTAGCATATCATGTGTGTTTTCTACATCATGAGGCACTGCTACATCTGCTTGTTTATTCACAAGGTTTTTCAACTGAAACTCACTCGATTTGGAACAAAACAATCCTTCCTCTTTAGCATGTGTAATATTTGTTTTTGCCATTTTTGCAATTTTCAACATGGTTCATATCCCCTTATCTGGAGTAGCTTCTTTTCCTACTTATTTATTTATTTATTTATTTATTAGTTCCTCAATCTCTTGTAAAGTACTTTGAATTGCATTTGCCTTTCATAAAAGGTGCTATATTAATAAAGTTTGATTAACTGATTAATACTGCAGTGTGTCTGTATAAAACCATTCGGTCAACAATATCCTGATTTACAAAATATTATTGATGTGACTCAATTGTCACAACAAAACTTCAACACAAAACTCTTACAGTAACACAAAATGTTATATCCCAAATGTTTCACTTAAAGTCTAAACAAGAGACCAGACACCAAACAAACTCAATGTTTTCATTCATTTTACAATAAGTTTAACAATTGAAAACACATTTAATGTATACTTTTAACACAACCTTTTTTTTACAGAATCTAGAATACAGCAAATTCATATTAGTTTGTTTTACAGTACGTAAGGTGGTGAAATGATCAGCAGTTATGACTCAGTGCCATTCTCCTTGACTGTGTTATTTAAGGACACATGTATATAAACATGAATAGAATGAACATTATATGCTGTAATTAATCATTGACGTCAATGCTAATGTGAGCTGGTATGTAGCATATTCAATGTAAGCACCCTCAAAAGGAAAGTCATACATTAGTAAGTTGGTTGTACAGTTTCAGTCTCCATACACTTATTGTTAGTGCTCGACGCACCACTCAAGGATCCTGCAGTCAGACTCTCTCCAAACAGCCACAGGGATAACAATTATGTAATTCTGACGTCAGCGTGTTTAAAAGCCAGAGAACTCAGTAAAGTGACAGTATGGTTGCGCCACCAGGACGTAGTCATGTCCCAAACCTGAGAAGTGCTGCATTATATTTTGTGCAGTTCAATTCAGCTCAGCAACCTTTATTGTTCTGTTGGGGGAAATTCAGTGTGCCGCTACGAGTGAAAAACACATATTACAAAAGCTTCAGTTCTCAGCTCCCACACTACACCCACCATTCACAGACAAAAAAAGAAAGACAGACAGAAAGAGAGCGAGAGAGAGCGAGAGAGAGAGAGAGAGAGAGAGAGAGAGAAAGCTGCAGCCTGTGAAGAATTCAGCTGCAGGAACAGTTTGTCCATCTATTGCAACGTGTCGTTTGCTGTTGTAAAACTCTAACACGGCTTTAATCATCAGCAGTTAGATGCTACAGTTCTGTTTGCCATTGTGTGAGAGCCATTAAACTGATTAAAAAGAAACATACAGTATATACCATATTATTTTATTATTTATCTTTTTCTAGTTTGTCATATTAAAGTTTTTCGTACTGTCAGTATCTTATCTTATCTGAAATTAAGAGACAACAAACTTGACGAATTCACCACTTTCATACTGGGCTGATGAAATTATTCTACCTGTGCAGAATGTCCACTCATGTATCTGTTATAATTACTGGGAAATTATTTATTTTATGATGTGTATCCAAGCTAAAAAACAGTCTCACCACAAGCTCCATTTAGTAGCTGTTTATTGTTTTCTTTCACTCTCATGTTTTGTTCCAATAACTTATTAGACATGCATCGTCTTTATGGTTTTATTTTCATATTCAGGATGATTATGTGATGATCAAGGACATACATTTTTTTGCCCTACACATGACACGTTGGGTGTCAGTGTGTTGCTAAAGTATGGACACTTCAGCATGTGGACAGAAGGAGGCGGTGACTGACAACCAGCCTTGTCATTAACGGTCTGTCCAATCAAGCCATACCCAGGGGAGAACAACCAGTGGTCATTAACGCCATGTACAGAATGCTTTCCACATGATGACACTGTTTCTAGGCATCTGACAAGGGCACAGTGTACAGTCTAGCCTTTATAAAAAGGATTCGCTTAATAGTTTTAAGTGAGTGTGTGAATGAGTCAAAGTGTACAGGAGGAGCTGTAAACAGACTTTCCGTGGAATAAACAAAGGAATTACTCGGTTGTTTAGTAACCAGCGATAGTTGCCATGAGTGAGGAGCGTCACATGATGAAACTCAAACTCCATCAGCTGAAAATCCAAATAAAAAGGTCACAGGGTCAGCTCACCGCGCTGGAGTGTGAAATAAAACCCTCAGCAGTGAGCGCTTATTGTCAGAATATGAAAGTGTTTGTAAAAATAAAGCTGGAAACTCTGTGATGATGATTTTGTAGCATCTCACTTTAAGTTTGCAGGTTCCTCTCAACAAGAGAGAGGAATGAGAATGGATATTTGAAAGTGTATTATCTCTGTATTAACAGCTCATTAGAAACTGAGAAATGTCATTAGTAATTGGTTTATTAACCATGAATAAACACATTAATTACAGCTTATAAACTCTTTATCAGGACGTGATACCACATGAAGAAACACAATGACAATATTTAGATATATCAAGAATTTTTTTAATTTTTTATTTTAATGTTCTTTAATTATGTAATCTAAGTCAAACTGTGTTGCGTAAGCCCGTTACCTTCTTTGTTATTGCAGGACTCTGGTGCTCGTGTCCTGGTGGTTGAGGTTCTGTACACTAGAGGGCAGCCGTGCTCAGTGCAAAATAAATACAAGCTCTCATAAAAACCTGACATAAATAATGACTTGTGGGCGTTGTGTGTGTGTGTGTGTGTGTGTGTGTGTGTGTGTGTGTGTGTGTGTGTCTCTCTGCAACCAGTTATGTAACAGAGTTTTAGGAGCAAGGTTTCACCAAAGTAACTCACACTGTGCGAGCTCAGTGTGTTGGCCAAATAAAGTGAAAGATTTGTGCTGTTCCCTTCACGGCAGCGTGACCCATATTTCTCCAGAACTGAGAGGTTCACCCTCTTTGTGTGTGTGTGTGTGTGTGTGTGTGTGTCTGAAGATTTAAAGCTGAAACCATATTATGCCTGAGCTGCCTTGTCTTGTATCTGGATCGATAATTTACTTGGACGCAGCTCGTGGTCATGTGGTATAATGTATGTTGAAGGACTACCCATTTGTCCACTTTTCTCCCCGCTCACGCCCAAGGCCTTGTATCAAGCACTCTGTAATAGTGTATGTATTGATTCAGGGTGATGTTTATGATGCAGCCTTGTTTGTTTCATGTGCGTGCAGCTTTAAATCACCTCTCCAGCATGTACGCATTCTGTCCGTATACCTTACCGTTAACCTCTGCCAGGTCAATAAGTAGTGTTGGACAAGCAGGCGTCATTCTGTGTTGGTGATGGAGCGTTTCCAAGGTGACGGGACATTTCCAAAGCCCCACTTGCTCCTGTTAAATGGATCAGGATCATTATATTGGGCTCCCAGCTTAATCTGGTGGATGGCAGGTTTCTAGAAGAGGGGGATGAGAGGTATACAGAGCGAGATACAGAGGGAGGGGGTCATTTTCACACAGGCATCGCTTTAGGCATGGCAGTCGCAGTCAGACAGAAATATCTCAAAAACAATCACATGGGTTTTCATGAAATTTTGTGCAGGAATTCCTTGTTCAGGGTGGATTAACCCTACTGACTTTGGTGATCCTCACACTTTCCCACACTTTCCCACGCCATGAAATTTGGTGTAAATATTCAGGATTCATTTTACTAATTTGAATTTGGTCATGTTCTTTATTGTCATTCTAATTTTCCAGTGCCACCATTAGGTTTTAATGTGTCCAGCACTTTGAACTTTGGTTTATGACCAAACTAATGATGTTCCCTTTATGCGGCAAATGTTTGAATGCTAACAGGCTAAACTGAGATAGCAACTAAACCTGCTAAACATTATTAATTTAAATTCAAGAAACTTTATTTGTTCCCAGGGGGCAATTTAAAACACACACAGAATAGACCACGCAAAAAACTAAGTGACTGTACATATTTTGATGTATGTTAGCATTGCTATTGTGAGCATGTTAGCGTTTAGCACAGCCTTACAGAGCTAGCTGTAGCTAGCATGGCTGTAGGCTCAAAACTGGGACTGCTCTAAAACCTGATAGGATGTGACAATACAGAGACACTGGACATATAACAATAGAAAAAAAACCTTAATGACAAATCCTTTTACTCTGGAAAAAGCTGGTAAAGCTAGTTAGCGAACTTTAACTAGTCAAGCTAGCGTTTGGATGGTCAGTGTTTGTGACAGTGATTTGTTGTTCAATCTAGTAGAGGATTCACAGCTTAAGTGTGAACGTTCATATTTTCATTTTTTGGGATAATATGCACTTTTCACTGTTTATTCATCAGACGCTGCTCAATAAATTACCAGGGATGGTTTTCAGAGGGTTTGTGAGCAGTGGATGAAGGGGCATAAAACGCTTGAATGTGTTGCACTGATATTATCCAACATGAGTGACACGATTCATAGAAGTCAATATGAAGTGCACCCATACACCTCCACCAACGGCTTTCAGTGTAAGAGGAAAACACAAAGAGCAGCTCGGAGTAAAAAATTGTTATGAATGCTGGAAGCAGCTATACTCTCTCTCTCTCTCTCTCTCTCACACACAATATCAGGGCAGGGCACCTCCCATGAGCGCACTAAAAGGCCTTTCATAGCATTCAAAGGCACTCTGCTCTCTCAATCAATGGAAAGTTGCCTGCCAGGCTGTGTTACTGGAGACCAGTGCTTGGCTTTTTACACTCTGTGGTTTGATAAGGCTGTGACTCAACACCAGGCAGAGCGCTGCCGGCCATCCAAACAAAAAAGCCTACAGTCTAAAGCCTCACGTTTTTTTTTTTTTTTTTATCACACATCAGATCATTCCATCATGCTACGAATTTCAGCTCCACACGAACTTAACACCCCAGTGACATTACGAGCCAGACGCTGTGAAAAGACACCAGCCCCAGGGAAGCACTTCAGATGTTTCGGAAATCTTCAGTGAGTTGTTAAAATGAAACAAACATCACAAGATGGTTGTGAAACACCACACGACTCAGACAGTGTTCACATACGACGTTCATACGGCACGCAACGCCTACATGAGCTAATCAACTGATTCATCCACATTTCATCTATATTTATTTCACAGCTCTACGTGCTAGTTTAAATGTACGATGCTTTTATAAAATATGATGCATTGTTAGAGATTATGGAACTACCCAACAGTTTATGAAGCTTTTAAAATTAGCTTCTCATTAAGAACCTCTGTAATGTTTATGCATCAGTAATATAGACCCAATAATATAATATAGTTGTATAACACTGATAGGGGCCATTTATTGTTGTGATAACCTTCTATTACTGGCAGTACTGGAAGCTGTGGCTGTGAGAATGTTGAACACCTTTCGTTTATGACCTTTTTATATTTTGTCAATACAAAAACCCTTTGAATATAAAGTCATATTCCTCCATTCGTTATCCCAGCTTGTAGATTACACTTTAACCTTATAGTCACTGTACAGGCGAGTGCATGTATTGGCTATTTTAATATTTATGACTGACTCTGTGCTCTCAGTCAGGGCTAATGCTTGACTTCATGAATAATTCTACAAACTCAAACGAACACCAAACAACGGCGTCAGATACTGTCCGTCTCCTCCGGCGCAGCAGACTGTTGGAGCTCACTGTAGGTTTTAGTGTCAAACTGTGAATTATTTACTGATGAGTCACACATGTCCATGAGAACATAAAAGTGTAACTAGCCCATAAATATTAGTCAGTAGATTCATTCCTTGTTCTCGTACAATGTGGTGCCGTGTGTGTTCACAGCAGACAAAAGACTGAGCCAACTGTGGTTTTATTTCCAGAAGTAGTTAAAACATGGAGCCTTGATTTTGTGTCAGAAACATCCCGGTCTAAATTAAAGGTCCATATTTTACACATCTGTGTTTTATTTGAAGTATTGATCCATAAGAAGATATATTTGTGGTTTTAAGAACCGAAAACTATCTCAGTGTAGTTTTACATCTCCTCTCTGGAGCTCGAGTAACAACAGGTTGGTGCCTGAGCCTCTCTTCTGATTGGCTGACTGTTTTCTGACTGAGCCAATAAAAATATAGCAGATATCAGGTTAAACACTCAGAGAAACCAAATCTTGCAAGGTTGGATGGTGGGTCCAGGTGAGCAGGGCTTGGGGCATGGCTGACTGAGCGCAGTGACTGTATAGTTGTGACATCACAAAGTTCCAGAAGTCCTGACGGCTGGTTTTAAGGCTCAGTTTCTGAATACAGGCTGTGTGCATTTCTCTGTGGACTGAGGCTTTGATACTTTCACAGTATTAATATAGAAGCTAGAGCTGATCTATAATCACACTACACATGGACACAGACCTTTACACTGGATGGGCCCTTTAAATCTAGTCATTAAAAACACTACGTTATTGCCTGTCAAACCGCTCAGTTAAATCAAGCACCAGTTATTGTGCCAAGAAAATAACACATGAGTATGAGTTGCTCAAACACAATTTACCACAAGTTAAAAGAGAGTAATCATTTACCCAGAAATGCATCAGAAGGAGTCAGGGGGAGCATGTGACTCAGAAATCAGCCAGGTCAAGCACAGTGACTGCCAGACCACAGCAGCCAGTCAGCTGACTGACTGACTGGCTGGCTGCGAGCAGGAGTGAGGGGGTGGGGAGTGAGGGGAGAGAAAATGATGAAACACACCAGGACTGCAGGCAGTGAAGCATAGAGGACCGTTTATTGTACCCAGTACAGATTATTATAAACTCAGCAGTGTAAGAAACACATTGTGAGGGGAGTGGACTGAAGCCTATACAAGTGCAGACAATCCCTGTGCCTGGGGGGTTAGGGTAGGGGGTAGGAGGTCGGAGGAGGGGTGGGGTGGGTGAGGGTGGATCCCATGATAATGTGTGTCGTCGCTGTGACCTTAGCTGGAACTCTGGCCTTAACATACATACGCACACACTTCTACAGGCATGATCATAACAACATCTCCTCATCCATTCTCCAACCCAGTACAGAGGCCTCTTAAAGAAACAGTCTGCAGTAGTAGCATCATCACACGGAGTGGGATTTTTTTTTAAAAAGGTACATGTCTATTAGAGCCAGAACTATACAGCTTATACATTAAAATCAAAACAAATGCAGCCTTATAGCAAAAATATATACTTTATATAAGTTTGTCTTTGCCCCCATTCAGAAACAGAGATAATGAATACACACAAAAACAAAAAAAAAAAAAATGCAGAGAATATCACAAATATCTTCTTTGTCCAAAGACAGTAAAGCGATATGTTAGTGGACACACAGTCTTGACTGATTACACCATGCAAAGAGAAGCAGAGCTCTCCTGTCGACAGCTTGTGATTGGCAGAGAGGTGTCTGAAAAGAAGGAGGGAAAAAACTCCCCCCCCCCCCTTTCTTTTCCGTTTTGTTTTTTTTTGTTGTTTTTTGTTTTTTTGCATGCAACGTCCTGATGCTCCTGCCATACTGGTGCATCAGAGGAACTAGTACACTGCCAAGGAAACGCTACGCACCCAGACAGAAATACAAAACAAACCAAAACAAACAAACAAACAAACAAACAAACAAACAAACAAACAAACAAACAGGAGCAATGTGACCATTTATCATACATAACAACTTCTTAGTCTTTCTGGGAAAATACGTTCTCATGTTATGTGTGTGTCCCTTTTTGAAACGCAGAAGGTGGGAGTGCTAATCATCTCAAAAAACAAAACAAATAAACTAAACAAAACAAAAAAAAAAGCCAAAAAAAAAAATTAGACCCAGTAGTGATGAAGAGGTGAGAGGAGTGTACTGTGCAGACTGTGGGGCTCTAAAGGGAAGCGGGTACAATCTCTTACGAGGGCAGAACGATTAAAGAACGGAACATTTACACAAGAGAGCAGCCCGACCAAAACTAGCATGAAATACAGCAACGCCCCAGAAACCTGAGAGGTCCGGGTCTCTAAAAGTCTCAACAGAAACTGTAGAACAGCTGGCGTGTTACAACAACAACAACAACAAAAAACAAAAGTTGCAGTCTCTATCTACAGAAAACAAGCCGATCTGTGGGATCAGAATATGTCGTGTGTTTTGTTAAATCCGTTTTTTGTTGGTTTTTTTTTTTTGCAAATTAAAGCCCTTTCACGGATTCTGTAGTTCAAATGTGGTGACATGGAAATGTTGTGGGGAGGGGGGCCGGTGCGGTGTGGGGGCGGGGGGGGACCCAAAAAGGCAACTATAGAATAATGCTGCATTTCGAATATCTTCGGTTAGATTTTTTTTTTTTTTTTTTTTTTTTTTTAATGTTTTACTCTGTTGGTTATTTTTGATTGTTTTTAAGAAAAGCAGATTGTCACAAAATCAGAAATGTAACAACTCTCGCAGTCTTGTACAAGGGGGGTGGGGGAGGGAGGGGGGGGTCTGTCAGTTCAGTTAAAGTTGGCGGGCTGTGGCCTCGCTTCGTTTGGTCTCCATAGCAACAGCAGCCCACTTGCCTTACTTTAGGAAGCTTGTAAGGTGGGCAGAGCTAACGAGTCCAGTTCACCCTCACCGGTTTCTCAACCCTCTCTCTCTCTCTCTCTCTCTCTCTCTCTCTCTCTCTCTCTCTCGTGTGTGATGGTGCAGCAGACGAGCCGTCGCAGGTTTTTCCCTCCTTCTTCTTCATCTTCTTCTTCTTCTTCTTCTTCTTCGCTGGGGAGCTTACAGAGTTCTACGAAGGTTTTCCAGGGAGCAGGAGAGGGAACCATGAAGGAGCAGAGCGCCGGGGTTTTCCAATCCGAGCGGCTCAGCAAGTTCCAGCTCTGGATTATTTTTTAAAGAGTTGGGCGTCGAGAGACTTTTGGGAGTGTTTGTTTTTTGTTTTTGTTTTTTTGCGTGTGTACGTGTGTTTGTTGGCGTCAGGAAACCCCTCCTGCACGCTTGTTTAGTAGCCGTAGCCGTCTGGAAAGGGCAAGCCCGCCACGCACTGCTCCCCGCCGTCCAGCAGGTAGGGAGCGCTTTCGTCGTAATGGGTGAGGGGCACGGTGTCTTCATCCAGCCCCGGCAGGCTGTCCGGGTCGGCCTTCAGGTTGGGCCTCTGGTTGTCGGGGAACGCCATGGAGAAGAGAGCCTCGGGGTCGCACACGAACTTGTACACGTACCTCTCACCGGCCACCTGAGGAACAACACGCATGAATTATACATGTTATAGATGCACATAAAATGTATAAAATCATAGTTGATAGTAAAGTAAACGTGTTATTTCCTTTGCGGGCTCTTGACTTCAGGGTTAAGTTGTGTTATTCCAGTACATTACCCACGACTGACCCAATCTGATCAAACTGATTTTGATCTGGTTGAAATATGAGGCAGCAAACACCAAACATAAATAGACCATTATATTTAGTAGAAGAAGAGATGTGGCCTGCAGGCTTGTATTCACGGCCGCTATTAAGCTGCTGGCTGTGATAAGAATCTACATCATAACACCCCCTCCCTCCCTATGGTTGTATTTAAATATCACTATCTGCTGTTGCTGGGGGGGTGGAGGGAGAGAAAAGAAAAGAAAAGAAAAGGGTGAACGTGCCTTTACCTTCTGCATGATGCCCTTCTCGTAGTAGTAACGCAGCGAGCGGCTCAGTTTGTCGTAGTTCATCGCCGGCCTGTTCTTCTGGATGCCCCAGCGACGAGCCACCTGACGAGAGAGAGAAGCCGCAGATTAGAAAAATCTGCAGAGAAAATAAATCTCGAATATTCGTGTGCAAAAATAAGACACGAGTCCGGTTGCGGCGGCTAACCTCCTCGGGCTCGATGAGTTTGAACTCCATGCCGCGACCGGTCCAGGCTATGAAGTGGCCGTTGGCTGGGTCGTCCAGTAAAGTGACCAGGAACTGCCAGAGCTGCAGGGAGCCGCGGCGCTGGTAAGGAGGTCCGTCACGATACACAGAGGGCTCCTGTTTCACTTTGCCTGTGAGCGAGTGAAAGAAGAAGAAGAAGAAGAAGAAGAAGAAGAAGAAGAAGAAGGAAAGAGCAGGAGGAGAGATGGCAGAAGGGGAAAAAGAAGAAGTGTCAGTCACGGCCACAGTGTGGTGAGACATTCCTGCCAGATGGTGACTGTGAAGTGGACTCGCTGTTCACCATGAGCTCCTGCCTCAGAAAGCTCACAGCAGACCACTTCATGGACAAATAATATCCAATACTTCTGCTCTAACCTTGTTCCTAATTGCTCTTACCTTCTAATCTTTCAGGGACCACACAGGTATCATCAAAGTACAGCTGAGGATCTCTGTCGAAGGAAAAGCCTGAAATTGGGGGGAAAAAAAAAGAAAAGAAAGAGAAGCAACATGAGTGAGATGAAAGTGAAGCAGCAGATAGAGCGTGGGAAACAGGCTTTTGTTCTCATATGAACCCAGAGATTCAAACTGCATGCAAAGCAATACAACTGGGCAGCTTCCAAACAGTGGAAGCTTGTATTGTGCAGAGCCTGAGCCAGCTGCTGATGTGAGAGAGAGGTGCTGTATGTGTGGAGCAGCTGATACATTCGCTTCCCCTTGAGCTGTCATTTCATTTCAATGCTGCTGCTGCTGCTGCTGCAGCTCGATAAGTCGGAAAGTCTCAGGGTCACGAAGAAACTAATGGTTTAATCTAAACACGGAAGACATGAAAAGCAAGACAATAACGTGAACTTACTTTCATGGTTATTCTGGTAGAAGCTCCCCGCTCGCCCGAACGATGACTGACAGTTAGGCACTTCTGTAAACAAAGAAGATGGGCGCATAAATTTAGACCAGACATCCTCACTGTCATATCAAATGTGCAATGCACGGAGATCCACTTCGCAGCTGACAGATATATTTGGACCCCTGCCACTGTGCGCAGAGATACATAAAGCTTTGATATGGTATCTGCAGCTATATTAGTGAGTTAGGTCACATTGATAAATATACAGTATGGAAATAAAAGGTCAGAACTCATGGTGGCTGCTTTTCTGTCCAACCAGTGGACCATGTTCATCAACACACACACACACACACACACACACACACACACACACACACACACACACACACACACACACACACACACACACAGAGGAGTGGACCAAAGCCCAGATCAGAGTACACTGCACAGCACACATCCTTTGCATGTCCGCCAAGCCCTTAAATGGGATTAGCACCACGGTTGCTGTATTAAATCTCAATGACAATCAAGTTACGCCAGTCCCCCCCCCCCATCCCCCCCACCCACCCCTTCAGTGGGGGTCAAGGGCCTGTCTTGTGTTTGCTGTGTCTCATCGCTGAAAGTTCCCACCAACCCCCCCCCCCATCACCACCACCCCATCGTTCCATTTCCTGTGCACTGATAAGACGACCACAGATCAATCTTGAGCAAGTGTTTCCTCCAGGCTCTGACTCCTCTTGTCCTCACTTAGGAGAGAGAGCCTGCAGGAGGTAATCGTTAAGTCTCACCACGCAGGCAGATAAAAGAAAGAGGGAGTCAAAAGGAAAGACTTTGGAGACTCCTCCCCCGCCGAGTGCTGATTGTGCACGGATTCAAATTGTGGCTTTGTGTCTGCATTAATGGTCGTGGCACCGTCTGCAGACAGACCAACGCCGGGGTGACAATGTGCCCCATGTCAGAGTGCTGAACACACACATCTTCCATCCGTATAGAGATGCGATGGCCTCTGTGACGTAGGTATTTAAAGGCCATAAGAAGCTAAGAGGATTTGTCATTACATCACTAACCAGCCAGCCGGTCGTACAACAGGCAGAAGAGAGAAAGAGTATATGAGAGTGAGAGAGGAAAGATGGGGGGAAAAAAAAATAAATGAATGTTGCAGAGTTTCAGGAAAAGAGGATGTAAATGCAGCAGAGCAGGGACAACAGCTGGGCGTGTGGGCGTTGGGATCAAACAATGCTCCGACAGTCTCTCCGGCTTGTTTGATTTGCACCATGTGAGTAAACAGCGTCTCTGCCACGGCTGTTTGAAAGAGGCTCTTTTTCTGAGGAGGACTGGCACCATTCAGCCCCTCGTGTATTCTGTAAAAAACCCCCCAAGCAGAGACTTTCCAGGCGCTTAAAATCAACTTGCTGCGCTGCGGGTCACTAAGTCCTGCGAGGGCGCTGTCCTAGATCTATTCCAGGTAGGCTCAGTGAAGAGGTTCTGTGCACCTGGCTGCATGACCCACTTACTTTTTGCCCTTGGAGGCTTACGCTGAGCTAAAAAGACCCACTTTTACTTTTGCTGCCGTGACTCTGGAGAAAATGATGCAGATTAAGATTTGAGAGTGTGTGTGTGTGCGTGTGAATTGAGCACCTGTGTGTAAAACTCACAGGCGTGTGTTAGCGCCCAGAACAAACATGGCCCAGGTACATTCCTCACCCTCTGCCTGCTCTGCTCTACTCTGCTCTCAGCCCTGGACCTTTACTTTCACAGGGACTTCCTGAGACGCGACGGGCTCTTCTCAACTTATTTTATCAACAAACACTCGGCTACTCACCAGAATCGAAGCAGAAGTCCCGGGGCTCCTGCTTGATGGCCATGGGGTGGAAAGCAGCCTGGCACGGAGGCCCCGGGGGTGCACCTGGGGGGCCCATGGTGGGGACGCCCTGCTCGGTGTATCGTGGGTCGATGAGCTCCTGCTTGAAACCCTGGGGAGGCACGGCCACCAGCGGCTCTGACATCTGCCGGTGGTACGGCGGCCGCCCGTCGCGTGGCAGACTGTTGTTGTTGGCGCTGGGAGGCTGGGGCAGGAAGTGGGGGCGTCCTTGACTCTCTGATGGGGGGAAAGGTAGACATGGCTCTGACATCTGCCTCTGGAACCTAAAGATGGAGGGGGGGGGGGGGAGTGGCCAGACGATGAGATGCTGTTCACAAATACACTAAATGAAAACACTTGAAGCGACCAGATGAAGAGGCGTGTGCTCACCTGTGCTCAGGTGTGAAGCTGTTGGCATCCTGGCTGATGGGTGCGCAGGGCACGGCGAAGGGCGGGCTGTGGCTGTGGACTGGGAGTGCTTGCTGGTTGGGGGGGCCCGCACTCGCCGTTACAGGCTGTTGTACGTGCACGGGACGCGGCCCTGGGGTCGGGTTAGCTACATGGGGGTGGGGAGGGGGAGTCTGCTCGCTCAGTGGGTGTGTTCCTGCGGTGCTGGTGGGGCCGCAAGGAGAGACCGGTGTCGAGGGGGGAGTTAATGGCTTGAACCCTGGAGTGGGCTTCCTGTCGCAGGCACTGCAGAGGAAGAGAGGGTCGACATGAGAAGCCAGGACTCCTTTGATCTGAGCGGGATAATCAACACGCCGCCGCCGAGCCGCGACATACCTGTAGCTGTAAAGGCACTTCTCTCCGTAGGGCATGGGACTCCTGTCCTGGCGACAGGGAGAAAGCTCTTTGGAGCGAGTCAGCTCTCGTTTGATCTTGGCTGGTGGCGGGCCATGAAACATCACTGGACGGACGGAGACACACACAGGAACAACACAATTGAGTGCATTAGATAAACTCCAGATATCAGCCGATTGAAGCTATAAACAGAAGTGCAGCAGTTATCTTAACAACATTTGGACCTGATGGATAAATGGATGCATGGACAGCGTCTGTGTATTCCCCCGACTGACAGAGCCACTTAGCAGCTATTTATCATCCGCCACTAATGACGGTTGACTCTGCACTCTGAAAACAGCCATCCGTCCGCCACTGCTAGGTAGCATGATACTAACTGCACCGCACACACGAAAGCTATCAAACCCCTCGTCTGATTCCCATTAGGGCAAAGCAATACCAATACCCATGAATCAGTGTGGCTGTAATCTAATGGCGGTGAATGATTTTCTTCTCCCGTGCTGTAACCATTAGACACTGGCTGCAGCTTTCCGCGTATCAGTGGCAGTTTCCGGGGCGCCACATAATAGCCGGGCAGAAACTAGATCCCCGGGCGCAGAGGAGCGGGAGCCAAATAAATCACCCAGGGTGCTGATGGACCTAAGGAGGGCTAACAATGGGCACGTGAGCTCCCCTGTGTGCGCTGTGAAACCTAATGGCTCGAGTGAGACTCCTCACACAGAGAGAAAAGTAAATAATGGGGAGATTAGGCATCTTTTCTTACTGTGGGCTGGAGGAGGGGGGGGGGAATTAATGAACACGAACCCACAACTTCTCTCCTTCAAACTTAACACTGTTCCTCCACTCCAGAGAAAGTTACATGTAGTTCAGGCCTGGGTGTGTGTGATGCCCAACTGACTGTATCTCATATTGGAAAACTGGTGAATACGCAAACACACAGCGTACTGACAGGACAAGGTCACCGACTGCACCGCGACTGCGCTTTACATAAACCTACGTTTGCACACAACCTTGGGAGAAAAAAAAAAAAATAAATACATGCGGATGCACCGGCTTCAATAATACGTTGAGGCGGTGCAGCCTTGTGGTCAGTTTGCAGCTCGCTGTGCCACATTAACCAAGATTTAAGAGGCAGCCCTGACAAAGAGAAGCAGCAACCACACCCTGTCTCCACCTCCCACGCATCAGACAAAAACATAAACTCTGAAAGACAGAGGGGAGAGGGGAGGGGGCATAAAATGCTCCATTGGGTATAATTCAAATATATCCCTCAGCTGCAGCCTAAAGGCGATGTGCAGAGACCAACAGGAGGCTGCGAGGAGCAGGTTGGAGGACGCGGTGCGAGACAGTCTCGGGGATGTTAGTGCTGGGGAGCAGGAGCTGAAACAGGCAGCTCTGAAGCTGCTCTATCCACTGGAATCTAGCCCACTTCAGCAGCAGGGCCTGAGTGCGGGAAAGTGTGAAATCAGATTAGGAGCTTGGCTCATGTGATGCCCCATGCCAATCGGCTGATTAAACTCAAAATGGAGGAGAGAGGGAGGGAGGGAGGGAGGGAGAGCAGCCTTTCCCAGAGCTGTGTTTTGAAGACGAATAATGGCAGGATGAAGAAGCTCTGATGGAAAAGGAAGGGTGACCTAAGACATTTCATCAGAGACGACATCGCAAAAGAAGAATAAGGAAAAAGACGCCTTTCAAAGTCTTTACCGGGTGAAAAATCCCTGATGCAGTGCTGCTAAAACAGCTTGATATTCAGCCACTGTTATTTGAACCTCTGCCCAAATCAGAGGCAGGAACCAGGCTGGGATAAAAACGTCCTAATCACGGCCAGGGTTTACAGGGGACACACACAGACTCTCAATAATCAAGAGATGAACAGCAGAAACCAGGTACTCACAGCTATCTGACTGGAAATCTGGGACAAACTGCTCGTCATCAGGCACCTGGGCTGTGAAGATAAAGGAGAACGCCACGTGAGAGAGGAATAAAAACAACAAAAAACAAAGTGTGGATAAAGGGGTGAAACGATGGAAAAGAGAGAATGTAATCTAACAGAAGGAGAAAATGAGCAGCTGCTAAAAGCTACGTTTAGGCAACACTAAGAGGGTCCTGGTCAGCAGTTTCTCATGCACAGGACTTTGCTCTTCTTGCTCTAATTGCTAACTTAAAAATTGCAGTATTTCACATTCTCGTCGGGTTAATCTTTCATCTTCAAACTTTGCCCAATTTCATCATGTTCGCCGTTTAGAAGCAAAGGTCCAAAGCGGCTGGATGTAGTGGAAGGATACTGGACATTAAAATGAAACTGTTATATAATAAAATAAATATAAAGCTCACCTTCTGCAATCCAGATCTCTTGCAGCTGACTGAGGTCTTGGAAGAGCTCTGGAAACCAGGAAGTAGAAAACAAACATTGAGTACAGGTCCCCACCAATCTAACTGTGCATCTGAATTACAAGTTAAATTACATCGATACATCCGGTTCATTCATGTCAGTTACCTTCTGTGTCCTGGGCGAGTTCTGTGTCGACAAATTTCCTTTTCCTGTCGTTCAGCGGCCTGCTGTGAGATGGTTCCTCCACGTGAGACTTGTGCTGTTGGGAGGAGGAGGAGAAGAAGAAGAAGAAGAAGAAATGTGAGAACATCAACAGAAGACGTCACTGCTCTCCTGATGGTTTGCAAGTGTACAACAAATGTACACGATGACCGCATCCATATGGTGCAGCCATGGTTTTGATGGTAGCGTGAGGAGGATGTGATGTGACACGTGAGGCTGGCGTGTGTCCACTTACGCTGGGTGGGACCATAAATGGGACTTGCTGGTCGTAGAATCCGTCCATGTTATCTGGGTGATTGGGGGGGGGGCTCACTATTGGGGGGGGTGGGGGAGGGGGGGTGTTCGCTGTAAAGCGACAGCGCCTGGGGGTCACTGTGTGGGTCACTGGAAAAGATCAGGAGAGTAAACATAAATCAAAGGGTCATGAAAGTCAATTTCACGCTTACACTACAAGAAGCATTAATGTTTATAATAAACATGTCACTTTAAGCCTCTTTAATGTCATTTTAATCCTTATTAAACAAGCACTAACTGTGTAAGAGGGATATTGAGTCCTCTATTTGTTGAAGTCATATTGCCTCTTGGGCTTCACTGTATAACAATGTGTTTATGCAGCAGCACAACTGCTCCTCCGCATCAGATATTCTGATGCTGCAACAAGGCCGGCGTCTTCTCTCGGTCCTTCTTTTTTATTTTTTATTTAACCAACAAACAGCTCTTTGATGCGGAGCACAGTGTAAACACACGGTCATTACAGAATACATGTAACACAGTTATATAAGCTACACTCGCTGGCCATCTGCGGGCACTACTTTTCCACTATAATCAGCTTGGAGATAGTGAGAAAAAGACTTGGAAAGAGTCTGCTGTGGCGTGCTCTACAACGCAAAGCCTCCCAAACAAGATAGGGAAGAAAAAAAGGGCCGGTCATGTCATAGAGCTGATTAGTGTCTTATAGAGGCTTGAACCTAACTGCCTGTTCCCCTTGTGCACAACTTGATCAAGTTATAAACACTCCCAACAAACAAAAAAGGAGGGGGGGGGGGGTTCCCTTTAAAACAACAATAACTCAACTTGAAGAAAAACAAGTTCTGCCTCTATTGTTACATCTCCCTCAGCAGAGTGATATGACTCACTCCTCTATCTCCTGTTAATGGATGACGAATGAAGAATAGCCGCTGGGCAATAATTACAGACGCCACTTACAACATTAGAGCCTCAAATGTGCAGGTCTTCATGTGGAGTTTATATTAACACAACACGTCAATCTGCAGTAGAAAATTAACACCGACTATTTAATCGGCTCTACTCTGACCCACCGTTCACACGTAGTAGTATAATGACTTGCAAGATGGGATATGTGTATTTAAATATGAGGTAAAGTTACTTTATTATAACAGTAATGACCTACTAATGAAATATGACAACTGCATAGATTATTATAATATTATAATTAGGTTTTAACTAAAAAATAAAATGCAAAAAAACTACATGAAGTTCACCACAAAATTACAGCTGAACTTTAATTTTCACCTCAGCTTCGCAGGTCACAGTTTAACTTGAGTTATTGTGTTTTGTAAACAAAAATTTGCTAAATCTCGGTAAAACTTTTGCGTCTGGGGGGGGGGGGGGAGGCGCCGCGAGATATATATTCAAATCCTGTGCGGCAGAGAGCCATCCTGCTGCCTGCCTGGCTTGCCCCCCCCCCCACCACTCCTCCTCCACCCCTCCCCCGCTCCTCCTTCCCCCACCCCATCCCTCCCTTGTTTTTCTCAATGAAGTGAAACTCGATCCGTGTGGAAACACAGAGGGAGGAAAAAAAAAAAATGGCCCGTCCATTCATAAAAAAAAAAAAAAAAAAAAATCACAAACAGTCGCCTGACCGCGCTGATAAGCCACAGCCAACAAGCACGCAGATAAATAAAGAGCCAAATACAGCACGCGCTGGGCTTTCAATACGACATTTCACTCAGATAGGAGCCGATTTAAAATGGTTGCCAAAGTAAATATCTTTAAAATAAGATGGCGTTGCGTTCGTTTGCAGTCTAAAAAACAACGTTAGAAAAACAACCAGCCACAGCGAAGCTTCGCAAAAAAAAAAAAGAAAAGCAAAGCGCAAGTTCCCGTCGAAAGAAGTCCTGCAGCTTACCTTGTTCGTGTGTGTAAACGTCCTCTGTAGCGGGAAAAAGCAGTAGAAATATCCACAAATAAAAAAAAAAAAAAAACCCAACGTGTCGATAGTCGTGTATTCGTCTGCGCGCTGACACACTGATGTGTCTCCTTCGACTCACAAAACTTGACTGAGCTTTTCGTTAATGGCCCGGTCGGTTTTTCCCCTGGGCTCCAGCGGCACGCGGAGCCGCGCGCCGATTGGCTGAGACGGCACGTCCGTTAAAGCGAGGAGCCAGTGGCGTCTCCGCAGCTCATGAATTATGCAGGAGCCGCGGTTTGGCCAATCACAGCGCGGCAGGGGCCTATATTTATGAATGGCTGGATTTCATTCACACTTTTTTCAACCCTCAATGCCAAGATGTGTTTTTTAAAGGGCCAGCTGCAGTGGAAATGTACTCAAGCTCCAAACCTACAGACTCACGACGGCTTTCCCTTGACTCTAATGACACATGATCACACTGTTAAAACAAATTGGATCAACTTTACTCAATTAATTCTTCTGTTGGCTTTGACACACAAAGTAACTAAGTACATTTACTCCAGCACTCTAATTAAGTACAGTCTTAGGTACTTCTACTTTACTTGACTCCCATATGCAAATGTAATATATGCACATATAATAAATTTCCATATATATATATATATATATATATATATACACACACACACATATACATGCTTGTATTGTATATTGTAGACATATGTAATATATGTATACATTGCAAATCCTGTCAATATATGTTGATATAATGTATATACAGTAAATACAAAAGATATGTAAATGTGTGAATGTATAAAATTGATAAAATTAATAAAACATTTATAACTTTTTACATTTATATTAAAAGTTATAAAGTATGTTGTTTCAATAAGCACTCATTTATAAATTAAATATATATCCTTAACAAATATGTTATATCAAATAAAATTCATCATATAGATATTTTTAATAAATGTACAAATTGTACTTAAAAAACATATATCTTTACATATCCAGAGGATGCATATATATGATAATAATATATCCCCTTATAGTTGACATATATGGAAATATCACTCTTGATATAAGGACATACATGTCATATATTACATTTTTGTGTGGGCTAATTCTATTTTATGGTGTTTTATACATTTACATACATTTCTGAATACTGTAGGCTAGTTTTTACTCCACTGCATTTATTCTAAAGCTTTAGTTACTTTCAAGTTCAAGAGTTCAAATGAGTTCAAGAGTTTTTATTGTCATATGCAGAATGCCTGTCCAAATGATTAATTCTTCGATTATGTATCATCCATCATAAGAGGCTCGATTGCTGTAAAACACCATGGGATGTATTAAACTCTATGTCATAGAAGCTTTTTCATGGCATTTACAGTCTTCTATTGAAGACATATATGACTGTATCATCTGCATATATCTGAAAACCTGCCACCGGCTCTGTTTCCTTTTTCTAATAGTCTGCAAACAGATTTTTCTAATAGTCACATATGATCTACAGAATCATATATATCAATCTATCTATCCAAACAAAATGCATTAGCAATGTTATTTAACTCCACACAATCTGATTAGTTTGATTGAAGAGCTTTTTGCGTTGTAAGTGGAGATGATGAGGTTAATCATTCTGTCCATCACTTTGGTCAAGAGCACATATCCGAGCAAATACAGGTCACATTAGCATGAAGACATTTGCTCACTGGAGGATGGTAATTAACTCTAGTGACCAGCTGACCTTTCATCAGCAGCACAGGTTTTTAATCCTATTTTGATTGTTTTTTTTATCCCATCTTGAACTTGATCACCACTTCATACAGTTTGTTCCTGCATTGTACCTTGTTTTTGAATACCAAACATTTCATGGTTCCAGCGTTCAGATGGGAAGATTTGCTGCTCTGGTTTGGTTTCTGACCATTTCCAGAATTTTCACAAATCAAAGTTGATTAATCAAGAAAATAATCAGCAAATTAATCGATAATGATGAAATCATGAGTTGTAGTTCCGTACGAAGTTTTTAAAAAATTACCTATGTGAGAATTGTCCTGATTTTACTTAAATTACATTTTCCATGCAGGATTTTTAATTGTATTAATTGTATTTTCACAGTGTGGTTTTAGTACTTTTACTTAAGTAGAGGATCTGAATACTTCCTCCACCACTGAAGTCCATTCAAACTCCAAACATCAACTGTTGTGATTTTAATAAGAATAAAACCTTATAGTCAGTGTGTTGTTCATCTTTTCAAACACGTATAAGTGTCCAAACTTTAAAAAATCTAATTCTAAACCAGCTTTGTCTGATCTGCTATGTGATAAAACACCTTCTTTCACTATCACTGTTTTAAATTTACAAGCATAAAACTTTCCCGAGTTCTGAGCGTGACAAAGTATCTGAGGGAAAATAAGATGTTACCATTCGAGTTTGTGTTTAAATACAGATATGTATGTGAGGGAGCGGCTGTTGAAGCCCACAAGTTAGAGGTCATAAATAAATAACGCTGGTCGTTATCACCTCGGTCACCAAATTAGGAATCCCTCATATCAACTCTATACGACTGCAAACGTCACTCAGAGTTTAAAACAAATTCTAGCAGCTGTTATAAAAAATTTAATCCCGACAAATCCCTGCAGCCAGGACGCAGAGATTACACGAGGCTGCTGCAGAGGCAATAATAGTAAGAGCAGACAAACACACATCTAGTTGTCACATAGGGCGCAGGGCTATCTTTGTTGGTCCTCACAGAGGTCAAAGGCCAAAGGCAAACAGCTTGTCTTTCACGACTCTGAAAAATGTGGAGGTCAGAGAGTTTAAAAATACCGTCCGACAAATTCAGTCGTACATGTGTGTGAAAGCATTAAGTGGCAGAGGACACGTCTCACAGAGCAGCAGCTCTGCAGGTCCACTGCACGCTGCACCTCTTCGCTGGTGCGGATGTGGTGGGTGGTCATTTGGAGGCGTGTGGAGAGTGAGCACATTGCGTTGCTGTTCTTACTCTTTCCTGAAATAAATGTGCCATATGCAAAGGGTGACACGCTGCTTGTGTACATACCTCTCTCTCTCTCTCTCTCTCTCAGGATGACTGTGAGTGTGAAAGTGGGAGCTGTGAAGGCAGGGCAGGATTTAATGTCCTGTTCCCTCGAAGACGACGACTGTGGGTTAGTGTGACACTGACATAACGGCCAGGTCAGCAGACCTGCCTGGGTCTAATCTGGGCTAATCCTGAGTCCTTCATTAACCTGCAGGTGAGAAAAACAGTGGTGGAAGAAGTCGATCTTTAACTGGAGTCATAGTGTAGAAATACTTTTTTACATGTAAAATATATGAACTTGAAATTTCACTTAGGTAATTAAGTAAAAGTACAAAAGTATTAGCATCAATATATTCTTAAAGTACCAAAAGTAAAAGTACTAATCAGGCAGAACGACCCATTTCAGAATATTATATATTAAAGGTGGAGCTAATTTTAATTTACTGAGACCTGCTTTATAATCAAACAACACATGGGCTTCTACCTTTAGACTTGATAGGACGTTTAAAATGGAAAAACTCAAGTAAAGTACAAGTACGCCAAATTTTACTTGCAGTACTTGAGTGAAAATACTTTGCCTGGAATCTCTGAACCACGATCCTTCATGCACGTCATGACAGTTGACCCCAGTTTTAAGGTTAAAAGTTTATTTTTGAGCTCAGGGCAGCGGTGAAAGAGGCAATTTGTACGTTGGCTTAAAAAAAAACCCTCCAAAGATTTACACATATACATTACACACAATGCAACTCTGAGATGTATGTGTGTGTGTGTGTGTGTGTGTGTGTGTGTGTGTGTTGTGTTTGTAGCTGATGTAGCCTGGAGCATCTTGAGCTGAGATGAGCATCAGGCTACAAAGGTCTGGTGAGCTCACGTCTCTCTGACTCCACACCCTGAGATGTTTTTTCTTTTTCATTTTCAAACAGACTTTGATGTGAAACCAGCGGAGTTCCCCTTTACAAACTGAGGTTCAAAGATCATTGTCGATATGACTGAAAGCTCCAGAACGCAGACTGTTGTATTGACTGACTTTTTAAAGGAAGAGAACGAACTTCGACCCTCAACTCCTCAACAAACATGGATGAGAAGTGCTAAAAAGAAATGAAAACATCAGCGTTTCCACGACAAAAACTGTTGTAGTTGATCCCATCAGTGGCTCGACCTTTAGCCTCATCACGGCCAGAATAACAGCCACCGTGATGAAGCACAAGTGGCTCAGAGTATTATAACTGAGAGCCCTGGCAGTCTGTCCCAGCTTGCAAAATGTCTGTCAAAATGCACATTTCAAAAAGAGTTAAAATGGGAAAGTAGAGCCTCTGGGCGCAGGATGCTCTCTCACTGAGGGACAAGATGTGACTCGCCTGCTATTAATAGCACTTTGGGAGATAATTCCTGCCTTGTTATCTTAGCAGCCGTACTCAACAAGCCTCGCCAAAGGCAGACTCTTCTGAGGCTCTGAGTTGTATAACCACGCTTTCTTTTATTATCTCTCTCTTGTCTCTCTTCCATTCTTAATTCAATGCCTCCCTCTTCTTCTTTGACATTTTCTGTTCTCTCTCTCTCCCTCTCTCTGCAAGAAGCTACGTGAACAGATCAGGGATAAAAAAAAAAAAAATGACTGAAGACGACGAGGAGCTACAAAAACCTTCCTCTTGTTCTAATGTGATTTGCACATCGTGTCTTTTCTTTGTTTCCAGGTTTCAGATTTGAAACCGACACACACTTACACATGTAGGTTTTAACCGGACAGAGAGTCTGCAGCCATGCTAACAGCTCAGTGAGGCACAGCAGCTCTTTGAGCTCTGCTGGCTGAATAAATACTTCGACAGACTGATTCTTGAAACAATATTAAAGCCTCAGATCTCACACCAAAAGATTCCTGTCTGTGCAGACTTTCTTTAAAGCACTATAATCACTCCATGTCTGATTACCACAACAACCATGACAGATGCATGTGCTTGCTTGTTTACCTTGTCGATAAGCTAACATTTGCTAATTAGCACTAGCCACAAAGCACAGATGAGGCTGATGGTTCTGCAGCTTTTTCAAAGTGAAAAAACCTGATGGTGTCACTAGAGGAAAAGTTCATTCATCGTCAAGGCGTCATTTTCTGCAAGACTTTTACTACATTTAGCAAATGATACTTTCATACTTTTAAGTGACAATTTACTTGTAAGTGTAAGTTTAAAATGTATATAAAAGAAATACACAATAATTTATAATAAATAAATTAATAAAACATATACATTGTTTTGTTGACAGTGTGTCAGAAAACTAAATGATTGGTTCAGTTTTCACCATTTTCAAGGCCACAACTAGAGTGACACTGAATTGCATAATCTAATACTAACACTGGCTGTTTCTGTTGTTTTCATTAAACCACTGTCTTATTGTTCGCTCACTCGTCCTCGCCACACGTTTCCTCTCAGTCTGAAACTACGTGTTTACAGTCACACGTGTCGTTGGATGTTATTTGTCTTCAACTGATGCGTGAAGATAAAAAATAATCAGCTCTCAGTCTTTATCAGGCTTCACTAACAAACAGATGTAACACGTTCTGATCAGATCACAAATGTTTTTTTAAAAGAACAGGAGCCGGTTTCAGCAGCTGTTCACAAGTTCAACTGAACGAACAGCAACTTTCTGATAAAGGGTTTATAATAAATATAATTAATGACTTTATTAATGGTTAATCCATTATTTAGTAATGCTTTATAGATCCAATATAAGACATTAATAAAAACAAGTTTTGGGTTGGCTTGAGACTGGTGACTGCTTTGTTGTGACATCACAAAGTTCCAGAAGTCCTGACGGCTGGTTTTAAGGCTCAGTTTCTGAATACAGGCTGTGTGCATTTCTCTGTGGACTGAGGCTTTGATACTTTCACAGTATTAATATAGAAGCTAGACCTGATCTATAATCACACTACACATGGACACAGACCTTTAGACTGTATGGGACCTTTAATTTGTGAGATTAAAGAAGGAAAAGGGACAAAATGCATATTCAACCTCTGGTGTTTATTTGGTAAAATGTTTAGTCCATCAAAATGCCAACAGCTAACAAACAGTGAGGGCGACATACTGTAGAGACAGACACAGGGCAGACTGCGGAGGCTGGGCGTATCGATTCCTCAACCTCGCTCATCCAATCAGGTCCTGGACAACACGGGGGACGGTCTGCCCTTGACCCTCTGCGGGCTGAGAGTCCCCCCCACCATACTGACCCTGAGGGAGGGGGCGGGGCGGGCAGAGGGCTCATATCACAGACGTAGAGTTTATAAAACAGATAATTTGATTAACTGTCCTCTTGGTTACATACAGTAGATTTCTCCTACTCTGTAATAATATTAATAACAATAATATTAATCCCCTGAAGCTGTGCGATGACGCTGCTGTTGTGATATGTAGAATCTGATCTGTGACTCTATGATCTGATGGTTTTATGCACATGTGGAGCAACAACACGCTGCCGGGGCTCTCTGCTGCATCTGTGCCTCTGATGTCACTCAATACCACTAATCAGTCCCAGGATGAGAACTGGATCGCACTGGTCGGGACTGTAGGGCCACCTTTGCCTCAGATTGGCGGTGGGGGCTGAAATAGCACCACAACAAAAAAAAAAGAGGGGGTGGGGGGGGGTGGGGGGTGAAGATGCTGCCAATAATTCTTCTCCATAAAAAATATATTAAACTTGTCTTAAAACGCAGCTAATCTGGTTGATGTGTTGTATTTCTGCTTCATTTCTCTTCTTCTTCTGATGATGATGATGATGTATGTAATTTGCTCTTGACGAGATGTTTCCAGTGTGACCACAGCGTGTTTCCTCTGACAGAGAGAAACATCTAAAACGTCACCATGAGGAAGGGATATAGCGATGAAGCCTTTTCGAGTCAGAGGCCGAGGGGCTTCACTGCTGACTCACGCAGGGAGAAATCAAAGAGGCAGCGACACCTCTGCCACCAGCGGGTAACTGGAGCGGAGTCAGAGCGGAGCAGCCATGTGCCGTGTCGTGTTTTGTGTTTTAAGCCCCTCTCCGTCTCTGCAGCTGGAGACGCGTCTGGTAACTCGACCTCGGCTGAATGTGACGAGCTTGTTCTGCTTTTACTGAGAGTTGTCAGACAGGAAGAGATCTCAGAGGAGATGTAAACCAGGCTGGTGGAGCTAACGAAACACTTTACACCTCTGAACAAATTATCTGAGTGTCAAAGGGAGGATTTCTGTCTTAATTTGACTTAATTCCGGCATCAAAGCAAAGGCAGAATAAACAAGGCTGGTGATAAACTGTATTCCTCTATTTGTAAATAAATCCCATGAAAAGACCAAATCACCACTGAATTTATCTCATTTAACAAGTAAAACTGATGATGATGATGATTAAAAACATATAAATGACACGTTCCTTCATGACCATGAACACGGGCACTGCAGTCTTTCAGTCGATCCCACGTTCGCCGTCCCGCTGCTGGATAAACGCAATAGAGCACCAAATGCGTATTAGTCCGCAGCAGAAAATAGTCCCCGACAAATTTGAATTTTACTCCAGTTTAAGTAACATTTGTCGGAACTACAGCGCCCAGCTGTTGGTACCGCTCTACAATAAGATCATTTATAAATGCTTCATAATTATGTTATTAATTCAGTTGTTACCACTTTATAAATCATTAATGAACAATTATAAAATGTATTAAAAATCTTAGTGACTTATTAATGAATGATGGTGAGTTTTACACTTTACAATAAGGCTCCTTTTACCAGTTATAAATAGGAGTAACTCATTAGTAAGATGAATGAGTAGTAAGCATGAACTTGAGCTTGCCAAATAGTGAGCCTGCATCAATGTGTAAAAACTAATGATTTATATAAGTGTTAACAACCGAATTATAAAACATTTATTGATTTGTGAGTCTTATTGATCTATGACGGGGTTGCAGCCACATTCAGAAAACAAGTCACTGGCTTTGCTCTTCTTTCATGGGATTTTTTTCCCCCTTATCTTTAGAGACGACTGATTCAGGAAACTCAAACTGCAGATAAAGATGGACACAGATATCACCTCCCTTGTTTGTTCATTAAGGTCAGTTCTGAGGCAGTAAATCGCATCAGATGGAAACCAAACCCTGCTGCTGACTGAGGGGTAGGATGACATTAAAAAAAAAAGAAGTCTAAATTCTGCTGCTCAGCTGTTGGCGGTTAAATCAAATCCTTTTTGGTCATTTTCAGGGCCGACGCGTTACTAAACACGTTGCTGCAGACACTCGGCCTCTCTGTTTGTCCCTGTGTGCAAAGCTGCGAGCACAGAGCGGGTCCATTTATTTGTTAAGGCAATTGATTACTTCAGAGGACAGGAATAGACATGAGTTGTGACACACATTGGAAACTCACTCAGACGCGCTGTGTGTGGGCGTTCGTGTTGCTGCACTTCGATCCGACACTAAATCACAAATGGATGTTGTCATGGTAGAAACTTCATGTGGGAATTCTTTCTTTTTCTTTTAAATGTAACAAGACATCATCTATTTTTGCCTTTTTTCTTAAACATGCTACCAAAAAATAAAAAATAAAATAAAAACCACAACAAATAAATATATCAGATAAATGGATTTTTTTTTTTTTTCCTTTTAAGCAAAGAAATAAGTTTGAATATTCTGATCCACACTCTCCGATTTTGTTCACTCTCCTTTTGTTTCAGCAGGCATGCGGTGATCTAAGTTAACTTCAGATAAAATATTATAAACAAATATATACACTTGGTAATATAGCTGTCTAAAACCATTCTCTCATTAAATGTAAAGTTACTGTAAACATGCACTCTTTCACCACTGAGCTCTCTCTGCGCCCAGGCTCCATCAGGGACGACGACACATAAAGGATTAGGTGATATGCTGCGTTTGTCACCGTCGGACATCCCCACAGTGTTGGGTGTCCCAGTTATGATTAAAGGTTTTTCTACTGGTGTGAAATGAGAGTGAACTATAACCAACCTGATGCTGTTTGGACGTCCTGTGTGTTTTCAAGGGGCCTGGGTGCGAGAGTATAAAGACTCAGTGAGTTTTTTAAAGGGAATCAGGGTGTAAAGGCGTGGGAGCCCGACCCTACAGTGGACCTCAGTCTGTACCATCAGAACATCTCACCAGTCTCACTCTGCCCTGCACCAGTTAACACACGTGTACCGGACCTCAGCAGGGTGCCGCAGTTTCCCACAGACGTCTAACCACACATCACAAACAGACGATCTGAATTTCAACATTCACTCGTTTAAACATTCTCTGCAGGTTTTTTTTTACGTCTTGAAGTCGCCGGTCGGCCTGGACTCAAATCAGTCTCGATCTAAATAATGTCAACTCAAGGTCCATGAACAACCTTCAGAGCTGTGTCTCAATTCAGGGGCTGCATCCTTTTCATTTGAAGACCGATTATGTCACAACAGCGTGACTAGGCTGTTCCTTTTCGAAGGCTCCATCAAACGCCACCTTCTTTTCCATCGGGTGGATCCAACCTCTCCCAAGATAGGTGGTAAAGAAAGCAAACAACGGCGACAGAGAACCTGAGGATTACACTTTTAAATGTAATTATTGGGTTTCAGCTCCGTTCAACAGCTAACAGTACAACTGTTACATGTTGTGTTGTCAAGGTTACTAGGGACGCAATGGTAATGGCGGGTGGGTGACGCAAAGCGGAAATCCTCCGTAGACCAGATGGTTCGGTTCGGCCTTTGCGGTCTACGATGACTACGAAGGCCACGTGTTCGGATCTGTGGGTTTTCAGTGAAAATGGATTGCCATGAAATTTTGTCCAGACATTCATGTTCCTCTCAGGATGAACTGCAATAACTTCAATGATATTAACTTTTCATCCAGTCCCACCATCAGGTCAAAATTTTGTCTAAATGTTTGGAACAAATAACTCCAATAATCTGCGTTGCATGCGCGTGGCGGCTGCGTCGCTGAACTGCTGCGGCTCACACACGTGTTTGTGTAGTAGAGTTTGCAGGTGACTCAAATGTTGGATTTGGTTTAATGATAAATTAAATCTTATTCATTCTCATATAAAACGTCACTGAAATGCCACTGTCTCCACACGCAGCTGCTCAAATGGTTAAAAAAGACATTAATATCACATCAACAGGTCAATATGACATCTTTATCACGCGACGCAGTGTGTCCGCTCTAACTTGTTAATACGGGTGGCAAAATAAAAACCAAGACGTTCGTCAGCCACCATGTAGCCAGTGTGGTAGACGGTGAACATAAATCAACCGATTTATCTGCAATAAAGTGATCGATTCATCTACTTTCAACAGATACACGACAAGCTGTTGACATGTAACCAACATCCCGTGATTTGCTCATTTGATTTGACGAAGATCACGTGTTGCAGCTTTTATGCGGACCTCAAGTTGAGATTATTTTAACACACGTTCTGCAACTTTGATTCATTCAGGAGAGGACAGTGTTAAATTCCAATCTGATATGATGTGAGTGAGACGGAGTGGGAAGCCGCTGCCTTCAGAGAGCGACAGTAGCAGCTCTGCACAGTGAAGAATACTGATCCGGACCCCTCTACGCTAAAACTTCCACAGTAATAACAATGATATATCAAAAACACACATGTGTATGTGTATGTGTGTGTGTGTGTGTGTGTGTGTGTATGTGTGTGTACAGGATATTTGAGCTACACCTACTTTCCAGAAATATACATATACTCTGCCTGCACATACAGTAGAATATAATTTGCCATATTTGTGGGGACAGTAATATGCATACATTCTTTATAAAACACTGAACTAAGCTCCCATCTGTGATGAAAACTCAGTTCCTCCTCTCCTGTCCGTTTCCTCCGTCACCATCTCGTCTTTATTTGGTAGTTAAACAAATCGTGAATGTATGAAAGCCGCCCAGCGGCTTCCAGCAGGGGCAGGCTCTGGGATTTGCACTCTGGCAGCACACTTGACATTGCGAGTCGATGTTTGACACGGTAATTAGGCGTAGGGTTTCACTGGAGGAGAGATAGACCCTCCCTGAAATAGAGGGATAAATTTAGCTCCCCTGTCAATGCTGTGGTAAATAAAAACCCCCGGGGGCCTTGCTCCTGTACCCTTGATGGGATTTATTTCAATCCTTGACCCACTAGAAGCGCCCTACGCTGCACGGGAGCCGCTGTGGAGTCGATCTGGACGGCGGTGTTCGACTGCATCAGCCGCAGAAGACAAATGAGTTTTTCTTGAGAAAGCAACGATGAACTTAAATGTCTCCAATCTCGACTTTCAATCTCGACCCTGGTCAATTTATAAAGCGATAACTGGACAGGCACTTCCTCTGCCTGGTGTCTACAGCCAGATCATCCACAGATTGTAAATATGGTTTAAAGGATGTTTTTTTTTTTTTTTGTTTGTTTTTTTTTGTAGGCCAGTGATGCTAAAGGGGCTAAAACCATCCCTGTACGTTTCCATCCGTTCCAGGCCACTGTTACGCCCCACTGCCATCCACCCACAAACAAAATAAGTCAATAATGGATGAGGCTTCTCCTTCTCCTCGGCTGTCAGGCTGTGGGGAGGCCCCGGAGCGAGCACTCTTACAAGCAACCGCTGTTTCATTATTCATACAGGTGTTCTAACCGAGAGGTGGCTCTTACTCTATTTACTCAGCGGCCTTGTAAACCGCCAAGATTACCGCCATGCCTCTCTCATTTAACCTTCTCCTCTTCCTCATTGTAGTGTGTCATCATACAACCTGCCTCTTTTCCATCACTATCACTGGGAATCCCGGCAGCCTCAGTGGTGTGTGTGTGTGTGTGTGTGTGTGTGTGTGTGTGTGTGTGTAGCAGGCAGTGCAGTACTGGTATATGGCTAAATTATTATTATTATTATTATTTTTCCGGGCATGGGGCGGCTTGAACTGAGAGACTTGACTCTCGCAAGCGGCTGAGACTAAATCCTGGAGGTCTGGAGACGAGACTAAGAAGATGAAGGTTACACAGGAGTAGGTCGGTGCTGTATACTGAGAGTCTTTTTCAGTTTGGGTGCCGTCACTGCAGGTTCCTCTGGGAGCGAAGTGTCTTGTAGGCGTCCGGACTCCAGGACTGTTCCACTTGTCCAGATGTGATGACTGTAAATGAAACTTCCCACTTTCAAACTCCAACCTGTGGACCGATCGTCTGATGGAGCTGCCTGTACAGTGGGAGGCGTGTGGGTGTGTGTGTGTGTGTGTGTGTGTGTGTGTGTGTGTGTGTGTGTGGTTGTGTGTGTTTTTGGGTTCGTAGGTGACATGCATGGGTCCTAGTCACGGCTCCGGTTGCGTTTCTTGAAGAAGAAGAACGGCGTCTTCTGCGGCGGGCCCAGTAAAATGGGGACCTGGTTCTTGTGTGTGATCCTGACCTGGAAGAATCACACAGAGAAGAGTGTGATGAAGGTGTTAGGTGTTACACAACAATCTGTTCTCAGTGTCTTTATTGTCAAATTCACCAGGTTGACAGTCAAGACTTCCTGCCTTTTCACATCAGACTTATAAAATCAGTCACTGCGACCTCTCATATAACCCACACAACGCAACAAACAGCTCTCTATCTGCCGCCCCCGTGAAGCTTTGACTATAACAAAATGAGAAATGGTTGAACAGATAAATATTTTATTTCTTCCTTTCATATGAAGAGTTTAGCCGGGCTGTGATATATTTGATGGGATGATGTAGGAGGTGGTGGGAGGTTGAGGCTGGGTGCGTGCGGAGGAGGACGATGAACAGAAGAGCCAGGGAAATGAGGCAAGACAGGACCGAAGCTGAGCAACACTCGGCCGACTTCATCAGCCGCCGAGGATAAAGAGCTTGTCCATTTGGGTCCAGGGGAAGAAGACCCTAAAACCGATCATCTGTGTGTGAGATCGGCCGATACTGATCACTTTTGTCACGCACTGCAGATACGTACGTACGTTACATCAGTCTCACAAACGGCCGACATGTTGTTTTGATTTGACAAGGCGGGAGGCGGGACTTCACTACACACAGAGTATTAACCACAGCTGATCGGTTTTAAGCTGATCACTGACTAGGAGCCAATCAATCGGGGAAACCCTTCCCAAAACACCGTCCAGACTAACACAGTGGCACCTGGTGTGGCGTTTACAGGTGATCGCACTACATCCTAAATGGAATCAGGTCTCCTCTAATACCAGTGATAGTACAGATCCCAGTAGCCAGTTTTTGTAGCCAAGGCCTGTGCAATTCACCAGACCCGTAACCATGAGGTGCAGGTGGTAGACCCACGTGATGGACTGGGATGACCCAGAATGGTTTTGACAGGTACAGTCTCAGCCATCAGGGGCTGTCCCCCCTCCCCCACCCCGATGTGGACAAGGTCACCCCTATCCTTAGTGGTCTTTAAATGGCTCCATGTTTGGCCCCTGATCTAAGATCTGCTTTGGGGGCGACCCAGCAGGAGCTACTGCCCTGAACGACACTGGGTTGGCAGGGACACGCAAAAACCCCTCCAGCCAGAAAAGGATGAGTTCAACATGAGCACTGTGGTGGCGCAGTGGAGGAGCTCTGGGAACAGACCCAGGCAGCTGCTGCGACTGGGATACTGTATGTTGTGCCGGTTTTAAAACTGAACTGAAACCTGGTTAAACAACAGAAACGGTCTTAACACACTGAGCTGAATGTATATAACAGTGAATGTGATTTATAATGCTACAGTAGTGGTGTTGTCTCACTGTGCAGGGGGGCTGCATCCAGGGCTCGCCATCAATCTGCATGGGCAGCCGCCGGGACGTCCTGCGAAGAGAGAGAGCAGAGGGATGAGCAGAAGAGGTGGGGGTGAGGGGGTGGGCGCAAAGATAGAGAGAGGGAGAGAGATAGAGAGATAGAGGGAGGGAGGGGGAGAGAGGAAAGGGTGGGGTTGGAGGTTGTGAAGGTCAGATCACACACACCTCAGAGGCACGAGAGGCCTGTTCACACTGTCCCAGGACAGGGTCAAACACTGCACCCTTTGTTCCCATGAGACCCATTCCCAGACAGGCCCCCACTCTTTAAACTCACAGACCCACTGTATACACACACACACACACACACACACACACACACACACACACACACACACACACAGTCCAAAGTTGGTTTAAGGCTTTCATGCACGCCTCTGCGGCTACAGAAACACAGTATGGGAGAATGAGTGTGATGAATGCTCTTTTAATTCTGGTCTAGGAAAATATTAGGGGGGCAGTTTGCCGAACAAGTGAGAGAGCAACTTGTAAATGTCACTTCTTCAGTAACTGGCGCACTGTGGATGTTAAATGGGCCGAGTCTCGCAAGAGCAACAGACGCATCTGAACTAAAACCACTTTCTTTGAATAGACAAAGTGTCGATACTTGGACGTGGCCACTGTGAATTTTTTTTTACTGAATCTGAGTCTCCAAGAAAATATGTTTCTATGCAACGAAACTGCAACAGCACAATACTTTTTAAATGAATGAAGCTGCATTTATTAACAGCAGTGGATAAGATATATATTGTTTCTCCTGTGGTTGAATTCAGAAGAAGAGATAATATCAGCAGACGACTTTTTATTTCAGTCTTGTCTGACATTAGTGTTTCAGTGTTGCCCCTGCAGTTCACAGGTTGGGACTGATTGTGTCCATGCACCTTCGGTTGAACGTCTTTCCTCCGTCTCGTTCTGAACTTCCACTGAATCTCGTCACTTTCAAATCAACATTAAAATCTCTGCTGTTTTTTTCTGCCTGTGATCGATTCGTTTCTCTTCTGCACTTTTGAGTTCCTCTGTTTACAACTCATTACTGCAATGTAACTGCTCTATAATTGTATTTCTAATCATACTATTATCTTCATCTATTTGCATTTTAAGTATTTTATTTCATTCAGTCTATTTTTACATCTAATTTCATTGTCTGAATTGATTTTGTTCGAGTTTTTACTGCTCATTGTGTTTTTTAATGTTGTTCTAATACTTTTCTTTTCCTGTGTAAAGCACAAAATTTCCAAAAGCTGCTTTGCCTTTCTACTATCAAATGCCAAAATACACAACTAAAGAAACATATACAGCTGATATTTGCCATGAGATTGTCTAAAAATGAGAAGCTTTGCACTTGAATGTTGTTGCTCTTAATAAAAGAGGAGGAGATATAAGAAACGTGTTTAGTGAATATTTTGCCACTCGACTCAGAATCCGTGAGAAACACATAAACAGATCATTTCTCATCCTGCGGCTGTGAGCCAGTCCTCTGCGCTGCACTTAGTAAATCATGTCACAATCTATAATTCAACAGGAACATGTGTGTTATTGTCTGGATGCTGCAGGGATTTCAGCATTCAAATGCACAAAAACACTTAGAAGGAATACATTTTTGATCACGCGTGTATAAGGATGGATGGAGTTTCCAGTCGGTTGACCGGAGGGAGGATGGGAAGGAGGGGAAGGAGGTGACATGAGACCAGACAGATGAAGGGAAGGGTGGAGAGCAGAGATCAGAAGGTGACGGGAGGGAGGAGGAGGAGGAGGAGGAGGGATTAAACGTGGGAAGAGATGGAGGAAGGTTCTGACCTGATGGTGACGTTGGCACACTGAGCCAGTCTGCGTCCCGCGCTCTTCAGCCCGGTGTAGATCTGCCCCATCTCTATCGCCCCTTCCAGGCCGACCACCTCCAACAGCTGGTCACTGAAGTCTGGGTGGAGAAAGGTACAGAGGGAGAAACACCGTTACAGGCCCTCTGCCTCGCCAAACTCAAAAATGAGGAACAAGAACGTATGCGCCATGATATTAAAATAATTTGTCACAGATTGTGAGATGATGATTAAACACTTGCTGACCTCCGGAGAAGGGAAACTAACTGCATCTGACTTTTGAGCTTCTGGTGGAGGGTGAGGGAGACAGACTGAGGCATCAATAGACACTTTCATTTCTGCTTTTTGTGTAAACGCACCAACTTCTGTTGTGTGAACAGCTGAGCACAGAACTACGAACGAAAGTTGTACGACTCATTGTGTCTCGGCCTTCTTCTATGATGGCCGACTTCTCACCCACACTTTGCTTGTGACAGCTATCAACACACAAAAAAAACGAAGTCCCTTAAAGTGATAGCTCAGGGTTATCTGACGTTTCAACCGAAAATTATATTGTTTTTTTTTCCTGTGTGCATTTGTTAAGAGGTTAAAACAACGTTTTTTTTTTGCTGACCCCGTCCACAGCAGCTCATCACTCAGCCTCTGTGCCGATGCTCCCGGCTGCTTCTCTAAACTGGGAGCGCACTGATCTGAATCTATTGCAGGTAACACGCTGACTATAGATAATTACCTCATGTGCACTTGTAATCTCTTAGGTAATATATTTAAACCTGCAATAACTGGTGTTTTTTGGCTCCTTGGGGGGAAGAGGAAACAACACATCACTGACATGTCAACGTATGGTGAACTTTAACAGATGTTTTTCCACATTATCATTCAGCCGATGACTCTCAGTCCAGTGTTCCCTCTCTTTCTTTTAGCTCTGTGTTTGGTCTCCACCAGCTCCTGAGGGAAATATCTGGCTCTTTAGCTGCTAAATGCTCCACTGTGTTGACCAGCTGCTCTCTGACTGTGTCTGCGTGTTTGCTACCGAGCAGGTCATGGACGGTGTCGCCTGCTGCAGCTGGAAACTCTATGTGAACCAGAACTGTGCAGTTGTGGTCTGGACAGACAATGAGCTGAAACTCACCATGAAACCATAAAAGCTGCAGGTTCAGGTGAAAATTCTTTGGGGTTCACGATTATGAGTGACTGCTGCTTTATGTGCAGGGCGGTAAAGCAACAAGCCTCTTTCCTCCATCAGATACACGTCTTTAAGATTATAGAGGTAAACTGTGACATGTACAGCTGTCACAGTCATTTAAAGACACTGTATTTATGTGGTTTTCACCACACACAAGTAAACACACTCCCACCTTCCTATAGCCGCAGAGGAGAGGAGTTTTTCACAGTAATTCTGAAATTGTCAAACCTTTGAACAGACTGTGCCTCCTCATTATCTTCTACTCTATCAATTTCCCTCTGTGCTCTCGCTCTGTTTGGAAAGCGTGATGCATTACAGTCAATATTTACAGACATGATCTTAAAGGTCAGCGATGATGTCATCTGACATTTTGTTTTTTTTCCAATACACTTCAGCTCATAAGTAACTTGATATGATTGAGAAATGATGTGTTTTCGTGGCCCCTTTGCAAACTTCACAGGTTTTTACAAAACGCTTTGAGAAATTAATTATTAGAGAGAATTCTGGGAAATGTTTCGTCTCCACAGCCGGCGTGTTAATTTGTGAAGCGCTGCAGCAGAATCTCATACCAACTCATACAAACTGTGTTGATGGCAAACCCGTCTATACTAATTAACTGCAGACATGGAGGGACAGGAACCAAGCAGGATGAGCTGACCGGGCTGACAGACTTTTATTTTGATGGTTGGTTTTTGGTTTTTATTACTTTAGTTGGTTTTATCAGTATTTTCTTCTGTTTATTGGACAATGTGGTCTGGTGCTAGACCCAAAAATAGACCATGAATTGAGTCAAATCTGAGGCTGCTCTCTAACCCATTCTCCATGGCTAATCATGCAGGTTAGCGTTCTGAGAGTCGATTAACTCATTCAGACAGGCAGGCTGGTGCCAGCTGAACACCTAAACATATTCCAGTCTTTTCTCATGCACACAGAAAGCAAAGGGCTTCCCCTAACTAGCTTTCTGCCTTCGCTCAGTACTGAGTCACACACTTCTTAAAATGTCAAACACTGACTGACAGAGACTTCTCTCAAAGTTCTCCTGCAATAAATCTGCTTCTCTCAGAACTTAGGACGGTTTCTTATGCCAGACGATAAAAAAAACAAACAAAAAAACAAACAAAAAGAATACAAGTACAGAGAATCTGGATAAAATATGAAGGCAGTAGCAGAGGTTACTTCAGTGCAGAAACGAAAGATGAGTTTGTGAGAGGCACCCAGGGAACTGGTCAAGCCCTTCCCCTGGGGCCTCAGTCCTCCATCCAGCCCAGACACGCTACGACTGGCGGCGCTGCCTGTTGTGACTGGAGCTGCAGATCTGTCTGTCTGTCTGTCACAGTGTAAACAATGCTAATAATTTCCCAACATCGTCAGACGTGTATCACCCCCCGCTTTGTTTAAAGCTACAAACAGGAAACTGTTGCGTTTTTTGTTTTGCTCTGGAGAAGAAGCCTGATGCAACACAAGGCTGAGTCATGACTTTTCATGTTCAGAGTAATTTCAAAGCTCCATATTTTCTTCTTCTCCTGTGTTTTATTTGAAGTGTTGAACAAAAAGAAGATATATTTGTAATTTTAAGAACCAAAAACCATCTCAGTGTAGTTTTACATCTCCTCTCTCGGGCTTCTCTCTGGAGCTCTAGTGACAACAGGTCGGTGAGCCAATCAGAAGAGAGGAGGCTCTGAGCCTCTCTTCTGATTGGCTGACTGTTTTCAGAGTGATCAAATAAAAATATAGCAGATTTCAGGTAAAAACACTCAGAGAAACCAAATCCTGTAAAGGTTTGGATGGTGGGTCCAGGTGGGCGGGGCTTGGAGACTGCTTTGTTGTGACATCACAAAGTTCCAGAAGTCCTGACGGCTGGTTTTAAGGCTCAGTTTCTGAATACAGGCTGTGTGCATTTCTCTGTGGACTGAGGCTTTGATACTTTCACAGTATTAATATAGACGCTAGAGCTGATCTATAATCAAACTACACATGGACACAGACCTTTACACTGGATGGGACCTTTTAGACATAAGACATGTAAGTACAGAGACAAGCTAGATATGTTTTTCTGATCCTATGCTTATTCCTTTAATGAGCTCCTTTGTGCATTTTAACTGTTGAAAACAAATTTCATCTTGTCAATCAAAATGTTGTGTAAGAGACATATGGTAGAGATGCAGCTTGTGTTGGTTCACATGTACAAAAGCATGAGTGTGGACCTGCGTGTGCGGCATTTGAAAACTGCTGCCATTTCGTGCCTCGCTACAAAAGACAATCAGGGTTATACGGGAATGACTGTGTTGCTGCTGAGTCACTGGCACTCTTTAATATTTCAGATGACAATTCAAAAGTAAATGTCGGAGCAGAGTAAGGAACAAACATTTTAAAATCACTCAGAGGCTGCACTTCAGTTTTGTCGGTCCCCCAAAGAATTAAATGCTCGCGGCACATGCATTAGTACAGAGGAGCTCGAGAGGAACAGAAATAAAATCCAGTGTACTCTGTGCTTCATTACATGAAAGTGCGCGCATTAATATAAAAAGGTGAAGCAAACCCTTTTTAAAATGTTAAAATTGTAGCTTGACATTAGTGTGATGATGTAACTGCTTCATATTTACAGAGGAAGCTCACATTAACTGAAGTCTGAAGTTTAATATGTTCTTTGGAGGGAATTATATTGAAATGTCTGGATAAAGTGAAGCGTCTTCAGTCGTGGCGAATGTATATAAAAACTGTTACTGTAATGTTTTACTTTAAAGGGACAATTTGTAAGTTTTCTCTGTCACTGAACGTGGTTTCTTGTGGTGTTTGTTGCTTGACAAAAGCTTCGGCCATTGTTGTTGTTACAAGACGAGGTTATAATACGTCCTCTGAGCAGCGCTTCTTCTTCGGGGCAGCCTGGACGCTACAGTGACTCGGTATCAGAAAAAGATGAGAAAGGCCAGAGCTAGCTGGTTAGCATGCTAACTTCACTACAGAGAAAAGAAGTGATAGAAACAAGAGTTAACATGGGTGTTTGTTTTTCCACCTCTAGAGACAGCTGTTGGTGAGTACAGGAATTAAGTTTGATGCTGAACTCAGATTGTTTCATCTATACTGGAAAGTAAACAGTTGTTAATGCTAACATTAGCTATGTAGCAATGGCAAAACTTACACATAGGGCCTTTAAGCCCTCTTATTTAGCATTTATAACAGTAAATAAGCATCTGATCCAAGGTCGTTAACACACTGTAATGTAGTTGGAAGCAGATGTACACAGTGGCTTCTTACGGCTGCCAAAACACAGGTGACCCACACTCAGTGCTGCACCTGAACGCCTCCTTTGTAAACACACACAAAGGAGTGAAGCTGCTGCTGCTGTCTTGCTAATGTGATGCGTTCACTACACAGCCTGAATAGAAACAAGCTGTCATTACAATGCTGATATATTTTAATTACCAAAACAGTTATTTACTGTTTACTTATTTACACATCCAGTACAGCAACATTAGACTTGTTTAGAAGTAACTGGTGAATGTGAGTGTGAATGTGCTCTTCTTTTGGTCTCCATGAACTCCTCAGAAAAATATCAGGCTCTTAAGCTCCTAAATACTCTGCTACATGTTCCCCAGCCAGTTGCTAACTTTGCCCAGTGCACAGTGGGTTTTACCGGAGCTTTCTAAAATCTACCAACAGAAATAATAAACCAGCGGGCTGAAAATCCAAAACAATGATCTGAAACTCACTAAAATGCTCCGAAGTCCTGAGGGAAACCGCAGAGTCAGCAGATAACTTTCACATTGCACACAGTCATTTGACCCATTGTTAATACAGAAATATTGTTAAGTGCAGCTTTAACTGTATGTCTCTCAACATAAAAGTCTAACTGCAGTTTCATGTCCACAGAACACCGGAATCATCCCATCGAATGCAGGTTTTAATTGCAGATTTAACTCTCACCAGATTCCCGTAAACCCCTCCCCCCCTGAAATTCCTAGAAAAAATACTTAGGACATGATCTCGTGGTCCTAAATGGCAGCTACAACTCCGATCACAAATGCGTTATCCTGCATCAGACACATAAATCATGCCTCATCCTTATACTGCATGCTGCTGTACAGACACATGTAGTATTCACCATATGCATCTCTCTGTCTCTGCAGAGCTTTCCAGGAAATAATCATAATAGGATTGAGCATCCATTAAGAAAAAAAACCCGACAGTTGGAGACTAAGGGATTGAGAGGGGAGGGTGTGGGGGGGTGGAGGGTGTGGTGGGGGGCTGGTGACACAATGGATACACATGACAGATGGGAATTAAAAGGAAGGATGGTTGTAAAGATGGATGCAGTGTGTCATTTGCTGCAGTTGACAAGCAGGAAGTGTGTGAGTCTGTGAAAACTGTAACAAGGTCTTCATACTGTTGTAGGTTTAAGACAGAAGAGGTAAAAAAAAAAAAAATTCCAGTGAGTGCTGACATATCCTATTTTAGGATTATAAAACAGTGCTATTCATATACGCCTTTCCTGTTCTACTATCAAATATATAAATCCCCCTCCTCCGCACACCCACCTATACACCTCTACTTCCTCCAACCACCAAAAATGGGCATGCCGTCCTGCCCCGTGTCCCAGTGTGAGAGCCTGATGGCAGAGTAGCCCACTGCGCTGGTTCTCACCTCACTGATGAGTCCCGCCTCATCAGATCTCTGCGCTTTTTGACTCTGAGGCAACCAGCACTGTTACTTCTCAGTGAGGTAGAGCTAAGAATAGAATAGAACAGCCTCTTACATAATGCAGCCACAGTGCATTCTGGGATGGGATGGCATTGGTGTGCCAAGTGAGAATCGTTACTGCTGTGCTGCACTATTTTCTCTGCTGTGCAGGCAATCTGAGCTGTCACCCAGAATTCATTCATTATTTCAAACAGCATCACGTTTTTATACAGTGACTCTTGACAATCTACATTTGATATCTAAATATTCACAACTGTTATAAAATATTAAATATACACAACATTAATTTACTTATATCCTCTTTGTTATGTCTGTTTTTATTTGACTGTAATCATCAATCTTACAATCTCATAATTTCATCTCTCTGTAAAGCACTTTGGTCAATGTTTGTTGTTTTTAAAAAAGCTCTAGAAATGAAGTGACTTCACTAAAACATAATGTATTATACATAATAAATACATATACACAGAGGTATGAAACTAAAAGACCAAGACCAGCAATATGTTCTTTTGTTATTTAGTAACTCCTGACTTCCCATTGGTTCTGTTGCAGATATACCATGCCACTACTGTGGTAATTGATTAATTGTTCAAGTAATTTTTCATGCAAAAATGGCAAAACATTTTGTTTTCAGCCTCTCAAATATGGAGATTTCCTGTTTATATCAGATCAAATAGAGATTTTTCCCTGGAAATTCTGTTTGAAAAGTGGGTTGGACTATAACTAGACAATTACATATCCACAATTATTTATCATCAGATATGTTTTTCAAATGGTGAGAGTTGTATTTGGGTTTCTAGCCTTAATGTTGCTAGGCCAGCGAGATTCTTCAACTCCATTTAAAGTTTGTCTTTCAGGAGTTAGTCTGACATAAAAGTGTTTAAGAAGTCCAGTTAAACATACAAGAGTTTCTGGCAGGTCCTGTAAGGGGTTTTGCTGCCACAGAGGAAATAAATTCCTCACAAGTGAAAACAAGTCGAAAGCGTCTCCCGACATCTTTACGACAGAAAAAGGATGATTCGGACTCGGGGCTGATTGAAGACAACAAAAACGTCAAGTTAATGCTTAAATGCCAATATTTCATTATTTAATTATTCACTTCAACAAGAGACAGTGAGTTCAAGCATGAAGACCCTCTTGTCCTTGGACTCATAAACCCTCAGGGGAAATTCTCTGGACAAGTCAGGACAAGTTTTCTCTATCTAAAAACTGGTGTTTGTCATAATGTTCATGAATATCTCTGAATATAAGACGACTCTTATACTGAGGGTCGTCGTATATTCAGGGGATTAACAGTTAATAGCTGGGCACGGCAGTTTTCATCAAACATTCTTCAAACAGGAGGAAATAGTGATTTTGTTTCAATCACAGATTAATACACTTCTATTCACTACACCATGACAGTCTATGTGGGATTGACTTGAGAAGAATAAGTGACAACAGTTAATAATAATAAAAGATATCACGGGTCTAATCCTTGACATTTTAAATTCAGTGATGAATTATTTCTAGCAACCCTTCAATTAGAAGCTGAAAGATGAATTATAAATCCCCCCGAGGAAAAACTGCAGCTTTCATTGTGCATCAGCTTGAGGTGTTGGGCTATATTTATAAGCAGGCATACTTGTGTATCCTTCCTCCGCCCACTTGCCCCTCCCTCCCTCCCTTCCCAACCGACCTGTTATTGTCTCAGGGTGGTCAGAGTCATGGCAGATGGTCAAGAGGAACTGCAGCTCACCTCGCCAGCCCCAACGGAGGTAAAGGTACGGGGGAGAGCACTTGGCCGTTTGACAAAGAACACTATGTTACTATGATACGGTACAAAAATACACCACACACACCATGTTGCTGATTTCATGCATGGACTATAAGCACCCAGATGGTGATTTTCTTTCTTTCTTTTTTTGTTTTGTTTTGTCCAGAAACAAATCGTCATGAGAACCTTTTAGATGGGGGAAAACAATCATGGGAAAGGATCCATCATAGTTTTTGAAGAAGCTTTCAGAAATTTCTCATGTCATCTTTTTCCATTCCCATCCAGTTCGAGAGTGACTGGCCTCTTTCTAAGAGCTGCCATTCATTAACTTTGAGTAAATGTATCACTGGAAGGTCATCCACTCTCCCACAATCCACTGAGAGCGACTCAGCAGCTTCATACAAGAACTATTTCCAGCCTCACAGAGTGGAGGGGGCGAATCAAAGTAATTATAGTCCGCTGCTTCTGTTGTGTGAGAAGAAAACAATATGCAGACTTGAGATGTGATCAGCCTAAAATAGCCTCCTTCATGGTGTGTCACAGCTTGACCATTGTTGGGGGGGGTGGGGGGGTTGTGGGCCTTGGGAGGCAGGGAAGGAGGAGCAAGATGAGGTGAGGGGAAGGGGGAGAGCTTGGCGGTGTGATGGGTGGGAGAGCAGAGGGAGGAGAAGGTGGACAGAGCGTCGGTCAAGCAGGGGAAAAAAACAAATGAGTCATGAAGGGGAGACAGAACGCACCTGAAATAGCAGGTTTCTAAAACACAGCACAGATGAACGGCCAGTGTTGTCCCAGTTATCTGAAACTCATTAAAAATGGATTTACACTCCGCTACTAATTACCCATCAGGACAAGTAACAAGCTAGCAAGCTCCGTCAGAGGTACTTCCAACACCTCCAGTAGAGAGAGAGGAGAAAACGCTGACTGTGTACAGTATGGAGGTATTTACTCAGCATCTACAGTGACTCAACTCTGTGACTGTTAATTTGATCATTGTTCATCAGGGACAGGTACTGCGAGGGATTGTAATAAACATTTTTTGGGGGTTAGCTTGTTTTCTGTCTTTTCAGGAGCGGGAGAGACGGCAAGCCTTTTGCTAAATGAGTTAGAATCTAACTCTTCCAATCAATCCAAAGTTGTCTGTTTACATGTTGTGTGTCCTTACCTGGCTAGCTACTGATTCATGATCCGGCTGCAGCTAACGATCTATTCCCTTTCTTTTTTTTCCCCCTTTTTAAAGAATTTTTTGGGCTTTTTGTGCCTTTAATGGACAGGACAGTAGAGAGACAGGAAATGGGGAGGCAGAGAGAGGGGGAATGACACGCAGGAAAGGGCCGTCCGATGCGGGAGTCGAACCGGGGGCCAGCTGCAGCGAGGACTGTAGCCTCTATATATGGGGCACCTGCGTAACCCACTGCGCTACGCGACGCCCCCTATTCACTTTTTTCAATTAATCTGTCTTTAAAATGACAGTAAACATCCATATTCAAAAGGATGTCAAAAAAAGATCCAATCCTTATATTTGAGAAGCTAGAAACAGCAAGTATTTCCCATTTTTTCTTAAAAAATGACTAAAATAAATAATCAAAGTAGTTGCTGATTAACCTTGTGTTAACTGACTAATCAATTAATTGATTAATCGTTGGTGTTTTTAGCTCATTTTAGCTGTTTTGTAACTTTCTTTGTTAGCTACCTTAAAGGAGCTGTTTGTAAATTTTATTGCTACATAGCTAGTGTTAGCATTAACAGCTGTTTACTTACCAGTCTGGCCAAATGCTTCAGCCATCAATGCATTTACAAGACAACTGGTTATAATACGCCTGCAGACTGGATTCTACAGTGACTCGGTATCGGAAAAAGACTGGAGCTAGCTTGTTAGCATGCTAACGTGAATAGAAGAAAAGAGGTGACAGATATAGAAGCTAAACGAGAGGGCTACTTTCTGCCACCGGAGACAGCTGTAGGTGAGTAAAGGAATTAAGTTTGATGCTAAACTTGAAACGTTTCTCCTTGACTGGTAAATAAACAGCTGCTAATGCTAACGTTCTCTATGTAGCAATACTTACAAATTGTTCCTTTAACTTAGCTTTCTTTGACTTTGAAAAAGAGACTGCTAACCTCAATGAGATTTATCTGGTTAAATAAAGGTTAATAAATAGCAGACATTGCATGTTAAGAGGGCACAATCCCAAAAGGTTGAGAGCCCCTGATTTACACTACTTCTGTAAAGTAGTGACATTGTGGTCATGCGCCACTGTCAAACACTGTACACTGCACAGTCACAGTCCTCACAAGGTCAACTGAGCAAGTCATAATTCTCCCTTATTCCCACGTGTCAGTCCCTAGAGCGCTGCGTGCTACAGCCACTTTATTTCTGTGCATCCTTTCCAGCTACATCCACTGCAGGAAGTCAAGGAAATCTGATCCAGGAGCAGAGAGGAAATAAACAGGGGAGGGGAGAGATGGTACAGAGATAAAAGTTGAGGAGGAGCACGGTAATGGGATGGGCTGACACCGGGGCCTTCACACGGGAATCCTGTTCCTGTCAGCAGCTCTTTCCCTCTCTGTGATTTCCCCTGCACCTCTGACTGTTATCTGTCTTCACCCGGCTGACAGCGGTGGACTTTTGGCCCCACTTCGCTTCAATTCAGACAGGTTGACTTTTTCCCTCCACCTCCGCACATTCGGAAACCTTAAGTTTAATGACCGCTCCGATATTTTCTTTGTCCCATCGACTGAGCGTCATTTACACCGTGACGTCAGAGCAGAGGGCGCACTGGATGAGTTGGGGACACACGGAAGCACAGTACAAGATGCAGAGTGTTTCTGAGGACAAATGCTTGTTCACACATAATAGATGTTAAGAGTTTCTCCCCTCAGCTGATATGCAAATTAGGTGATTGCTTCCTAGCTAATTAATTCCTAGTTAATTAACAAAATGCTTTAAAAAAAAAAAAATCAGTGAGAGGAAGTGAGATAATTCACAGAAGGGAGGATTGAGCGATACAGTAAAGTGAAACTAAACAGAAACTGAAACCATAACCAAGTGTGAATTTATCCTAACAACAATGGATAATCACTATTATCATGGTAAATAAAGCTTATTTCTCTCAGTGTGATGATGCCTGTCCAATGCACAGCCACTTTCAGAGTTATAATGAAAATAAACTTCACTGCTTATGTTCTTAATAAAACAACATGTTGACTTTTCTCAGATTATCAGCGGAGCTCTGTAGCACAGAGGTCTGTGGCTATAAAGAGAATAATTGTTAGTAGAAATCGCTGTTTCTAAAGAATTTTGAAGTTTAGGTTTTAAAAATATGAAGTGAAATGTTTATATTATATATTTATACTGATGTAATGACCTAATTTTACTTTTTTGGTGTTACTCATGTTGCTTGATATTACAGCGGAGCTGCGGGGGTCGACCTTCTCTCAGCAGGGTGGTGGTGAAAATGTCTTTTCTGACTATTTTTATTATCATTTGAACATAACTTTCCTCAGTTTTCTGTAAATGTAGACTTGACATGAGGCTGAATTTTTACGGTGCGTTCAGGTGGCTTTCTAAAAATAATTTGTTTTGGGGGATGTTTAATGCCGTTATTAGATACAATTATTTTTAGAGACAATAGAGTGATGAAAATATTTGAAAGTAAAACTATTTCATCTCGAGCAAAAACTTTATCTCAAAGGTTTATGGTTCCAATTCACAAATGTACAGATACAAACAGATAACACAGACACATAAAGTCCCTCTATTTAGAATTTATAAGCAGTATATTAACACTTACTAAATGCATCATAACACACTATAATGTAGTTATAAACAGATACAAGTGTTTATTGATGCATCCGTCTACAACTACCTCCTCCTGTGGCACGGCTGCTGTACAAACTGACAACAAAATGTGAATAAAAAACACAGTACATTAATAAACACCTATATACAACTACATTATGTGAGAAGATATAATTAAAACATTTAGTTAACTATTAAGTAAATGCATATATTGCTGATATATGTTAAATAGGACTTAGAGTCAAGAGTTACTGAGAAGACACACAGACACACACTCCACACACACACACAGCTGGTACATTGAGGTTTAGGGTGAATAAACATTGACTGTAGCACTCCATGCAAATAAGGCAAGGCAAATATTCACTGTGCATTCAGTAGCACAGCAGGTTAGCAGGCCCTTCTCTTTAAAGCAGGTACAAGATGCCGAGTTTAAATTTCAATGACACCAGTGATTCGATTACAGTTATAAGTTACATAGACTGTCTCTGTGTGTCTGTCTCAGTTGTCGTTTGTGTCCGTGCAGAACGAAAACCAGAGCATAAACACAGTGAGTCAGAGGACTGAAGTTTCAGCGCTGAGGTCACAAGTGCCCTGGGCTTCTTTCACTCTCTCTGGGTAACCCTGGCTCATTGCATTATCTGCAGCAAATGGATTTAAAAGCTTCAGTTTATTGTGCCAGAGAAAGCAACTGCCATAAACAATTAGTTGTATGATAAACATGCAGGCACGCATTCACACAGACGGAGGCACGCTAGTACACACACACACACACACACCCACACACACCCACACACACACTGAGGCACGTAAATGCAAACCTAACACAGTTTCTCTTTGAAACTAGAGCACTCGTCTCAGAGTCCTGTTTCCAAATAGCATTAGCAGGACAGGCTAATTTAATAAGGTAAAATCCTGAGGGACAACTCTGGAGAACAAAGATTCCATCACACACGTTCAGACATGCACAACCTGAACGCAGTCACACAACAACATCTGCATGTGTGCGTGTGCGTGTGTGCAAAGTACAAAAACATCTGGCTCAGCAGGTCTTACTCTTATGTTGACGAATAGATAATATGGGAAAAATAATAATAAGTTTCCTTATATTATTATGTAACTTTCTTTAACTGATATCTGAGCACCACAGAATATAAATCCCTGTCTACCGCAGTGCAGTCCAATACAAATGCAAATAAAATACAAATCTCGACTGGAACTGGCTCCGTGGGGCATGATACGACTGACACCACGGCTTGGATGCAACAAAAGTGTTTCGTTTAAATTTTTTGCGAAATATTGCTCTGTCGAAGATTTGAGAATTTTTTTTTGAAATTCACACGTTTCCATTATTTGATTTTAAGTTAACGATTTCAGATTGTGCATTACCCAGGTTAATGGAAACACCTGATGTTGTTGGCAGAGACGTGGTGATTCAACTATGTGTGGACATTTTGGGGTTGTAGTTTGTTGTGTAGTTTTATTGGACTGTGAACTTTATTTTCGCTTCTGCAAAAAGCTCAAATAAGAACAAACGATAACAAACGACGGGGTTTGGAGAAGTGAAGGAGCGTGGGATCATGCAGTTGAGCTGCTGCTAACACTTGCTCAGCTTGTTTCTCCGATATTTGATTATCATTGTAACCATGACAACAAAGATCCTCTAACCTTAAAGAAGAACTTATTTCAACCCAAACTACAGTCTTTTCCTAAACCTAAAATAGTGGTAAAAGAAGTTTTTGTGCCTAAACCTAACCGAATCGTGACTGCTCCACAACCTTAACCGCATTATTATCATTGTTACTATGACGACGAAGGTCGGGTATGCCTGTCCATCAACAGCAAACACACGTAAAACAGAAATGGACTGAGTCATCCGTGTTTCTTCTCACTCTATCGTTTCTTTCACTATGTCCTCCTCCTCCTCCTCTTGTGTCTTCCTCTCATCCTGTCTCTTCAGTGTAGCCCTGAGATCTCCATGGAAACAAGGTTTACATCAGTCAGCAGAGATGCTGAGACAAAGTGAAGCGAAAGGGACAGAAGTGGGATGAATCGAGAAAACACTGGTGAGAGCGTAGAGTGAATTGTTTTCTAAATAGCAATTATAAGTTGTCAGGGTTTGGAAAACTTATTTATCAGCATGTGAAGTAAAAATTCAAACTGTGACAATAAATCAAACTCGTCTGTTTCTTCATCAGAAGTGAAGGAGTCCTGATAACTTTGAATCTTAATCCGTGAACAAATGAACTTGTCTTTTATTCTTCGCTCTGTGTAACTGGGTAATTATCACTTTCAGAACTTAAAATAATGAGTTCAGATAATCAAACTAAGTTATTTATTAACACTGTGTTTGCATACACTTCTCCAGAAATCCTTTATTTTCTGATATAAAAAAGTTACGTGATGGGGACAGCTATATACATATACATATATATATATATATATATATATATATATATATATACTGTATATATTTTATAAAAGTCGTCGACCAGAGGCGTGTTCATGTATTGATTGACAGTTGTGAGGGTTCTCCTGACTTCGGTCTTCTCTGAATGGTTAGAAGGAGAGCGAGGCTCGCTCAGACACTTTATATCTCTGCACTGCTGCCAGGCTGTTCCACGAGTCTGGCTCACAGACGCCTGCGACAGCACCTCTCCACTTGAAATGAAGAAATGTTCTGGATCATATTTCAACTAAAAATATTTTAAAAGTTAGATAAAAAGTTAAATTGCCTAACTTTATCTCCTGGTGATCTTTTTTCCAACTCCTGCTTATTTTCTCAGACTTAATGAAGCTCCAGAGCCACAGACGACATGATACAACTGAATCTCTTTGTGACACATAAACGGACTTTTACATGTTGAGTAGCAGCAGATAAACCCAACACTCAGGTCGTGAGCACGCACAGCGTTTATCTACTGGTGTCATACACCGCTCAAACGTCACTGGCCCGACTGACACGATCTTAGAAGTAAATATCCCGAATATCAGGGTTATTTGATGTGGGCCGGATTTTCTTAACAAGCAGCAGCTGTGGTGCTCGGGAGGAGCGGTGACGACACCTGCCAACATGTGTATTCTGAATTCACATCTGTAATTTGAAAGACGTGTCAGTTAATGAGCACCTGCTCCAAAAATATTGGTGTCTGCCACAAACAGTGATTAAAAACTAAAGCATTAAGAATCAAAGCAGCAGCTGCAATAGAGACGTGAATGATGAGCAGATGGAAGACGGAACGCAGCAGCATCCAAACGCTGTAGAACATATTAATGATTATATAAAACAAACAAACACACAAACCTTCGTGGAAAATTATTGTATCTGCTTCATCAAACTTACAAATGGAAAAGAAATGTTTTCTCTGTTGGAAAAAACAACCTTTGATTATCAAGAACCTTTACTTATTTATAATAACTTTCAACAGTTACTGGTGTCGATGAAAGTGAAGAGCAGGCAACACTTTAAACCACATATAATTACTGCACTTGTTCTATTTTAAAATGAACCAGGAACAAGCTGCTGCCGTACGTCAAGACACCACTTGAGGGTCAGACGGCTGATTACAGGCATTGTTATGTCCGTTTATGTCCATTAACTCTTTGATTGTAATGTCACATCACTCAACATGCAGAGCAGGCAGGAAGGCGTGAAGAAAAACTCACTCATACACGCGTATACATCTGAACACACAGACTTAAAGAAGGCTGGACACATTATTCCTCCTGCCTCGTCTCTGACACAGCGCTGCAGGTCATTTCATGGTGATCATCTAAAACAGATGTTTGGTGGCTATCATTGTCTGTAAATACCAGCTGTGCCAGCAATTCCTGTTTCCAGGGAAGAGCGGATGACAGAGGATGGTAAATGTTAGAGCCCAGTGGAGACAGACGGATGGACGGCCGGACAGACGGACGGCACAAAACTGTTCCAAGTCTGATATCTTAGAGAACTACCTGGTGACATCATGACACCGTGACCCTCCTGTATACCACTGACTCATCATAGACAGCGCATCAAATTCATTGTCAGCATAACACTACAGACAGGAAAGAAGGTCAGGGAGTTTTGTCTGACTAATTTATTCATTAAATCTAGAAACTGTGGACTTGTTTCTCTCTCTGCGGGTGAACGCAGTCATGAATGGTCTCTTCAAATCAAGTGCCTCTTAATAAAACCAAAGCTTGTGACGGTATTTTTCATGTAAGAAGTGTTTTTTTTTAAATATTCCAATAATCATTAATGACTAATAGGTTCCACATGTTGTGTGTGGGTTTAAGACAGGATGTTTTGTAGCAGTGGACACACACAGCGGTGGCATTGAACGTCTCTACAATGATCATTTTCTTACACTTCCTCCCGACTGAGAAAATGAACATTCAACTGGAAATACTCCTGTTTTTCCTTTGTTTTATCCACTCTGCGACACGCTGTCGCCAGTCATTCAACACCGTCACCCTCACTGTATCTCAGCTCAGTTTCAAGGTGCCAGTCCCGACAACAGGCTCACTCTTTACATATAATGCTCAGCGGTACCCTACGAGTTCAATCTGATTGGTTTAGCTGAATGATATAATACATGAAATTACACAAAATGGGAACTACTGGGAACATTTACATCTTCTGGCCTCTAAAAAATCTTGTAAATGAAACAATCCATCAGAGAAAATCACTCTTAGGCCTCATTCAAACTGACAATAGCTCTGCATGAAAAAATAAAAAACCTGAAGCCCTCTCATTCAGAGCTGTAAAATCCTCTCCAAGTATTAGTAACGACTGTGCAGTGATTTGGCGTCAAACGAGCCTTTAAACGTTCATCTGTTCCTCCAATTGGACGTCCTGGATCGTATTTCATTGTTTCACTGGTACCTTAAACAACATACCCCCCCAACCAACGCAGTATTCAGTTTTAATGCAGGCCTGTTTTCTGTCTGAGTCCCCACTTAGGTTGAACTGATCATAACTCACGTCTGAAGTCAGGCCTTAACCTGTGATGAAGGGTCACGAGGAGACAGTTCTTCAAAGTCACAAGGAAAAAAAAACAAAAAACTGGGAAACAATTATATAGTTTTTCATGTGCAAAACAGATTTACTTCCCCAGAGGGTTTTGAAGGTTTAATTCAATAAAAGCCTGTTATTTTTTTTTATCATTGCTTATGACCGTAGAGTCTATGTTTGAGTTATACAAATCATTAACTGACAGTAAGTTTTATTTTGTTAGTGCTCAGTGTTTTACGGCAGCTTCCTGTAAGCAGGTAACTGGTCGTGTGTGTTCTCACTTATCTGCACTGACTCACCTTGCACACAAAACTTGAGCTCTTTAGCGTCGGTGACGGTGCTCGCCGGCATCCTCTCGGGAACCTTCTTGCTCATGCGGTTGTAGTTCCTCCTCTTCTTCGTCTCGCCCCACAGGTTGGAGCCGCCGTGCATGCTGGGAATGTTAAGCACCGCGATGCCCTCCAAGGAGGTGTTGCTGAGGTCCAAGATGATTCCGTCACACTGAGCGGGAAATAGGGTGGGAGGCAAAAGAAAAGCAGGACAAAGAGAAGCAATGATGAGAACAGCTAAAGAAAATCTCACCACAACAATTTAACTAGAACACCCTGCTCATCACTGACTGACAAAGATTACAAAGTTATGCCAATTTCATATGATCCAGCATGTGTTGCCTCCATCTGTGGAGAGATACACTACTGGCAAATGTTTCCTTGAAACTTTACTGCTGTTGACGGTGTATGAGCTCAGCTGTGTAGGCAGAAATTTCTTCCGCAGACTGTGACAAGACGCACAATAACTACAGAGATGAACAAATAAAACTCTGGGTGGAAGATTTTTCTCTTAATTTTTGGTCTTTTGTGTTTTACTGAAACCAGTTTAAGGGCAATAAATGCAGGATTTATGTTTTATGTTGATATAAAGGCTGAAAAAGTCAAAGCTGCAGTGTATGAGTTGCTGTGTCATGGGGTAAATTAGCCGTCCATGCTTGTACCCACTTTGTGCACCGCTGATTTGTTTATGACCACAAGATTTATTTTGTCCTGATGTATTACTTGTACAGAAGCCAAGTGTCCAAGGCTGCAGCTCTGTCTTTATTGACAGCTGTAAAATACACTAAGTTGGCCCGGGGTCTAATAGTCTACACATAGAAATTAACAGATACACTCTTGGCCTATCTCTGAATTACACTGTGTCTAGCCTTATCTGGATGCAACAAATTCTTTCGACACACCAGAATATGTCAACACGTCGCTGTGACTCAGCATGCAGGGTGCTGAGTCAACGTGACCACACACAAAAAAAAATGTTGGATTTCACCGCACGCCCACAATATGCAAGCAAACCACAGAGGACCCATCAAGTAAAGTGTGTGTGGAGTGTGATACATACTCGTGCGTGCACACATACATACTGTATATTCACAGAAACACAAATGAGTGGAGACACAGTTCGTCTTTAAATCACCTTCTTCTTCTTTAGCACAGCAATTTTTTTTTTTTTTTTAGAAATGCCAGGCCGAGTTAAAACCATAGACTGTAAATAAAGATGGACACAGACTCTGTGACGTCACTCATAGGATTCTGAAGAGCGGTAGGAGTGGGCGCTCACCCACCTGTCACTCAAAGCAACACATCTTCAACTATGCATAACTTTAAGCCTTAATAAAATGTAAATGAGTTACATAAAAATTAACCCCCCCGATCACTTGTCGTGAAGGCAGAAATTAGCTCTAGAGACCAAAACAGTTTTTTGTACCAGGCTGTAAACATGTTTATTTCTGCTGTAAAGTTGGACATTTTCACATGGGAGTCTACAGGGATCGACTCACTGTTGGAGCCAGACTCTAGTGGCCATTAGAGGAACTGCAGTTTTAGGCACTTTGCTTCATGTTGTTCAGCCCCGGAGGTTACCGCTTGGTTAAACCTCTCCTCCACCTTTTGAAAGCGTCAAAACTTGGCTTCAGATTACAGGTATTACTTGATAACATTAAATCTGCACAGTTAAATAATTAATAGTTAATAACAAAAGCTAAAATGTCCCTCACTCATTCACTCACTACTCCTCATATAACTTGTAGTTTACTGAATACTGAGCAGAAAATAGAGATTTCTCCCATTTTCTCATCCACAAATGCAGCTGCATGGTAGTATGTGAAATCACCTTTTTACAAATAAGCCCCACCCACTTCAAACCACTATAAAAAAAAACTAAGGGAAAACAAATATTATATATTCAAGAATCTCAAAACTGTTCCACCTTTGGCAGAAAACATTGTATTTATGAAGGACTCCATTACTCATAGGTTTAATAAGGTAATAAGGTCGTAGTAATCCAAGTGCAACAATTAACGCAGATGCTTCACAGTAAACACCATCAACACATCTCATCAGTCCATATCAGCCTCCGACCCGCCCACTCCTTAGTCTGGTGTTTATTTTCTACATCCTGTGGTAAAGCTCTTCTCACTGGGCACCCTCTAAAAGTTTCCTGCCTGTGCAGATCACCTGATTGCCCTCATGAGCTGCAATCTGCCTACACAGTTGTTCCCCGGTTTCTTATTAGACATGATGTCACTTCACATGGAAATCGCTCCCCTCTGAGCAGTAAACACGTCAGCATCTTCCACGGTACGTTCACACGAAAGAGTCTGTTTTGCAATCGGCTGCGCAGACAGATTCAGAGAGACACAGATGACTGATTCAGAATTTAGACTAAAGGGCCAAAGAGAGGAAACATGATGTGATACTTGCTAAGAGGATGTATTATGAACAAAGTGCAAGGTCTTTTGTTTCCCACAAAGAACAAGATTATGTCAAATTCTGCTTCAGTGTGAGTGTTCGCTAAGTTTGCATGCCGGGGAAACGGTAGAGGAAGTGAAAGAAGTCGTTTTTTGAGCACTGCAACTAGAATCTAAGTTCAAAGGTCAAAGAATCTTTATTGTCCCTAACAGAGAAATTGATTTGGGAAATTGATTATACTAAAACGCACATACACACAGACACACATAGCACAAAACACTTATGGACATCCACAGACATGACTGTGCAAATAAGCGGTCACCAGTGAAATACTATCTGCGATCTAACAACCGAATAGCAGCAGGAACAAAGGAAAACTTGTATCTCATACATAACGAGCACCTTAAACCCACGACCTGAGGGTAACCGTTCAGTCTCTGTCCGAAGAGGCTGATCTTGGCACTCCAGAAGGGACGCAGCCTTCATTACTAACTGCCTTTTATACAGGTCTGTAAGCTGGGCTTTCATAACTCAAATTGTAATTACCTGAAAATACAGGAACATATTTACATTAAATAGTCGCCACAGCAGCAAGTGTGTATTAATCCGCAGCTGAAAATAGTCTCCAACAATAGCGCTGTTTTACTTAACTAACTTTTGGTAAAAACTAAAGTGACCAGCTGTTTCAGGAACTCACTGAAACGTTTAAAAAAAAAAAATAAATAAATATCAGCCTTTTTTTGGACGAACAGATGTTGGTGTTTTAATTGGATTCGTTAACAATTAATTAACACAGAAAAGCTTTAACCTTTAACAAACTAGTAGAGCTCTATATTGACTCAGGCGATATTTGTCATAATGATCAGTAAATAAAAGAGAGTTAACACATTATCTCGGCCATAGTGAATCAAGAAACTCATTTACTTCACCAGTGACACCTTGAATGTTTCTGTCTGACAATAAGCATACAGATGTTGGTCTGACTGGATGAAGGTATGGAGGGTGCAGGGCATGAAGCAGTTTGTTTGCATGTTTTCCGGCGTGTTTTCTTGGAGTGTTGCTGTGCTTTAAGCACCCAGGTGACAGATTATGCGGCGCTGTATGACAGAATGAGGCAATCAGTGACTTTATGGAGCATTAATCTGATGATGTGCTATGAATAGCTCGCCTCATTAATATGGCAAAACTACTTTGGCGTAAATTTCTTCAAAACCTTTTAGAAAAAACATAAAATAACAGCACTTAAAAGCCTGTCAGCGAAAAGACAGGAAAGCAAACTTGTTGAGACGTAGTGTACACAAGATGTTTCTTTTTTTTAAATCAAATATGGTATTTAAGGATATTTTCCTCACTTTTTGTATCCACTCACCCATTATATCTCAGGGACAACAGTCTGTGACTCACCTCGACTTCGATGCATTCGTTGAGCTTCTTGCAGGTGGCAGATATGGTCTCAGTGGTGCCAAACTCAAAGTACCAGAGCTTGTTCTTCATTCTGAGGAGAGAGAGGGGAAACAGAGGACAGACGTGTTTTCGACCAACACATTCGAAAATATTCCCAGTCCTAACTTAGCTTGCACATGAGTACAGTGTCGCGCGCCCGCGGCTCCATTTGTTTCGGGTGCAGTGGACACATATTGAAGCTGTCCGGTGCCTTGAGTCATCTCACATTTTGAAACTGACAGGTCAGGACAGCAACAGGCCATGTGACCACAGAGTTCAAAGCTCCACTGACGCACCCTAAAGCCTTAAAAGTGGAGACACTGGCAGCATCGGTGGTTAGATACCGCACCGCAAAATATTAACCCCCACCATCTGTCAACCCGGCCGCCTGCTGCTCTCTGCGCTTTCACCAAAGCAATGTACACATTTTCGCCTCCGTGCCCCGATGCCGGGAGTTGAAATGTCAACATCGCCTCTGGAGGGGACGCGGAGTGAAACATTGCTGGTGGAGACTGCGAGGTCAAGGTAAATATTACTGTGATTCACAACAATGAGCAATGCTTCATTACTGCCCTGCAGATGGGTTTGTCAGAGGTGACCTGATGGATGCAGTTTTGTTTATATCCTGATGTCATTTGTTGCAGTTTTAGAACTGGAGAGAGGCTGAATGACACAGTCAAGGTGAAAGATCTGCTTGACCGATCTGTGAATATCAACTGTAAAGTGACGAAGCACTAATGATGTGTGTATTCAGGGTTAGCAAAAAAAAAAAACCCAACAGGTTCATCAACTGGACGTGACTGTGGAAACTCAGTGAAGAGTCCTACACCGTCTCAAACAAATCATCCAGTAGTTGTTGAGACATTTCGGCAAAAACCATGTATGTCAACCTCATGTGTCACTAGGGATAAAGTCAGGGGATCATCATCCTCTGGGGACCATGAATGTCTGTACGAAATGTTGGACTAACCCCTTTAAAAAGGAAGCGGTCTCTGCGTGATCACTTACAGATTCTGGAGCGGTTTGTGGTTGGAACGTGATCCGACCTCAGTCTGATCCAACTACAGAGCGTAACTGTTATCAGCGAGCTGGAGAATGAATCGAGGTCTGACCTCAACAACAAAGCACACTGCTTTCTTGATGTTGGGACATGTTGGACCCTTTAGTACTAGAATACCCCTGAAGATGTCCAATCTCTATCATAGATGGATTAAACTTCCTTTTATTTTCTCAATAAACTGATTAATTGTTTTGTGTATAAAATGTCAGAAAACAGTGAAAATGCCTGTTATAATTTCCCACATCCTGAGGGACGTCCTCAGATGTCTTGTTTTGTCCGACCAACAGTCAAAACCCAAACATATTGAGTTACCTACGCGGTACGACAAGGAAAAGCATGAAATCTAGAGACGTCCTGAGCTTGGGGCTGATTCACTAAATGCTAATAATCAATTGCTAAACGGTGTAGAAAATATTCAGCAGCAGCAGCTTCTCATCATTATCGGTGCGCGTCACTTTTCACTGGTTAAAATGTTAAAATGAAACGTTGTTTAATGACAAATTAAGCTTTTGGCCTGTCTGTGTGTCTGCCCTCTGCACACTGCTGTTAATACCTGTCAAAGAGAGTTAGTGAGGGGAAACCCTGTCACACCACCATACAACCTCCGTCTTCTTGGTTCCAACAACTCCAACAGAGTGAGACTTCTTCTTCCTTTCATATCACATCAATAATTTAACCTTATAAACTTTATGTTTTGTAACCATGACCTTCAGTTTTTGGATCAAGAAGCTCATAAAAAACAAGGTGTGTGACATTAAGTAGTCTACAGCTGTGTTATGTGTTATTTTTGCCTAAAAAATGCCTGAAATTATTAATTTGATAAATGATTAATCGACCAGCTTTCCAGCTTGAATGTGTTCGATCATGGGTCTATAAAATGTTTCACTTCACCTTTTTGCAGTCTGCACTCATCTAAAAAAAAAAACAAAACAAAAAAAACAGAAAGTAAACCACAGAAAAAACATGACTAACTTCCAACTAACCGACGGCTCAATGTGTTTTACTCCAGAAATGAAACATATTTCATGATATGACAGTGGGTTCATTGGCATGTGGATATGCTGCTGATACTGACAACACACCTATTGACACAACACCTCCGTATAATGTGGGCATACCAATAACAAGGTTATGAGAGACAGACGAGGGCATCGAACATCTAAACAGAACACGACCTGTTTGAACAGTTCAACGTATTTTGCCGTTATTCTTTTATTTCTTTTTCAGCATTCAAGTCTTTAATAAGTGTTTATTTTACTGTGAGTGTAAGTAAAATGTCTTAAGCCGCTGCACTTGTTCACATGTTTTTCTCCCTGCTAATTGTCTTTCTGTCCCTTGTTCTCTCTCTTTCACCTTAATACCTCCCCTGAAACCTCTGCTGCTGTCAAATCAGGGGATTATGAGCATATTTGAGATCACAATTAGGAGCAGTTGCGATTCTCAACGAGGCGAGCTGCCTAACCTCATTAAGCTGCTTCCACTTGAGACGGCCTGTAAAAAATGCAATTAACTCATGTTTTTTCCCCTCTCTTATGAACACAGAGTGCAACAGGGAGACACGCCACTTCCATAAGCCTTTCCTCCATTATTCCCATGTTTCTGCACAAAAACTAATGCAAAGCTAGAACAAAAGGGATCTTAAAAAACGGGGGGTGGTGGTGGTGGTGGTTTACCAATCATGACTTGAAAGGCAGGGTGTGTTGAACCCTAAGGAGATGGTAATAGGTTTAGTGTTTAACAGCGTCCTCGCATGGAACTGACAACTGACTCCCCGACAAAGAAAAGTAGTTTCTTTTCAACTTGAATGAAAACTGTTAAGATGACTCGTCTCTTTAAAGCTGTTTCAACATTTCAAAGAGAATCGAGTGGACTCACGTTTCATCTACCAGAGAGCAGAGAGAGAGAGAGAGAGAGAGAGAGAGAGATAGAGAGAGAGAGAGAGGCTTTACCACTGAGGTGGAAGGTGGAACCATGTTGTTGTGAAAACATGGTTCAGGTGCTTCGGCACAGCTCGGGGGGGGGGGCTCCAAAAACTCTCTCCTGTATATCTGGTCAACCCTTACCCAATACCTCACTGCCCCCCTCCCTACAGATAAGCATCTCCTTTAATCCCCAATGTGAGCAGTGACCTCATGACCCACCACCTCTTTACTGCCCCTCCTCCCTCATACCTGTTGTGAAATCAGGAGGACATGAGGGTGGACTTTGACGTCACTTATATAAAGTTGTGCTTAAAAAAAAATAAAAAGAAAGAGATCATTTGCGTTGGTAAATACCAGATTATTTCAACAGAAATCAAAGTTGGAAGTCTGTGGACATAATATTGTGAGGAGAGAAGTCAACTACAACTCCCATGACACATTTCAGGAGGAAACATCCCATTACCCAGCTCAAAAGTGTATTTCAGGTGCTGCAAATGGCAAGTGGAAACTAAAGATTAGAAACCTAATAAAACATTTAGCACTCGCAATCATTTTACTTCCACATTCTGAGGCAATTTAGGTTGAATTAGGCAATTATGTGTAGTATTTTGTTCCCAGTCACACAAACAAAAGCTCTGATTTGCGCCTCTGTCTGACTTTTTCTGCACAGCAACATGGGAAGTCCATGTTAATATGAAATATTGATTAATAAAACTTCCAAGGTAGAAGCTCCGTTTACGCCTTGACTGTGTGTGATGTGTACCTGAATCACAGTTTATTTAAAAGCAGTTAATGTCAGGAAAGATGCGACTCAAAAGCACGGAGGACAGTAACTTAATACAAGTTTGTTCATAAATGCAAAACACTGAATTAAATTAGGATGTGTTTATAAGGCCAAATATATTTAAAATTGACAAAAGAAGAACATTTAAAGGAAGAAAATCCTAGATTTGCATTAATCGGATAATAAAGCGTTTCTAAAGAAAAGGCATCAAATGAATCAAATATTAGCTCTTACATCAGAGCACGGTCAGAAGATTTGTGTTTGCTTTTCTGCAGCAGGTAATGTGGGTCTTTCCCTTGTACACAGGAGCTGTTGCTTTTAATTTTCTCGGAGCAGTAACAGCAGTTTGTTTGGAATAAATAGAAGAGTCTGGGAAGTGAACACGACAGTCACTGTAGCGGCACAGACAAAGCAAAACATCTTCACACTCCATCAGCAGAAAATCTAAAAGGGAAAAACAACCCTGGCTGCAGTGTTTTTGGACCAGAGGTCAGCAAGGTGCTGACACCTGATCTCTGCTAATCCAATCAGGTGATAAGTTTCAGTGACCTGTTCTTTGGGCTTGATGACAAAGCAGCTTATGAAAAGAGTTAATGGTGTTTACATAAACAAACACCGGGGATCAAAGCGTGTTTTGCTTTAAAATAAATATTAACTCCGATCACTCAGTATCGGTCTGTTCGCTCATTACAGCAGCTTTAAGTTATTCCTCAGATCACTGCCAGAATGTAATCAGCTGGTAAAGCTGGTATACTACACTGCGTAGGATCAATACATAGCGTACTTACACCGTAGCTAACGCCGTGCCTACGCCGTACCTACGCCGTGCCTACGCCGTACCTACGCCGTGCCTACGCCGTACCTATGGCAACGAGTCAACGCAGAAGTATAAACCAGGCTTAAGGCAGATCTGTCCTATAACTCAGGCTGAAATCTGTTCATTTAGTTTCCTGTCTTTTAAGAAAATGTCAATTTTATAAAGTTAAGTTCAACAAGATTACTGATTTGTTTGATCTAATTTTCACCTCTTCTTAATATTAAAAAACACAGATAAACATTTAACATACAGGATTTTTTAACAAGTAAGTGTAACTTCAAACAAACTGCAACTTGAGTGTGGAGTTTCATTGTTGACCTTGGGAACATATCTATGCTTGTGTATCTGAAAACAGAGTAACATCTAAGTAAGTGACCTTGGAATAACAAACTGTATCTTGTATTGTGCTACCAACTGTTGTTGATCATTTGAAGGGAATGTGATATATCTTTTACAAAAAAAATGTCTCCTAGTTTTGCACAAGTTTGGATAAGAGGCCACAAAGAAGAGAAAAAGATGCATTTTCAAAATGATCCTTTCTCTCAACATTTCTAAATCCAACCCTCCTCCTCTGAAACTCCCCCACTTGCGGTGACGAACACACACTCACACATTCACACACAGAAAGGCAGCATTGTCCCCAGTGTGAGAAGTCATTAGCACCTGGGCTTGGGGCTCCTGGAGGTCTGGCTACTGTGACCATTAGAGGACTGGTGGAGCTCCACAGGCCGAGGTGTCAGCAGTCACACTTCCCTTCTGTCCCAACAGGCCCAGGATGGGAGGGTGACACTGGGAGGTGGGGGGGGTGGGGGTATGTGCTAGTAGACAAGCGGGGGATGGTGTTGTAGTACACACACACACACACACACACACACACATGCAGACAATGTGGGATTGTGAGTGGCAGGGAGGACAGTATAGCACTGAGCTAAGTGCTGCATGTGACTATGGGCCCCTCTCTCTCCGGGTCAAAGGTCATTTATCATCTGCTCACCCGTAGAGAAAAAAACTGCTCGATCTCCACACTGACTCCTTTCAATTCAAACTTCTGTAAAGATGGACGGATATTTACTCTGCCAAAACATCAGTCAGACGACAATGAAACAGTTGCAGCTGTCCATCAGCTGTCTGCTGCCCTGTGGACGTCCTGAAGAAGAGAATTCACACTAGAACAATAACCTCCAGTGTTGGCTTCCTCTAAATAGTCTTTATCAGACTGTTGGTATTATTATTTTGTGTAGCGGTGGGTGTCAATACAGTTCATGTTTTTGTGAAGACTGTCGCTTGGAGCTTACAGCTGGATCAGAGCCAGGAGTGGCTCACACAGCGACGGAGCGATCGGTCGGTGGATTAGAAATATTCTGAACCATCAAGAAAAGCAAAAGTGAAACACATGCAGTAGAAAAGACGAGGTTTTATAGGTTACTGTGTTCAACATGTGTGTTGAATATGTCCTGCTCTCCACATAAATGCTTTACATGTTTCATCTCTGGTCCTTGTCTGATGGATCAAAGAGAGGGCCCCTGGAGAACAGAGGTATCTTTCTTTTATCTTTTACCACCCTCTCTTCCTTCTGCCTGTGATGATGGAAACAGGTCTGGGACCAAGGGTGGAAACTTAAGCATTAATTATTGAATTTCAAAGAATAAACAACCCCCATCTCTCTTTTCTCTCCCTCTTCCTCTCCCTGCTCTTATTTTCTTATTTTCCTTAGTATGTAAACTAATTAACTGCGGAGGGGAGCAGCAGCAGACATGTTTCCATCATGCAAACAACATGAACAAACATACAGTGCTGCACAAAGACAGAGTTCCCAAGTGAGTCAGAGGCATTCAAAACAAGACTTTATACTTTACTGAGAGGTCAAACAGAAGTAAAAGTTAATTGTGGCGAGGGAATTCCACGCCACGCTCGAAGCGATTTGTGCTCATGTGCATACGATCACAAACGCACACAGTCGATGTGCAGTTTACACAGGACGGCTTTTAAACAAGTGACTGGTGCAAGTCTGCATGTGACACCAGCCAATGCTTTGCATAGAGGTTCACTTTGAGACAATGGAGAACTTGATCACACACACACACACACACACACCTCGGCCTCAGGCTACAGCGGAGGCAACAGGCCACATCACCGGTCGTTCACCTCAGGGCTACGGTATCTATCTACAGAGGAAGTGTTTATACTGCTGCTGTTTGTTCTCCACGGTGCATCTGAATGAGAGAAGAGTGACCACAGAATAAATGAAAGCAGTGAGACTTCAAAGGAGCCCCACCCCCTCCACCACCACCACCACCACAACTTGTGATTTCTGTTGATGCTTTTGGTTTTGGGGCTTCAGGAGGTTAATGTTTATATTTTAAGAAAAAGGTCGGTAATAAAAAAATCTCATAATAAAAAAAAGACTGTTAGTTTGTTTCTCAACTCTTTGTGTTTGTGGCACCAAGACCCAAGACTTGAAATAAAACCGGGCCACGAAGGATTGACTCAAAGTAAACCAGGGATGTAAGTTTGTCATGACATTCATGGTCCCCAGAGGATAAAGCCTAGTGACCCACCTGTTCAGTTTCACTCCAGCGCCACCATGAGGTTGATGTTTGTGGGTTTTAAGTGAAATATCTGTTGGATGCCATCAAATTGACTCAACTTTTCTTCTAGCACCATCATCAGGTCAAAACGTCAAACATCATATTCATTAAATGTGGGTTTAATTATTTTGAGCACTGTTTTTTTTGTTGTTGTTGATTTGAGGCATTTCTATATAAATATATAAAACTCGAATTTGCAATTTGAAAACTCGTATATTATGATAATTCCGACAATTCTTCCGCTACTTCCTGCTGGCAGTTAGTGGCCAACGCAAATGTAAGGAGTAAACTTTAAGTGTGCATACAGAACGGATGTGAGTGAGGGGGGGGCAATTCAGTTTGCTAGGGGGCACAGTAATGTCTGCAGAGTCCAGGCCAGCTTCAAAGAGCATGGCTTTAGACTCTGAAGCTGAATCTATAATCCTGTCGTGTCCCGTCTTTTCATGGAATTTGAACTGCACATCTCAGACCGGATCAGTTTACTCACTACTGTGAACTCTGCTGTATAAAGTCTTCGGGAGGAGCTTCGTTAAGTCTGACAGAACAACCCTAACAGTGTTATCAGCGTTGTCTCAAGACAACATGTCAGACTTTAACATTTCACACACAGATGACGCTTGTATCTCACTTCTGTGTAACGAGGTTGAATTCCTCTTTCTGAACTTGCTGCTATAGGCGGTGCGTCATCGCCGAGATATTTCTTTTTCATCTGACTCTGGATCGCTGCTGCTCTCTCTGCTGACCTCTCTCACTCTCTAGTCAGACCGAGGCAGCTTCCAGTGTTATATAACAATTAATTAGACGGCTGTGCACTTGTCCTCGTGGCCTGCCATTTGACGATACCTTCTCTGCTATTAGGATGATGTTAACCTTCGTTTACGTCACAGCTGTCTCCATCTGCCTTCACGATGTAGCAGCCTAGTTTCTCCACAACTTTCTCCTCATTTTACTTTTTTAGAATCAGATCTGAATGCCCAGTTAGACTCTAGTGCCACAGTTCAGTTCAGTTTAATCACAGAAAAGCCACTGCCAGCGTATTGATCCCACCATGCAGGCAGGTTTTGTCTCGATATTGATTGTTGACGACTGCGGCTCAGTGAAATATCGAGCTTCCAGATTGAAGTGCGAGGTCACTAGCTGGTTACAAGGTTTGCTTGTTAGCTAATGGTATTAAGACAGTTGAAGGGGGGAAGATTAACTGTCTTTTTGACTGGAAGAACCATTGCACTACCCCCCACCCCCCCATTAACAGCTCTGCGCCGGTGTGTGTTGTAGACGCTTGAAGCCGTTTCCAAAATATGAGCCATTAAGTTACCTGCTGTTGAACTTCTCCGGGTGCTTTTCTCGCATCAGATGAAAGCGATGGGCGATGGAGGCGTCCTGAAGGAGAGAACAGGAGAGACAACGTTACCTGCAGGACATTCAGTAAAGCCTACACATTATCACAGCTCGTTTTACAGCTGTCTACAAAAGGTTGGCCAAATTCCATTTTTTTTTAGATTTTGTTTTTGAAAAGAGGTAAGTAAACCTCTGTCACAACCACATGAAAAATGAGCCTTTCCTCTGTTTGTTAACGCTCTGATTCTGATTCTTCTTCTGAGTCTGTCAATTCTCGATGAATGAATTTTCACCCACACGTCCTGCGGATCACTTCTCAGGTTATTTTTTAGGCTGTTTAAGATTTTCAGAGATGTTCAGGTCAGGGGGACTGTGAGAGCTTCAGCTTGTGTTTCTTGAAGTGGTTCATGGAGGATTTAGAGGTCCGCTTTGATTCATTGTGGTTGTTCATTGAAGCCAGCCTCTTCAGCTCCAGTTTCTTGACTGACTGCAGGACATTTGGATCCAGAATTTGCTGATATTTAGTGGAATCCGTTCTTCCCTCTGTGCAACGATTCTTGTGCCACTTTCTGCCACACAACCCCAAAGCAGAATATTTCCACCTGAACTATTTCCAAATGAACCTTTGGTGATTGAGGCCAAAGAGATCAACTGTTACTTCAGCATGTTTCCAAAACTACTTACAGTATCAAGATGTTGCTTTGCAGACTTCAGATTTATGTGATGAGGTTGCAGGTAAGTTTATCTTCTGATGACTCCTCAGTGTGGTTTATGCATCAATGCTGCACAGTGAACACAGCTGAACCTCCCTGCAGCTCCTCTGCAGTCATATGGAGGTTTTGCTTTGCCTCTCTGCCCAGCAGACCTGCAGTTTTATCTAAAAGTCTTCTTGATTTTCCAGATCTTGTCTCGTCTTCCACAGCTTCCCTTATCTGCCATTTCTTAATGACATTTCTGACAGTGGAAATTTCAAGCTGGAAGCTCTTTCATGCCTTTTTATAGCCTCTCCTGCTTCGTAGCATCAATTAGCTTCATCTTCAGATCCTAAGTCAGCTGCTTAGAGGAGCCCGCGGTTGTTGAGTGTTAGCACAAGATTTGAAGAGTCAGAAAATGTATTAGCTCAGGAATTATCATCAGCTGGCAATCCTTAATGACAAGTCTTGACCTGCTTTACAAGTCTTAATGAACCAATTAAAGACCTTAGAGTTAAAGATGTTCTGAGTGTTTGAGAAGTGGTAGGGTGCTCAAACTTTTGCACATGCCAAAGTTTCTCTATTTCCCTATTTTTGTCAAGTTCATTAAATAAAAGTAATAGAAAATTAACATTTGAAGAAAAGCTCATTTTTAATGTCTGTTACCTGCAGGGGTTTTTACCTTTTTTTTTTTTTTTACAAATCAACTAAAATATGTAATTTGTCCAGAGGTGCCCAAACCTTTTCATACACCTGTAGGTCTGAATCCAACTGTTGACTGTTGTAGTTTTGGCCAAATATACCTGCAGGTTAGAATATCACTGTACAGATTGTAGACTTCGACACTCTACTGGACACTTTACAACGAAGTCCGCTGAAGCCAAGAAAAGCCTCAGATGGCTCCTAAAAATACTCCAATAAACTCCACTCTCGTAAAGATAAACATTAAATGTTAGTATTGTTTTATTCCATTGTGACTGTCTTTTAAACTGAAGGGCAGCTTCTCTGTTCAATCTGCGAGCTGACTTGGATGATTTAGTTTATTTACTGGACAGAGAAAATTAAATCAGCAACTATTTTCATTTCATCATCAGTTTATCATCTCTGTCATTTTCCAAACAACAGTGACAAATATTTCCTGGTTCCAGCTTCTCCAGTGTGACGATTTGCTGCTTCCCTTTGTCAGACATGACAGTAAAATTAGTGAAATCTTTGGGGTTTGATTTATTTGCAGCTCTACTACGCACCGTTTCTATGTGTGGCTCCAACTAACACAGGGTGTACATGTACACAACTTTATTGATGGATTATGAATTTTTTGTAAGTGTCCTTGTTGTTGTGACAGCAGTGTAGGTCAGTGTAGTTTGTTGGTCTCCGTGTCATGTACTGCAGTAATTAAGTCTAAACTGAGATCACAGTGTAAAATGACTCAATGCATCATTGAGACAAAGGTTAGAAGAGGATCTGCTCTCAGGCCGGACCCTGCACCTCTTCTCCCCATGTGTTTAACTCTTGACCTCTGGGGCAGGGGTCAATGTAACTGATCAGTCACAAGAGCAGGCTCAGTGTGACCTCTCATATGGCCAAACAGAAACACCAGCAGGGGACCATGCTGCCAAAACAGCATTATTATATATATTTTCCTCTACGCGTGTTTATTCATTCATCACAGGAATCCTCTGATAGTGATTCATGTTAAATTACAGAGGTCTTTACCTCTAAAACAGCCGAGCTGCTTTCAAAAATACTAACTGCAACACCTCCAACAAGGCGCCTGACTAAACTGAATGTTTGTCACATTAACATATAGACTCATGGATATCCAGCAAAATGCTTTACAGCGTCCACACATTCAGAATACACACGACATACAGCAGCGTTCAGGACACTTCAGCTTCGAGTGGCCGTGATCAATTAAAGAGAGACCTCAGTTTGAGCTTGACCAGAGCTGCTTCTGCTCTCCTCAGGCCCGAGGACGTGATCTGTCTTTCACAGATAAAACCGTCACTGTACATATAAAATAAGATCAAGATGCATGTGTTCAGAGATTAAATCCGCTATATGTCAAAAGGAAGTCATATGGCTGATGTAGATGTAGCTGCGGGAGGTGATGGAGATGGTACACAGCACCAGAAGAGCACGGTGAATGGAGAGTGTCACTGTGACTCGCTGGAGTCAGTAACGACGTTAGCAAATGAAGGCGGAGTCAAGGATTCATCCTTTTACTCTGTCTGTGTAATAACATCATCTGCTTCTGCTTAAAGTGTTTAACAGAGGCAAGACACATGACGCAACCAGACCTGCTTACATCACTTAACGCATGAAGACAATACGAGAAATGAAATAAACTAAAAAATACAGATTGCTTCCAATATTGAACCAAAATATTGGTTAAAAAAGTATCTCATTCTGATGCAGTCAGCAAATATGAAGCTGTCACATGCTGCAATAACACAAATAATAAAGGGAGTTATATAGTTTATACAGTTAAACTAAGTGGGCCTCAGTGAGGTAACATAATTTGATTGATGACACTATTCATGCATCTTTCATTTTTCATGCATCATTTGAAGATTTGCTGTTTTCATTGTACTATTTTGATCTGAAAGCTTCTACTCATCAAAAAATATATAATATCAGGGGCTCGTCCACTGAGGGTATAATTTTGTAATTTTCTTTTTATTCAGCAACAACACATGGATAAGTGGCGAGGAAAATGGTGACGGTGCGTCTGTAATTTCAGAGATATTGAAGGCTTTATAATTTTATGAGATAAATAAATGATGGGGACGAGGTTCAAGCTTTTCACGGTAGCTACACTTTTCAGAATTTTGCTCCGGTTCACAAACAAGTGAAAACGCTTCAGTTTCTGAGCTCTCTCCAACCTGATCTCCTCATACACTTAAAGTTAAATGTAACTTTTCCACTTTAAAATGTCTAAAAAGTATTAGACCAGTGTTACTTTTTTATTTTTGAGTTGTGTTCTTACATTATCCCAAATGTTTCCAGCAATTTTCAAAACCAGAAAAATATGTGAAATTAATCGCAGTAACTGTACGTGTCATTTTTTCGCCTGTCAATGACATCATATCCTCTATGTGCATGCGTAGCTATTTTGGTCAGATTGTTAAGATAGACTTTTTACACCTTGGTCATATTCAACTATATATTTTAAACAGAGGAAGGACTTTAGTCATCGGACGTCTGGATCTCAAGTTAGAGAAAAGAGGACAAGTTAGACTCCCAGCCGCTCTAAGACGTCCTCTGCCTGTTGAACTGCGTTGGTGATTTTTTAAAGTGAAACTGATTTATTCGTTGTTTCTGCTGGTTTTAATCCCCTGGTCTATTTGTTATGGAGAGGAAGACACCTCTGTGGATAATTCAGCTGTTGGTAAAAACCCACTGAACGTCTGGTTCATAAGTTATCACAGGAACAATCGAAACAAAGTGTAGCGGGAGTCTCAGCTCCCAACCCTTCCATCAGTGTTTTTACCAGTTTTAATCCCCTGGTTTGTTTGTTTTAGAGAGGAGGAAAAACATCTGTTGAAAACTTGGCTCCTGGTAAAAACCTCCTGAACAACTGACACTGAAGGAATCCAAACCAGGAGACGTCAACATCTCCCATGATCATCACAACGTCACCTAATGCCGTCTTTTCGTTATTGTTTTGGTTGAGAGACCCCTAACAGCAGAAGTTTCATACTATGCGTTTAAGCCCAGTATTACAGTAGGTAAAGCTTTATTAGTTCCACCGGCTCTAAAGCTTGATATATGAGAGCTGCACTGATGTTCATTTTTTAAATAGAGGGAAGAAAAATACAGAATATCAAAGTGGTACAACAGCTAAAAATAAATATCAATGAATATAAATTACGCAATGTGATATCTTTAAACTTGACACAGTCTGCTAATAATACCAACCTGCCTCGACAGTAGGTGTTAAACTGTGAATAGGATATAACAAGCAAATGAGGAAGTTGCTGTTTAAGAGGAAACAAGTGTTTTCTTGAAGGACATCTGTGAGTTTATCTGTTAAACCGTCTTATTGTGATCCAGGCTAATAAAAGAGGTGTTATTTACAGCCAAGTGTTGCATCCTGCAGCTTTGACAGGCAAAAGCATCTGTGGTGACGGGGCTGGCACCCTGCCTGCCTGTGCAGGTGTTTCAGCACTCTGCAACAAGGAGAACGGAAGGTTGTGATAAGACAGGTGGACAGGTGCAATTATATGCATCCTCGCCTGTCACCCTCAGAAAACGTCCAGTGGTGCCGCCACTGCCTGCTGCAACGCACCTCCTCGACCGGGCGCTACAGAGATGTGCTGAGATCCCACGGCATCAGCGAATATCAAGATCTTAAAATAGAGCTACATCTGCTGCTTTGACTGGCTGAGAATTTGATACTTGGAACCTGGGGAGCGAGGAGATGTCGCGGGAGAGCCGATTCTCTGCAGTGAACCCGAGATAAGTGAGACTAACTTTACCCACAGAGCTCAAACTGTGTGGAGCTGGTTCTCATGGCAAGGTTACTCGTCGCAGCAACACATTCATTTAGGAAACAGGACAGTTGAGAGAGGGAGAGTTGTTTACAAGCCGCCTGAGGATCCTGTGTCACTCGTGAATAAATCTGGGAGTTACGTATTTTTGATTTTGGTACATTGTGGGCAGAGTGTCCAGCACAGCATGTGGATCAGGGCCAGACAATGACACAACGTGGCCGCAAATGCTTTCCAAAACATAACGGGCTGTTTCATGACTGCTCTCGGTCCCCTGCTGCAGGCAATCACCGACCAGCCCTGCTTTCATGCGTTCTGTCCCCCTGAAAAATCTGGCAGTAACAATATGTGACATTTTGCCATCGCCTATAGTTGCCTGCGTGATGAAGGTTGTTTTGATCTTGCCGTTTGAAGTTTTGTACATGGTGCGTGGAGGCAAGAGGAGGTGCTATCGGATGGATGATGTGGAAAAAGAAAGAGAGACAAACAACAACAAAAAGAAAAAAGAAAAAGAAAAACAACAAAAACACTGGCTGGAAAATGTCACCTCAGTGGGACCCACAGCACCCGGTGGAGAAATAGGTTGTCAGTTCACCCCTATTGTGTTTCACTGGCCTCTGGTAAGGTGCTTGGTTAGCTTAATGTCAAAGAGAAATGTCATAGTCAGCCTCAAATCTTGATGCTGTTACACTGAGACGCTCAGGGCAGCGTGCATGATACAGAGCTAAAACTACACTGATACACACGTTTTTATTTTAATCCAATTAACAGTAATTTGTACTAGTAGTATTGTTTCCTACTTTCCCATCCTTGTTACTGTTGTTTGTCCTTGACAAAACAGTAGGTATACATATATATATATATATATAGTGTGTCTATATGCATGAATAAAAAAAGAAGAAGTTTGGTTTGGTATTTTAAAAGGTGCCCTGATGAATTTCTGACCACCAGTTGCACTACAGAGCAATGTTTTTAAAAGTGGGCCCCTGTTTTGTTTGCATCTGGTGAACGCTCATTGAGATGTCAGTGTCATGACACACAGTCCAGCCGAGGGACTGATGTAATCTGATAACGCAGCGGGTGTGCCAGCAGAGAAAGGGAAGAAGACTGCTAGCTAGCAAACATGGTTGTAAACAATACAGGTTTCAAACGATCTAAAAATAGATTTTGCTAATATTTGTTGATGAAGTCATATCTGTTAGATCTCCAGGATACGTGTGGGTTGGTGAGACATGCTGAATGGAAATCTAAGTATTAAGTATTTGTGGGTTATTTTAAGCTTCTATTGTGGGGAGGAGAGAAAGGTGACAGGAAACAGACTCAAATCATATCAGGGGATCCCTAATCCATGGGAACCCTGATGAGAAACCAACACGTCCTGTAACCTTAACGACCATACGCTATAGGTTGTTTGTTCCTCTGATGTGACCAATAGGATCGTCTCCTGAATTAGTGAAACAGATTATGTCAATCAGTGTCGACAAATAAATAACTAACACTTTTATGATTCTATAGTAAAGGTTTGGTTAGGTTTAGGGAACGATCGTGGTTTGGGTTAAAACAAGTACTTTGTTTAGGTTAGAGGACCTTTGTCGTCATGGTTACAATAATAAACAGTGGTTAAGGTTTATAGAACAATTGTTGTCACGGTTAAAAGAAGCAAAACTGACTGTCGGTTGGAAATAGGAAAGAAACAATGGTCTCCTGTGTTAAGGTCCAAAGTTTTGTCAACCCACCCATTCATCCATCCACCCATTCATCCATCCATCCACCCATCCACCCATTCATCCATCCATTCATCCATCCATCCACCCATTCATCCATTCATCCATTCATCCATCCATCCATTCATCCATCCATCCACAACAATCTCTACATCTGTTGCGTACTCTGAGCGACGGGATACGACATCAACGCATTATTTCCTGCAAGAGTTAAAAGTTATTTCACATGAGAAATATTGGATTTCTTTTCTTTTTTTTAATCTCCTCTTCCCTTTGAAATAGGTGATGTCACGTACTTCTGTGCACCAATCAGGAATCAGCAATATTTGGTGACTGTTAAATTCTCAGTAATATCTAAAGATGTTTCTTACGTTGCTCATTTGGTCATGAATGTTGATTTATGTTAAAGAAACATATTTTAGTTTTGGAGTTTTTAGGACTGTCTAAGTGTGTGAATGTGTGTCCTCGTATTTGATCATGTGTGTGTGTGTGTGTGCGTGTGTTTGAGCGCCGTTCCTCTCGTCTTTAAGACCAGCCAGGTGTCACTCAGCACGGTCATTCATTACCGCGGTAACCTGGTCTGAACCTGGCAGACGCTGACTTCCTGTCACTGATACTTCCCCTGACCTTCAGTCTGTGCCAGCCCTACTCTATCTCCCTCAAACACACACACACACACACACACACACACCATTTTATATGCACTTTCTTTCCTGTTTTCAGAACCAATACTGACACTAAATCTAAAACGGCCTTTGTCTTTGTACTAAACTCCCTGTTGGTTGGTAACACACAAGCAGAAATATCAGGGAGTGAGTGCAACATCTTTCGTCTTCTAATATCTTTACAGGATATTAAAAAGCAGGCAGCACAATTCACTCTGTAACTGTATAAATAAATAAAATAATATGACTGATGTGGAAATGTATCAGTGGACTAATTGTGAGAAGCATCATTTATGTTAACGATGGTCATCAGTTAAGACCTCAACAGTAAAATAAGATCCAGCCTGTGACAGAACAAAAACACTCTATGTCTTTAGTATCCTGACAGTTTTATTTGAATCTGTAGCTTTGGGGAAAATTTAATTTTGAGCATATAATTTACATAATCGCCTGCTTGTGCTGTTGGTTTCTGACGTAACTGTATTTCTGTGCCAGTCTGTTAGTGATGTCAACTTGTTACTCAACAATATTTTAAATAAAACCTCTTTTAACTCCCCGTTGCTGCATCACTTCTCGTCTTTACACCTCTCTGTCTTAACACCTTCTTGTGCAGCAAACTAAAATGACTTCCTGTTCCCCCCTGTCTCTTGTATACTGGTATTACTTTTAGAAAGAAGAAAAAACCTGAGATCAAATGATTATTTTTACGTCCCACCGTGGGACAATTAGATTTTAGAGCACCTCACCTCTTCATAAATTTCCCAATGATTTCCAAGTTCTTAACACTTTAAGGTAACAACTTCACATTGATATCAGGTATGTAGTATGTGCTTTATCTTAGCTTATTAATGAGTTAATTGGGTTAATTAGGAGGAGACAGGCACAGTAACTTATGATAATGATGATCTGGTTAGAAAACTTGTATTAGTATTTATTAGCCTTCTTGACTGCTAGCACTGTGACATCTTTAGTCATGGAGATCATGGCGGGACATCCAAGAGCCTCTTGTTGGAAACAGAAGGTGACTACACAGTTTCACCACCAGCTCCAATTAGCTGCGGATCTGTAGCTTCTTACTGTATCACACAATCTTCCTCAGCAGGTGGAGATTGTGTGGTGTGAAACTGTTTGTCCAAGGTTAGAATCAACTTCCAACCTCAACTTTTAAGCCGACACGAATGAAAAGTCCTTTGCAGAAAAACAAGAGATTTGAACTTCCATCACTATAGGACAAACTCCGTGTAAAGGAAGGAAGATGGTGTGACATGACTGAAAGCTCCAGAACAGCCTGTAAATGGACCTCATGTTAGCTGTGGTTGTGCAGCTCCTGCTTATTAGGCGAGAGACGCAGCTAGCGACTTATATGTCCATCAGAAGAGGCAGCGGATACTCTACACCCTCCTGGCTAAAGGCAAAGTCAGAGATTGTGGCACGAATTAGGAATCGGCCATTAACACCGGGAATCATTTTGCAGGACACACACACACACACACACAGTCATGTGCATTCAAGTGCATGCACATACATACACATTTACAACGTGTGCACCCGTCCACAGAAGCTCTTGCACCGAGACATGCGCTGCAGAGGGATCAGCTTCCTCACTGCAACATGAGGCGGCATCTTTAATGGCTGCTGACATGGTGTGATTTCCTTCTCTCAAATTCCTCTCACAAGATTCTTTCCAGGTTGCAGGTCAAGTGAAGGCGCTTTAGGAGCCGATACCGACCCGAGCGTGTACACAGATGGTTTAATCAGCTGTTGTTATTTGTGAATGAAAAGTTTTGTGTATTTAAGGAGGAATGCTTTTAAAGTATTTACATTATTTTGATATCTGTCCACGATTCAACTTCAGTGCTGACGTACACATTTAAAACAGGGCACGAAAAAAATCTGTTGTACCTCTATGGAGCAATAAAATGTGACAGTATAGATTTATATGAAGCCACGTGAAGCTGAAACAGGAGGCGGAGGCTTCACACATATTCTTATTGCTATCCTCTCTGCTGCCAGCCCCCACAGCGAGCCCACTGCTCAGAGCACCTTTACACAGCCAGTTGCTCCTGCCAATAGCACAAACCGCATCTCCTATAATGATGATAAAGCTTTAATTATGTTTAATACGATTTCCCAAATATAAAAATGTTTGCACTTACAATGTGCAAAGAGTAAAAACGTATTTTTTTGCCCCCCGAGGATTAATAAAGTCTTACATCATCTAAACTAAACACACAGATTGAAACAGAAATCACATGATGCACCCTCTGGTTTACAGCTCTGAGAGCCTTGGCCGAGCCAACCACATGCTCCACACCATGTCATCCACAATTAAGTCAGTGAGATAAAGGACAGATGACTGTGGAAGCTCTCAGATTCAGCCTGCCAGCCTCCCGTCTCCATAGCAACCAAACCCAGAGTAGCAAGGTCTTCGATGGGACGGCAGGAAATGCAAACCCTGTATGGTTAGTAAACCAGATTTTGAGGGTTACTAATGGCTACATCATTGGTGTGAGTCAGAGATTGGTTTGCTCAGGTGTCGTGTGCACACAGATCCTCGGCCATCTGTCACTGCGGCTCCTGGAGGCACGGCGATCTGTCGCTTTATTTACCGGCCGAGCCACGTTGGAGTGTTGTCAGAACCCGAGTGTGTGTGTGTGTGTCGCAGCTTCACACAGATAACCTTTACATTAACGATAAAGTTGGTGTTTATTTTCTCTTATTGCTAACAAGTCCCACGAAAAAGATTCGAAACTACCAATGTGTCCAACCTCCCTGCCCCGCCTGTTTCACTCAGCTCCACGTCTTTTCATTCCTACTGAAGATCCGTATGTTTAAAAATGTCCTTTTTTTTAAGTTGAGTGCTCTTTTTAGCCCCACATTAATTAGCATTTCGAGTGGTAGCGAGTTTTTATAGCAGCAGGAAAGTGCTCATGATAAACCGCTGTGCGCATGTTCATGGTAAAAATAAATAAATGAATAAATGGAGCAACAATGCAGCTCTATAGCAGAGACGTGTACGTCTTATCAGGCCTTGGCTACACAGAAAATACTTCAGTATTCCTTGATGCTTTTGGTCTTTTTATGAGATTTGTTGACAGTAAGAAATATATAGAAGAATATGGAATAAGTTCCATACATTTACGAGCATGAACACGGATAGTGATGATCTGTTTTGGGAGAAATGTTCAGATCCTTTTCTTTCAACTTCACCACAGAAACGTTTCTATTAAAATTAAATGTCTCATATTCATAATTTAGAAAGAGGTTTAAAAAGGTTCAAGCATCAAAATGTTTTTATTGTAAACAGCACTCCTTTGATGTTGTAGTATCCAGTATAAACAGGCAGGTAGATGTAATACTTAATGTAAATTTATTTATGTATTCTGGAGACTGATATATCTGATTATACAATGATGATACACAAACTATTGGATGTGAGAGAAGAAATAGACCAAATGTAGCAATAAGCCTCATTAAACCAAGACGGCCTGTTTAATACCATTGTCTGGCTCCATCTGACACACTGGCAGTGCCACTCGCCCCCTCCCCCCCTCTGTGTTTGAGAAGAAGGAGTCATTGTTTGGAGAAAGCCAAAAGTTGACTGAGTTTGTGCTGCATCTTTGGTTAAACAAACAGTTTGATGAGAATGTGCAAATACAAACCAGTGACATATAGATCAGTGTGTCTTTGGTGTTGTATGTCCACACAGACATATTATGCAGATACCAGCAGGGGTGCAGTTGTGTAACATCACCTTGCTTCATCATCTCCTGCCAAAAGCCTCTGCTAACGTCTACCTGCGCACATATGTCTTTAAACTTATGTCACGTCTGTTTATTTATAGTCGTATGTACTGTACATGTAATGAGCTTAATGATGCCTGAATGTTTAAGGAGAAAAAATGAAAACAGCAGATGGCTCCTGCTTTAGCTGGTATGATGATGACTCAGCTCAAAGTTTGGCACAACACCAAGGTTATCAGTCTGGTTTGCAATGCTACACTGAAACATACACTGTGCTTCTGATTACCAGTAAGGTATGATGGTGTTTATTTGCTGTGCAGAAAAAAAAAAGCAGGGTGCGAGCTATTTATAGGACGCCTGGAAAGACTGTGAGCTGACGACAGTGGAGTTCATTTAAATAAATATGACTTGTATTGTGCAGAGGTTAATGATAGTTGTAGCTTCAGATTCAATCTTGTGTGTCCGAACCACAGGTGTGGTAAAGTTTGGTAACTGTGTGAATCCCTCTGTAGCTGCCATTAAGAAATACTGAAGCAACACCTGTCACTGACTTACAGTGAGGACGCAGTCACTAAGTCTCCACTGAGATAACTTCACGAAGGCCTTGTTTGTCACCTCTGTACAAACGTCCCTGAGCCTTTATAACGGTATCTCCATCAGGACAAGATAAAAAAAAATAAATAAAAAAAAGGGTTGCTAAGCAACTGGAACCTGGCAACATGTTTCTTTCCTCCAATTAAAAGAAGAAACCTGCCCGAGAGGGAGCAGAAATTCACTGATGAATCTGCTAATTGCTCATGTCCACATAGACCAGATAATCTTTCTCCCCATGCTGTTACTGTAACAACTATGGCTCAATTAGACAATTAGGGGATTATGTCTGATACACATAACTATGAACCACAGTATTAAATGCCAAATAACCAAAATATCTAATGTTATATTGTATAGTTTATTTATTATATATTTTTCTAGTAAATTATTTAGTTTTACATTGATCATTGGTTCCAATTTACATTCAGACGTATTATTGTGACTGTTAACTCAGATTTATGGCTGCAGTACAGGTCACAAGCTCCGCCCCCTCCATGTGTGTCCAGGTTCTTCTGATCAGTTTGGTTTTAATTCGTTATTTGATGCTGTAAAATATGTGTAATGTAATGTAAAGTGTAATGTCATGATTGACAGCTGTGATTGACTTGTATTTGGTTTGAGCCGGTGTCTGGGCAGGACCTGGATACCACGACTCAGCTGATCACTACTGCGCTTATTTTATATACTCATTTGGATCCCTATTAGCCACTACAAAGGCAGCAACTTCTCTCCTGTACTGATTATTACAGTTGCTATTATTAAAAAATTAATCAGAAACTATTTGAACAGTTGATTAATTGTTTGAGTAATTTTCTAAGGTTGTTGATTTTTTTTTTTTATGTGACGATTTGATGCTGTTTTTGTTTGTCATGTGATCATAAACTGAAAATTTCTGTTGGTTGAATAAAAACAGCAATAAAATCAACATAAACCTGTTGGCAAATCAATGTTTTTTTAAATGTATGTAACAGTTGCAGATATGGTTTCAGAAAAATAATATTGTAAAAACATTTCCTAAGAAGTATCCACCATGGTCATGTGAGGTGTGTGTAACTGTATTGATCGTCTCTGTATCGGTTTCCTTACCACTCCGATAGAGAAGTAGTTGTTGACGATGCTGTAGGGGACGGGGTCTCCCTTCTCCTCCTTGTCATCGGGGACGATATCGATGTTCCAGCGGTCCAGCACCACCTCTGTGCTGTGCTCGATGTCCCGGAGGAACTTCAGCAAGCTGCCGCCTTCGTAACCTGCCGAGAAAAGACAGAGAGGTAAAAAAAAAAAAAAATACAACCTCAACCCCATCCAACACCTTTGGGATGAACTGAAACACCAACTAAAGCCAGGTCTTTTTGCCCAGCAACAGTGTCCAACCTCACTAATGCGCCGGATGAGAGCAGAAATCCTGCAGCCAAGATCCCACATCATTTCACAAGCCTTCAGAGAGAAGTGGAGACTCTTGAAGCAGGAAATTAATGTCCATGATTTTGGAATTGGATGGTCAATAATCACACGGGGCTATAATCTTCAGATCCAAGGTGTGTCCAGTTACTTTTGGCCAGCAGTGTACAAGCACAGAGATAACTTTAACTCTATTTAAATAGATAATCAGACCAATTCTGTAATCAATTCTAAACTATTATAGTGTATATTTATTGTGTGACATGGGTTTAAAGTTATGGAGTTAATTCAGGAATGAGGTGAGCAAAAGTGTGGTTTCTTTTTTCAAATGCAGATAACATACCTAACATACTTCTCTTAACCACTACATTAAACATGGATTCCTGCCGTTTCACACAGGCCCATCCCCCTCTCTCCACCTCTGAACCAGGAACCTGGCCCGGGCCTGACAGCACCACAGGGAGCCCTCTGGTTCAGGCTCCGCAGCTGACAGGCTGCTTCAGCCAGGCATCTTACTAACGATCGGAGGTGGAAGTATGTTCCAGGGGTGTCACGAGGGCACGAGGCATTAATGACTACCATCGCACTGGGAGCATCGTGTGTGAAATATGAGAGTGTTTGCATAAACACGCTTTCTGACGTACTGGTGCTCATAAGATATAACAGCAGTTTCACAGGGAACAATTTCCTTTTCATATAAAAACTCCATTTCATCCTGAATGACTGCACACACACACACACACACACACACACACACACACACACACACACACACACACACACACACACACACACACACACACAAAAGCTCTGTTCTTTTATTTGTTACACAACTATTTTTTAGAACTTTTCATGTGTACAACTGAATGAACACTATGAATGTCTCCCTAGAAAGTTTACGTGCAGTATTATCTCATATTTTAACTAAACTGCATCTCCCCTCTCTTTATGACGAACTACGTTTCACCTCGCCTTCCAGTGTGACCTGTGACAGGTAGTCTGTCAGACTGAACGTCACACACACACACACACACACACACACACACACACACACACACACACACACACACACACACACACACACACACACACACACACACACGTCACTTCTGTTCTGGTACAACCTGGCCCTCAGAGTCTACAGTCATGTTAGCAGAAATGTGAGGCTGTGCTTTGGCACAACAGCGCTCTGAGCTAAATGCTAATGTAGGTAAGTTAATATGAGGCTGATGGGAATGTTATTAGTTTTGCAGGTGTTGGCCATATTGAAAATTTGAGCCGATGATAGCACTAGATGAAAAGTCTGAGTCTGATTTATCCTGAACCACGTGTCACAGCAATCCATCAAATGGATATTGAGACATTTCACTCAAATCCATCTGCTAATCTCATGGTGGTTGTTAAGGAGAAGTCTGGGACCACCACAGTCTGTAGGATTCATCCTCCAGGGACCAAGAGTCTCTGTACAAAATACAGATTTTCTACATGCTAAGTGAAACATCAAGCTACAGTTAGAGCACTAAAGGAAAAGTCAGGGGACCGGCAAAGCCACAAGGTTCATCCTCTGAAGATCATGAGTGTCTGTACAAAATGTCATGACAATCTATCCAATGGTTGTTGAGATATTTCAGCCTGGACTAGACGATTATTTGGCAACTACTGTGATAACTGAATAATGCGTTTAATGATTTCTCCAGCGAAACTGAAAAACATTTGCTGGGTTCAGTTTTCTATAAGCCAAGACCTTAGTGTCATACATGATAGTAACATGAAGCTGTTTGGGGTTTGGGCTGCTGGTCGGAGAAAACAAGATATGACAGAAAGTGGGACATTGTGATGATTGGCAGGTTAATCAATAATGAAAACAATTGTTAGTTGCAGGCCTAGCCTGGACCGAAGTGGTGGATCAACTGATACTGTCATCCCTAAAGCCACAACACGAGCATGGCTAAAAATTGACTGTTGATCTCCACACGCAGATCTGCCTCGCTCGCTCGCTCGCTCGCTCTGCCAAAGTAAATATTCATCAAGCTAAATGGCTGCAGAGACTCAAGCTCCTTCACCTCAGTGTTTCTTTCTGGGAAAGATGATCTATTCAACAAAAGTCCCAAAGCCCCCCCCAGACCTGGCAGCTTATTGACAAAATATCATTCATAAGCCTGGTTAAGTGCTCTGCTGCTCCTCCAAGCAGCAACAATCAAGCAGTCATAACCAGCCGCTCTAATTACTGGCCCCAAGAACTGCAACAAATCAATGGCTGGCAGAGGATTTACAGCACAAGTGCTTTGCATATTAACAGTTTTTAATTTGACACATAAGAGCTCCCACATTCCTCTCCCCATCTTTCATTTCCTAAAAACGTGAGCTCACACACGCCTGCTCTTTGTATCCTACTATGCTTCTGAGACCCGTCCTTTAAGCACTGAAACAAACACTGACAGTGTTTAGGCTGATGTGAAGACGACACACTTTATATTTGTTCTGTCTTTGATGAGCTGAGTAGAGCCTTTGCAGATAATCTGGAATATTTTATCTTTTCCCTGGCAAACAAGAGGAAAACTAAAATCTGGACACGGACACACACACACATGGACACACACACATATGACTGACTGAGTGCCTCACCTCCTCCCCAGCGTAAGCAGCGTGCCAGGTCGTTCCCTGTGCCCAGAGGGAGGATGGCCACTGGAGGGTGCCTGGCAAAGCTTGCTTTATCTGTGAGACAAACAGGTCCATCTTATGTTTGGTTGGTTGAACAGACCTTCACACAACTGTTTTCAGAGGATGAATTAAATGAAAACTCTCATTTTATTCAGCTAATTCATCTGCCTGTTATAATGAACTTGTACTCATCAAGTTAACTACTAAGATCTGGCAACAGAGTGACATTACTGCAACTTAGTCAGACGGGGCAGGAAACACGAGCACAAAGGTTGTGAAATTTAGTCAGATTGTCTAAACCCTTTTATTTAGAGTAAAAAAGTTGTCAGTAATAATTCCTCATTGCACATGAGAACCATGTGGGACTATGATAATAGCAAGAGCGGTAGGTCAGAGCATCTAATCCTGTATATCCACAGTAAACTGTTTGTAAACTGATGTTTACATTAGATACATCTTTTGTGTCTGTTTTCATTTCTCTAAAAGTGAAACCTGCACACTGACTCCATGCCAAGAAAAATATTTCAAAAAACGTTTCAATGCCGTTTGTATTTTCAAGAAATATCAATATACAAAATATCAAAAAACTTATAAACTTAAAATTTTGTACAAAAAATATTGTATATAACTCAATAAAGTCACTTCAGAAAATCTGCACACTACCGCATTACATTTTACTTTTATCTCACAAACTGTGTGAGATATTCGAGGATATGAGGAGTTAACACAAAACAGTGTCTTAAATTTAAGTGACAAAATATGTTTTGTTTCATATTCCTGATTCATCCTTCTTAGTGTCAGACTGGGATTGAAACGTTGGGGTCAGTGTAAAGGTGTTTTTCATTTCAGTGATGCTGCTTTTCAACAGCACCTATAGGTGATGTGTGTATAATTACACCTCATTCTAATTCAATCAATTGCACTGGCAAATACGTTTGGCTAACCCGGGGGTTTGTTTACAACCTGTCTGATCTGCTGACTGTTCATATTTGTTGCCCTGACAGACACAGTGTTCCCAGATCTGACTACTTACAGTACAGTGTTATCACAACAGAAAAAAATGTTCAGGGTTATAAAATACAACATCAAAGTTGTAATAAACTGGAGTGACCCTTTAAAAACAAGTGTTTGATGTGTTAAACATAAGGCACAATAGAATCAGTGTACCTATACAGTCGAGGATCCAGCCCACAGTGCCGTCACCTCCACAAGCAAGCACCCGGAAATCAGGGACATCGTGGAAAAAGTTGAGCCTAAGAGAAAAAGAAGATCCAGTGGATTTAACCAACATGTGCAGAAATAAGTGTTTTCACAAATGTGTCTCAACGTGACACTCATGATGGTTCAGGCAGCGATTTTCTAAGCTCTGAACGATTTAATGCACTGAGGGGCAGAGAGACATAGAGAAAGATAGAGGAGGAGGGAGAGCGAGGGTTTAATCAGTGTGTGCCCTCTCCAGCTGCGTTCACTCCGCTCCTTTCCCCAGAAACCACAGTCACAGAGCGGCCACAGAGTGCGTGCCCTTCAAAGGGACTTTTAATGTGTGTTGGGACAAAGGTGTCGACAGTAGCTTTCATCTGTCTCCGTCATGAGACAGCTGCATACAGGGCACCGACCCCTTTCACACTGCCCACCTGGTCCTGCACAGTAACAGCCAGGAGACCCTCCGAACCATGACTACATTTAAAATGAAGGGAACGTGGCTCACGGAGCGAAGAGTTATGAAGTGTTGTAGCTAGCTGGACAATCTGAATAATGGTAAGATGATAAGCTCAGTTTTAATTAATTCATTCATCTGTTATATGTTAAATACATGTAAAACTCATGTAAAAAAGATTTTTCATGACTCATTTTAAACTCACAGGTGGTAGTAGGTAGTAGAGTGATATCATCGGAGGTGTGTGTTTGGAAATCAGCTGGTAGAAACTTTGTTTACATTTCCAAAAAATGTGGCGGAGGTCTTATTTCTTCATTTCTCTCTCGTCTTCTTCTTCCTGATCTAATAAAGTGGGTGAGGGAGGTGTAGGTGGAGGCCAGCAGTCCTCCACAACTCCATAACGCACTGCGAGGATTTGATTAGGAATGAAGGATTTGATTAAAATCCTACTTCTGACAATACGTCATGTCTCTCACTCAGAAGATGCTCCAACTTCCATTAAAGATTAAGCCCCCCCCCCCCACACACACACACAGATGTATGATCTTTTAAAGTCAGTGAAATGGAAGTTAGAGCGTCTTTATCCATCTTAAATATATACATATACATACATATATAGGACTGCTGGCCTCCACTTACACCTCCCTCACCTGCTTTATTAGATCAGGAAGATGAATGAGAAATGAATACATTAGACTGTTTAAACTTTATATAGTCAACAAATCCCATGAAAAGACCAAAAACCATAAATCTCCATTGTTTGTCTACAAACTCATAAAAGCATGTCAGTGAGGTTTGACAAGGAGACATGTTCCTTCAGTACAACAAACATGTGCACTGTGGTTTTTATTTTGTAAATACTCCTGTCAGAACCAAATCTGCAACTAAGAATATTTCCCAACAAATGCACTATTTATTTAGTGCAGATTAATGTTGTCGCAGGAAATTATCAAGCCCTTTTTTTTTGTGTGTCCCATCTTCAATGAGTTGTATCTTCAGCAGGAACCAGTGACCTGTGGGTTGAGTCCTGCAGAACCCTTGGCCACATTCAGACGGAGTGCGACCGTCAAATATGTTGTTGTGAAACAAGCATGTTTATTGTGAAGGGGATATTCCTGGTCCTTCCTTTGTGATCATTGCGGCGAATGATAAAATACTTGCCACCTTGATAGTTAAGAGTTTTAAAAACTTGTACTGTGCTGTGAGTTATTACTGACGGATCTATTATCGAACTGCACTTCCTGGACTTCCTTTCATGACCCACTGGGACTTGAAACAACAATAAAAATCTTCTAAGTGTAAACGGTCTGAACCGTTTTTGCTCTTATGTTCTCAGTGGTCGACTCAAATAAAAGTAGGTGGATTATTTCTGGACCAGGTCAGATGATGTGGAGGCCACGAGGCAGACAGCCCTCTCTAACGGCCACACACACAAACTACAAACTGGCCGTGGGGACATTTTCACAACATGGAGCTGAGTATCACATCCAACCAAAACCCGTCTGCGTTGGCATAAAATTTTTAATTAAGACGCCTAATCCTGACTGTTTGTGGCCATGTGTTATGTATGACAAGCTGAGGAGAGACATGTGCATCAACAAAGAGCCAAAGGCAGGTTTGTATTAATGGACTGAAACAATGACTGGTGGTAGAGAGAGCAAGCGAGCGAGCAAGCGAGCGAGAAAGCGAGCGAGCTGCGCTCCCTAAACAAATTTCTCAGAGTAGAGCTGCCTCTCACCTCAAAGCCTGCTGAGCCTGTTGCTAGGGAGCCCATGGTAACAGTTGTGGAGAGTTCAACTGAGAGCAGGTTAACCCTCTACGTGACACATCCAGCCCCATGTGTTTATTTGTGTGCATGTGTTTATATTCACTTGTGCGTACTGTCGAGCCTCTCTCAGCAGCACCAGCACCGCTCTCCCACAGCTCGGCAATAACAGCATTACATCACCTCATTTTAGATATGAAAGAGCCCCTGCACCACCCAGACTGGTGTTACTGGAATAACAGACCATGTGCACTTGAAACAACAAACAACGGAGTTGAGCACAACAAAGGAGCTTCTTCATTAATAATCACATCATTACTGAAAGTCCCAATCACAACATAATGCTCTCAGGAAGGCTGAAACATCACATTGTCCTAGTAGTGACTTGGGGGAAGCTTATTCAGCCAACAGGTAAACATGGATTCTTCACTTCACTGACGAAAAACTTAGTTGTTTCACTCAGTTGTGTTGCAGCTAAGCTGTAGCTTCTGAGGATTTTACCAAAGCTAAATGTCCAAAAAAAAAAAAGGGCTGAGTCTCACATCACAAGTACTGACATCTCTCCCAGAGTAAGAGTCTTTGTGCTTGACGCCGCATGTATCATCTACAGCATTCTCCCCTAAGACCTGAGTGCGTCATTGGGTCGTTTTTCCTACAATGGGCTCTCGAGGGCAGCAGCTCTGTTTGCCGTGACTGAGAGAGAGAGAGAGAGAGAGAGAGAGAGAGAGAGAGACGAGGGAGGGGGGAGAGTCACACAAATAGAAGTGAAAGGATGGTGGAGGGAGAGATTCACCTTCAAGGTAAAGCATTTACAGCGCTTGTGCTGCGTAGGGCGTTTTTGTTCCGTGAATGGACACAAAGCGCAACAGCATTAATTTTAAAGTACAAGCTGTGCTCAGCTCTGACGCATGTGAGTGTGTTTGTTTGTGTGTGTGTGTGTGTGTGTGTTTGTCAAGAGGTCAAATGCACACCACGGCAGTAATGCAGTGGTCCCATTCTCCTTCGCCAACCTCCACAGCGGTTAGTCTGACATGAAGTAAAGAGGTGGTTTAACAGAACACCTCCCTGACTGAACAATAACCAACTATAAAGCCTTCCTGCTTTTTATTCATCAGCTTAAAGTCACTGTAAAATAAATCAGCAGCACCTCTGCTTTTCATCTATTAATAAATGACAGCTTTATTTCTTTGAGTCTGGCTCTTTATATCAACTCTTTATCCACTGATAGATAAAGTTTGCAGACTTTTTCAAAACGCTCTAACAGGCTGAAAAGACCCCAAAGTTTTCTAAAGCCCTAACAAGACATGATAAATATTTCATCAGGACATGAAACAACTCTCACCTGAAGAAATAAATCCTGTCGAGAGGAGCCTTACAGTTGATATATTGATATCTGTTTCATATCTTTTAAGTTAAAACATAAGTAAATTTGGGTCTTTCACCATGTTCTGAAGGACAGAAAACAAAAGTATGTCCTCCTTATACTAGCATGAACAACCCATATGATAAACAGTGTCCTCTATCCATTCGCTAACATAAAGAAAGTCAGTGATAGGATGAATGCAGCAGACTTACCCGACCATTGGCCCCCCTCGGTCCAAACTGTACACCTGCCTGGGGTTTAGTAGGTACCTGAACTTCCTCAGTACCCTGGAAGAAGAGAGGGGGAGGAAATAGAGTGACAGATGTAATATGCTAATTCTCTTCTAAACTCTTGAGGCTCTTACATACTACATACCACTCTTCCTGGGGTTCTATGATATAAATAGCAAATAGAAGGGCACTCATAGAGCACAGACCTCCACCAAGGCCAATGTCAAACAACATAGACCAGACCTCCGAGAGAAAAAAAAAAAATTCTAATTCATAGTAAATGATCTGGTTCTGCACCAAAATTGAATCCACCAAGTTCAGTGCAAATCAGTTCAGTACTTTTTGAGGAATGCTGGTGACAAATAAACAAACCAACAAACAAACGAACGTGGCGAAAGTAAAAATTAGAAAGGAGAAAATGCAGCTCAAAAATGAAAGATTTGGCCGCAGTGGGGGCTGTGTTTTTAAATTAGAAAATGTTATGCTTTTTCTCTGATTGGCTGCTTTGTGTCACAGTTTATTCAGTCATTCATTCACTCTCCGCCTGCTCTGCCATCAGTCACCAAATGTCAAGTCATTTCAGACCTTGCCGCTCCCACCTGACCTGCAGTAACCTCAGCCCTGGAAGCCGTTCCAGTCACCTGTTGCCTGTTCCCTCATTAGCTCCCTGGTATATATACCATCCACTTCCACTTGTACTCTGCCAGATCGTCTATTGTGCCATCTCAGCCTCTTTTCGTGTTTACCTGTCTTTGCCTGCCAGTTTTTGACCTCCTGCGTGTTTTTGGACTTTGCCTTTTGCCTGTTCCCTTTCTGTCTTTTTGCCTGCTGCTCCTTACCTGCTCTTCCCTCTACTACCCTTAAATAAAGGTGAACATTTTGGACTTTTCACCTGTGTCTCGGAGTCGTCCTGTGCGTGTCTGAGTTGTGGCAGGTTTGTAGATGCGGTTCATAGCGACAGTAACATTATGAAACACAGAAAATGAAAAACCTTCCTATGAATGTTCCCAAATTTCTGACACAGTCAGAGTTGCAGGCTGTCTTTGGCCGTCAAAGCTACAAATTGGCCGTGATCAGAACCACCATTTTGGATAACAACCAAAGAATCACCACATTTCTCTGACAACTGCAGAATATAACAGTGTACAGCAAAGAAACTCTGCAAGGATGACTTGATGGAATCGATCTTTATATAAGTTTACAGAGAAACAAAACACACATATGTCAGGTTCATTTTTCTATAATAATCAATCTTATGGAAAGGTGCTGCCAGTGTGAGCATCATCTCACTCAAAGCATGTGAAATAGCTCCTGCACAACCTCAACACACATCTTAAATAATCAAGTCTAAAGTGATGCTGCAGTTTCTGCCTGAATTGAACAGAATTGATCTTTTCAGAGTTTAGAAGAAGAAGAAGAAGAAGAAGAAGAAGAAGAAGAAGAAGAAGAAGAAGAAGAAGAAGAAGAAGAGACTAGATATGAAAGAGAGAAAGAAGTGGAGAGTTTTAGTTTGCCTGCTCTTCACTCCTCCATCTATGATATTTTTGCTCTCTCAAACTGTCAGTGTGTTAGCGAGCTGTGTGTCGACACGGCAGTTTCCTGTAGCCTTGTGAGAGTTACATAAAACGCTCATTGAAGCCTGCACAATCATCTTCATGAACGTCTCACGCAGGTAATTTTATTAATTCCTGAAGGGTTTCTAATATCTGACAGGAGACCAGCCGGTTTATTTAGGCTGCTGGAATGCATTTATATAACCGAGCGAATAGATGGCTAAGCTTTGTGAATTAGAAACGTATGATACAGAAAGGGACATGGGGTATTGATATGTAATTAACAATAATAGAGAAGCTTATACAGCTTCTGATAAGTTCATCAATTAAACCATACAAACAAAATAAAAGGTTTCAATTTTCATGCTGATAAAAATAGCAAAACAATAGTTTCTGGTTTCCTGTTCAAAAATGTTTTTTGTGTTTATTAATAGAAGATAATTTCCTTTCTAATGGTAATTAAGACCATGTTGCTATGGTAATGTTTCAGGCTGAGGCAGAGCAACAGGGTGTGATTGGTCTCTGTTGTGAGGGAGGTGGGGAGAAATGCAACAATGAATACATGACATTTATTTGCCACTAGCAAAAACCTCTTCATCAATAAATGACAGTGTTCAGAGTGACAGCAGGGAGGTGAAGAGACTGAGGTGCCCTCTGTGACAGAAATCAGTTGCTGTCATTTCCTGATAACATCCCTAAAGATCTCTAATAAGACCTCTAATAATAGTGTGATTCAATCACACTATATCTGTTACCACTGGTTACCACTACGTCCAAATGCTGTAAGTGATTCTGTGGTTTGCTTCCTCAGAACATCCACCACAGGAAGATGCTGCACTTGATATATAAATTATCTTTACAGCGCACAGTCTAAATGTCTTGTTTCCTGTTGGTGACCCAGGAAATTATTCAGTTAATGAAAAGTGAAGGAGAAAGTGGGAAATGGGGAAAAAGAAAGAGCTGCTAACAGAGTCCTCCAAAAATCACAAAAAAGAAAACATGAATGAATCAGAGGTGAATCTGGAGTGTTTTTAACGAGGATCATTCCACACAGAATTAAATTTAAACAGAAACATTTTAGATTAAAAGGGAAAGTGATAAATAAACTACTATTATATTACACTATCCCATCTATGATTAAATGTTAAAAGGCAAATTGATGCTAAAATAAACAAAATGCCAATTTTTAAATTCACAGTAAAATTCAATCTCCTAAAATGGAAAAGACAAGCTTCTAAGAAACTGCTAAAACTAAAAGGTTAAATGCAAAAGCTTAAACTGATATGTTCAATGGAAAAGGAAAACAAAAACATAAAAGAAAGTAATAAAGGGAAAAAAAACTATTAGGACATAGTTATCTTTTTTTTTTGTTTTCGTTCTGTAATACATTTAAAAGAAAAATGTTTGAAAAAAAATGAGTTTTTGAATGATTGATTTCTTTTTTATGAATTCTTTTAACTAATCAACCCAAAAACCGACTAATAAACACAACTTCAAGACTTAAAAAACTATAAAAAACTTTAAAATTATGAGCTTTACAGATCCTTAACCTATAACCCGATCAGGCTTTAGAGTGTAAATATTGGAGCAGACCATGTGACCACAGCAGAAGGCCCAACTTACCGCTCCCCCTGCCTCCCTCCACTCTTGGGATTGACCAGGACCAGGAGCGGATGCGTACCTGGGAGCGGGGTGATCTACAGACACGGAGGGAGAAACAGAATCAGGCATCTGCTAACCAGCTTTGAGTGATCACTTCAACGACCTACAGGATGAAGGATGAATCGTTGCTGGGTGACAGACTGGCGTACCTGAAGTGCTTGTCCGTCCCCAGGGGAGAATTTGAAAGTCTGATTGGTGTCGTCAGGGCTGGTGCTGGGCGGAGACTCCCCCTCACCACGCTTCACCACGGACTGACGGTCCTGTGAAAGGAGGAACACTGATGGAACGGCGATCCCGTGTGCACAAAAATATTCCCTTTATAAATAAAAATTAGCTTCAAATGTTCTGCAGGCGCTTGTAAAAATGGATGGTATGCCCTCTGTGAATATGGACACCAATCAACTTGTATGTATTTGTGGCAGAAACTGAGACGTCATATCACAAAAATAGAATCATCAGCGAGTGTGAAATCAAGACAGGTGTTTGGTTGTCATAGGTCTGGTATGAGATGTTGGAGGAAAGCTTGTCATGAATGCAGGCAGCTCAGTCATCAATCCATCCACTCTCCACTGCTTATTCACGTTATGTTGGCAACAGGATAAGAAAGATAATCCAAACGCTTATCAATGTTTGTGAGCTCCTCAGGTGTTCCCAGGTGGCATCTGTGATCCCTCTAGTGTGTTCTCTGTCTTCCTCACGGTCCCCTCTCATTGGGACTCTCCGGGTTCACCTCCACAGGGAGCTCTCCGGGAGCCATTAACTTTTAAACAGGCCGTCCCACCTGCAGGGCACGTCAGCCCTGGTAGCACTACTTAAGGTGTGTTTTGGTCTGAACCGAACTTCATCTTCACACAACACTGACAAATTATAAGTTGTTTGAAAGCTCCAAATCTCCTGATTCTCTCCAGGCAAAGCAATGCAGGATCCTCATGTGACTGCAACAGCTGTTTACACAGAACTGGTTCAGAACAAGGATCTGAAGTTCACTGAACTCACTGTGCTGTTCATGAAAGCAGTTTTGAGACCTTTTGCTTTGTGACACAGAGCATTATCCTGCCGGAAGTGGCCACTAGAAGATGGTGAACTGTGGCTGTAAAGGGATGAACATGGTCGGCAACAATACGCAGATAGACTGTGGCATTCAGACCATGATTGATGGTGCCAAGAAAACATTCCCCACACCATCACACCACCACCGCCAACCACCAGCCTTCACTGTTCACACAAGGCAGGTTGGCTCCATGGATTCATGCCAGACTCTGACCCTACCATCTGCTGCCTCAGCAGAATTTACAGTCTTCATCTGTCCAGTGTTGACGGGCCTGTGTCCACTGCAGCCTCAGGTTTCTGTTCTTGGCTGACAGGAAGTGGAACCTGACGTGGTCCTCTGCTGTTGTCGCCCATGCTCCTCAAGGTTGAACCTGTTGTTCGTTCTGATGCTTTTCTGCTCACCACAGTTGTAAACAGTGGTTATCTGAGTTAGCGTAGCCTTTCTGTCAGCTCCGCCCAGTCTGTCCAATCTCCTCTGATCTCTCTCATCGACACGGTGTTTCCTCCACAGAGCTGCTGCTCACTGGGTGGTTTTTTTGTTTTTGGCTCCAGTCTGAGTAAAAACCCTTTAAGACTGTTGTGTGTGAAAATCCAGGAACTCAGCAGTTTCCGAAAAACTCAATCCAGCCCGTTTGACACCAACAATCATGCCACAATCAAAATCACTGAGATCACATTCTGATGTTTGATGTTTAACTGAAGCTCCTGACATGTAGCTGCAGGATTTTATTCACACTGGCAACTAACTGTCAGATGTTTCTACGAATATTTTTGATCCTTGTCATGACACACTGTGAATTCAACTGGCCACAGTCACTGTTCTGTCAACAAGGAACCTATGAACCTTTCTTCAAGTAACCGGCTAAGCCAACAGTGACAAACACAGTTGTGAGTGGGGTCTATTGTACGAGCACAACAGTCGACTCATCCAGTTTGAAAATTAGATTTTTTTAACTGAATGATTTCTTCTGCAGAACAAAGTCTCTATTGTGCATGTGTGTAGTCTTGTACATGGACAGCAGAGTGAAGCGTTCTCACCAGGACAACGGGGCAGATGTACGAGGGCAGCAGAGTGTGGTCCCTCAAGGCTCCCCCGTCGCACTCTGGCTTCACATTAGACGCACACTTATTATGGAGCTACAGGGGAGAGGAGAAGCAGAAACATAAGAACTGTGGGCGTGATCCATCTGTGAGACCGAGTATATCAAATGTGACCAGTACGAAAACGCTTTTTACACTTTCTAGTTTGTTCTCCTGACAGGACGATATCGACTGATTGACAGGCCATAGAGGATCAATCTCAAAGTTATCTGTGTGTATTTCTCTGCAGATTTATTTATAAACGCTGAGACGAGGACAAGCGCTTCATGAACTTGAGCGTCCTGACGGCAGGATCGCTGCTGAGCAAACTCCAAGTCAGTGGTGACATCTAGTGGATGTGAAACGCAATGTCAAGTAAAATGTGTGAAGGTGTGTGAGTGTATGTATTAGTGGCATTATGGGGACATAAAGTTGTTAGCACTGTGGGGAGTCGGTAAAAAGGGCTGATCCCTGTATAGAAAAACCATTTAATTTAGGAACAAGGTTCGGTTAACATGCAGCCTGATCAGAAAATGATCAGAAAGTTGAATCAACACCTCTTCAGACAGTTTCAACACAAGCTGAACATTAAAACCTTCATGTGGGAGGATTTATGGTGGGACTGTCTGGTGTGTAGCCACCTGCATCTAATAAACTAATAAAAGTCAGTGTAATGTCCCGATGTCCCAGTCAGAGTCAGACTTTACAATGGCCATATATCATTGTATTTACCTTCATAAACAGCAGAAATAATAATCCTCCTGTAAAATGAATCTGTGTGACCACAACACTTTTCTATTGGTCAACACAGGCAGTCTGGAAATGGCCGCTGCAGATAAAAGTGTTACCTGGTAAGAGTTCACCTGTGTCTACATAAGGCAGCAACTCACAGTGATCTGACACCAGACACAGTGCAGGCCCGTGAGGCCCTGGTAACACTTGATGCTTCTGTGACAGCGGTCGCACTTGGTCGGAGAGTTACCCTCCATCCACACATGCTGCATAGCCTGGAGGGCGAGAGGGCGAGAGGGCGAGAGAGAGAGAGAGAAGGAGAGACGAGAGAAAGAAGAGAGAGAGAGAGAGAGAGAGAGAGAGATGTTCAGTGGTATTTTGTATTCGGCAGCTACATTTCCTGAATGATGTAAACATCATGCAGGTTTTAGGACATAAATTATCCACAATACATTCAAGCACTAAAAAGTGCAATACTGGTTTAAACTGAAATTGAACGTTACTGAAACAAAGGGAACTACGATGAGTAAAACCTCGGCTTCCAAAACACTGTTTATCTTTAAGAAAGAATCGCTTAATGGAGCAAGAAATAACCGCAACAGCTGAGACACTTGATTACTTTGCCAGATAAAAAGCTAAATATTCCTTTTTTGACTTCAAGTTTTTTGCTAGAACTTTGTTGCACACAACGCATAGATGATCAGTTTTCTGACACGCTTGCTGTGATCTACATCTACACAGGCTTTAGTGCTCCTGCTTTAGTGCTCCCTTTTTTTTACAATTAATTGTTTGGGTCTAAAAAATACATAAAATTAAATTAGAGACAAATGCAGGTTCAAAAAGCCAAATGTTAAACTGCATGTTTTCCCAATAAATAAATAAATAAACAATGAATAAATAAAAAGTTGATTATTGACGGGAGTGGGTTTTTGCCAGAGGCCCGACAGTGAGTTCTGGTCACGACCCAGAGCTGAATGAAAGAACAAAGCTCTACAGATTGTAATCAGCATGTGACCTCAGCCAGAGAAATCATCCTCAACTGCCTGATCACGTCACCACTAAAATACAGAGGACAGTAACCAGATAAGAAACCCTGCATGACCTCACAGACCATCCCATGATCCTCCTTGCTCTGTTACACAGGACAGAGAGCCAGTGGGAGTCTGCTCAACAGACTGGTCAGTGTTGGAGTCTCATTACCCTGTAGCTCCGGTCCATATCAGCATCACCAGTCTATGTTAGCATGTGCAGAATGAAGCCTCTCGCGCGTGGTGTCTGTACTTACGTTGGTGTGTCTACGTGACTTGGCGTAGGTGCTGATGCAGGCAGCGATGTCTTTGGACACACAGCGTTCATGCACTGTGTACTTGCATACTGGAGGAAAACAACAGTACAGTACACATCACAAACCAGCTTCAACAACGGCTGACATACTCCTCACCTTTTGTGCTTAACGCCATTAAACTCGCCTCTCGTCTTAATAAGTGCAAGTGAAAACACAGTTTGCTGGGAATCTAATAAAAAGTTCACCACATTAAAGATCATTTCAGACAATAAGTGAGTACTTGAATTCAACAGTGACAATAACATCAACCTCCAGAGCTGCTCTCTGGTACAATTCAATCAGTAATGAAATTACATATAATGGGATTGTTAATGTTTTTAATGATGACTGGGAGGACTTTTAAGTGAAAAAAAAAAAACCCACTGACTCAGAGGCACTCAGCCTCACAAACAACTTAAATTTGAGTCAGATGCAGGGAGTAGAAGACAATCAGATAACGATGGAGGGGCAGACAAAGAGATAATGACAGAGATGGAGAGGAGAGGAAGTCAGAGGCGGAGAGTAATGGACACGAGCAGATGTAAACAGACGGAGAAAAGGCAGACAGACCAACAGGCGGCCACAGAGACTCACTGGAGCAGCAGAGGCCCTGCTTGCGAACTCCGAGCAGCATGGTGTGGCAGTAGTTACAGTAGGCTGGTTTGTTGAAGTGCTTCAGACGCCAAACATGCTGCCCGTCCTCCTGTACATTCTGGGAAGAGGCAACAACAGATGGATGATGCATGGAAACTTTTTTTTTTTACCATTTTATTACCACTTAGCAGCAACTGACGTAACACTGTTGCAACAGTAAATATTTCTGCCATTAAGTAACAAGAAAAAACAGAAAATCCAAAAATATTTCTGAGGTAATTTAATGTCACTAATATATAATTTGTTCTCCTGAAACCTCTGATGTGTTTATTTTCTATGTTTATGGGATCTTTTCCAAACATATTTAATATTCAAGTTTAAAACAGACATCAGATGTTTTTAAACACATTATTAGCATCAGAAAAAAAGAAAAAAATCTAGTATCACTTGAGTTCTGATGGCATGGAAATATCCTAATGTTCTAAATTTCCAGAGGTAACACTTCAGATCTCAACGTGAGAAACAGCCAGCATGATTACACCAGCGAAGAAGAGAGTGTCACCTTCCAAACTTCCATTATCTCAGATTCAACCAAAAATACACTGAAAACATCTGAGGAACAATTCAGGCAGTGCTGCCAACTGAGAGCTGACCTCTGGGAAATGTAGTGTAAAAACACCAGAACAAAAGCTCCTTTGTACTAAAGAAAAAACAAATCAAAACACCAGTTTCTAATCTGTACCGTATCCATGCCCAGCAGGACCAGTAAAGGGATGGTGGTGAGGCCTCCTCTGATCCACTCCTCCAGCGTGACTGTCCCGTCCCGGTCGTAGTCGATCTCCTCCATCATCTCCTTCAGTATCTAAAGACACAGAGATAAAAGTCAAATGCCCAGACTCTGCCTGAGCTACACACTGCAGACTGCAGCAGGACTCTGACGTTATTAATCATTCTGTTAAATAATGTTCCACCAACAAAAAGACATGATCCCGGCACTACTACAGGAACTGCAGACGGAAATGAGCTTTTAGCTGTTTATATTGCTGGTGCAATAAATGTACTGTGCATTGTCCCTGTTAAATAAACATGCACATTTCATAATTAGCTTTAACACTGTTAGAGTTAATGATACACTCCACCCAGGATTTGGTTCCCTTCGCAAGATATAATGGCTTGAAACAGTGAATGAAAATTAAATAAGACAGAATGAAATTCTTTATTCTTTCCTACATAAGCATAAAACACACAAACATTTTTTTTAGATTTTCGTTGTAATTTTGTTGCAAAAAGCAAAATAGTTGACTAACAAGTTTGTTCTAAGTTGATTTGTATAAAAAGAATCTGCCAGATGAGTAAATGTAAAGGTAGGCGTTGGTCTTTGAATCAACTTGCTGTTTCAAACTGTGTCGAGTCATTTTGTTGTTCATTTTGTTAAGTGTCACTCAAGGTTTCAGGTGTGTGTGTGTGTGTGTGTGTGTGTGTGTCTTTCTGTTGTGTGTCAGACTTTATTGCAGTCGAGTGTGTTTGCTCACCGGCCTCAGTTCTGTTGAGTCCCACTCCAGGTACTCTGCTACATGCACCATCTGATTGATGATGCGATCTAGCTCCTATGAAAAGAGAGACACAGCAGAGAGATGAAAACAGCCTTCCTACCTTCACCTCCGACTAAAACAACCCCCTCTCACACATTTCAAACACGGACGACAGGTGTGAGAAATGTGAAATTTCCCCTATGTAACCTATTCGTCTGTTTATGTGATCGCTTCAGCACATGGCTAATATTAAACTGAGCAGAACCACTACAAATGATCTCATGTAAACACAAATGCTGTCACGGCTGTGTTCACGTTACTATTCCTGGAGCTGCTGTGTGCAAAGGGCAACGTGAGAGACAAAACACAGAGAGGAAGATGAGGAGAGAAGGAGGAGGAGGAGGAGTAGGGAGGGAGGGGGAGGGGGTACAGAAGCAAAGAGAGACCACTCACCGAGCTGTCCAGGACCCCGTTGCCGTCTGTGTCGTACAGCCGGAACATGACTAGAGGGAATCGAGAGAACAGAGATCCCATGATGACTCAGATGTTGTCAGATAATTAGTGGCTCTGTGAAGCTCTAACATTTGTTCCTGGACTCCCTCCAGATGGCCACAGGGTTAAAGAAGTGCAGCATGCTACTTCTGTACCGTTGCATGGGGACCAGTTAGCAGAGATTATGCTTGTCAGTGTGCACCAATATAGCCTTAGACACTAAGGAAGTCAATTGGGCGCAGCAGGGCTTAAGCGTGTCACTGACCTGCCCTGTGTGGGAGGTGTAATGGCCGTATCTAGAGCCCTGGGGAGGCAGCCAGAGAAGGAGGCAACAGCCTTATTACTCTCGCTGTCAACCTGAGCTGACGTGCTATTGAGACAAGCGGCATTAGCGGCCCGAGCGCAAACACACATTGCATACGACAGCTGCTCCCACTCGATATCCCTCTGAGAGGAGCTGACCCCTTCCGCCCACATCCCACCATCCCCGTCACTCACACTCCAGCTTGTCCTCCGGCGTCCCCCTCTCGAGCAGGGAGAGGTAGCAGACGATGTCCTTGAGGAAGACCACCTGGGGTGACGGCAGGGGGGGGGCCTTCTGGGGCGACGGGCTCCTCCGCAGTGACAAATGCTTCTCGGAGTGGCTCCTCTCTGTCGATGCACAACACAAGTGTTCAAACCTGCTCACAGCACCCGCCACACTCTCCACTCCGCCGAGGCAAATTAATGCAATGAAGACAGTAAATGACACATTTAAGGATTAGTCTGACAGTTTCAGAAAAAAACTCTGATCCCAGCGTAACAGGCAGAGACAAAACAGAGCAGTGGAGAACAGGTTGACAAAACACTATTTACACTGCAGACAGAGGATGGTGATGCCACAGGCTGCTGACCAAAACAATATGACATCATGTGACAGGGATAACAGATCTGTGAAGCCATAACTGGGTGAGCAGCACCTGGACAGAGCGAGTCATGTTAGAGTCCAAAAAACTACAGCACCGTCCAATGTGCATTCAAATGTCGACCAAAACAAAAGTCCGACTTTACTCGTGTTGCTTCTAAAAGGAGGCCTTTTTCAAACAGGTGTCCTCACCTTACCTCACTATCACCTGGTTTGTCTCCAGCGAACAGGAAGTATAAACTTTTATTGGATTTCTTCTGTAATCATTGGAATGGGGCCCAGTGAATAAAGCACTGCTATAGATGTTGGTGAGGAAAACCAGGCCAGGATCCTATGATATTCTAATATTTAAAACTTTAGTAAGTTCTGCTGTAACTATATTCTGTGGTACAATATACTGCAATACAGAAATATGACAATATATGCACATCATGGAGGTGTAATACGAACATTAACTCTGTTCTATATGAACTAAATCTGACCAGTTATGTCTTCTGAGGGTCTTCTTGTTTTACCTGCACACATTCAATGTTAGTAGCTACAATTAAATGCCATCCACCAATAAAGTGTCAGAGGTGTCAACCACTGAAAATGTTTGTGTTGCTGAAAAATGAAACCTAAAATCAACATTTAAATTGTGGCTTGTGTTTAGATAAATATTCAGACATTTAAATTTTTATTTTATTCTTGAAGTTTTCTTCTGCTTGTAGAAAAACTTTTTTAAATTAAGAGAATCTATATTTTGCAAACAGTACTCAAACATATAATTAAACTAATAACTAATGTATATACATATATAATATATGCAATACTGCATTAATCTATCAATGATTTTATTCTATCAGCAGTCAGCAGCTATACTAATAACAAAACCCTTACATGACAAAATTTAACCGTTAAATTTTATATTAAATAATAAAATTAATTTGAATCAGAAAACACACAACACGACAGAAAACTGTTAGTTCACGTGGCAACAACTTAAGTGAGGACAGATGAGAATATTTTGTCTGTTTCCAAGGTGATGAATTACAGTCAAAGCTCAAGAAAATTAAAAACTGTGAAACTATCAAGAATATTTTATCTAATTTTTATAATATTTTATAATACTGTATTAGACATGTTTTGTTTTCATTCAAACGTTGTTAGCAATATGGTGAGTGTATCTCTCAGTGAATGCTGCATCATGTGTTCTATAAAGTCCTAAACTGACTGTATGATTACACCCTCACAGTAAACCACACTGGTTTCCTGCCAGGACACACTACAGGTTTAACACTGTGACTCTGTATGAGATAAAGAAATAAGTACCACTGAGAAGTAAACGAGACCACCTGCTGTCAGTCTCACCTGGTGAGAGTTTGGGGGACACTGGCGACCTGGCGGGTCCAGCGTTGGGAGTCAGGGCATTGCTGCTGCTGCCCTCTGAGGTCTTGACCTGGGTGCAGGGTGATCGGTGGGGCCCCCCAGGTGTGTGGCCCCCTGTCCCCGAACGCTGCGAGGAGGAGCGAGATGAACAAGGGGAGGTGGTGGCTCCAGAGCCTGCGGTGCTCATCACGCTGGAGTGCTCTGGTGTGTGACGACCCATCGCAGACAGGATGCTTTTCCCGTTCATCCCTGATGAACGCGATAAAATAAGAGAGAAAAGAAGGAGAAATTAATTGAAGAGAAATTCTGCAAGCGGTGCAGGGTGAGGGGAGGGGGTGATAGATGCACAAAGAGCTGGTTCATTGAAAGGAGCAACATAAAGAAACACTGTAAAACTTCACAACAGCCCAAATACAAAACAATCAGGACGCAGAGAGGGACAGGAAGCGGGTAAAAGTTACTACACTACGTTAAAACTTGACACAGTTACCATTCACCAAGCATCAAGTCACTGTCATCCACTGATCCACAGGCAAAATACCATGAACTCACATCGACACAACAAGAGCACACGGGAGCAGGAGGTTATAGCCAGCAGGACTGTTGTCCCGTTAAGACAACATCACCCTCGTGATAGGGGGCAAGTCTGCCTGCACTGGTACCTGTAATGGGGGCACAGGCCACTTCGGTCTGAATAGAGATGCCTGCATCAATGGAACGGGCTTCTGCGGTCAGTCATTGTTTCGGGGGCAAAAAGGAAAGACAGCGACAGACGCAGCAAGAGAGAGTGAACATCAGTGAAGAAAGAATAGGACATGTATAGTTGCTATGAACAGGTGCATAAAAATAAAAACCCTGTTTTTGAATGCTTTGTCAGGAGCAGAAAGCCACATCATATAAGTGGACAGAGCTTCTGTTATACAGTGTGTTATAGGACAAGAGGCAGGCAGCATAACCGGTGACAATATTGTTCATTTTATCTCTTTGTTCTGACTGGAGGCTGCAGATATAAAAACCACCTGGTAGATGACAGGCCGATGATGATAAATAAAATAAATCTAATCCACAACAGCCAATAGAAACATCACTAGAAGACACTACAGGATTTGATCAGCTCAGCCTGGTTCATGTCTCATTATTCACGATCACCACCAGGTGGCAGTGCAGGCTCTATCAGCTGCAACACTACACACACTGAAGCAGCTGCAGACTCCACAACAACCACTGAACTCCTGATCAATTCATTATTTTATTTTTTTTCAAATATGATGAAAAAGGAAAACTGGATTCATTACGTACAGTATCACGTCGTTTTGTACTGAACCTTCCTGAACGTGATATATTTGCTTTTTTTACTGCGAGCAGCAGGTGGGACGTGAGCGGGGTTGCTCACCAGTTTGCTTGTGTATTTTGTTTGCACCTGGAGGATCAAAAGGAATCTCCACTAGAAGCACTAGAAGTTCAACATTAGAATATCTTATTTATTTTGTGCAGTGTGCTCATAACTAACAGAAAAAGCAGCGGCAGCACCATCAGATTAGTGTCTCTTCAAACTCTTACATCGTATCCTGATAAACTGTCCAGAGCCGAAACAATTAGTCAATTAATGGACAATTCATCATCCTTCATGAATCGTTCCAGTCAATTTTCCAAACGTTCTCAGATTTCAGCTTTTAAAATGTGAATCTTTGCTTCCTTTCTTCGTCATATATAACAACAAACTGAATCTTTGTGTTTTGAGCTGATGATTAGTTACAACAAACTTCAGCTCTGGAAAATTAAAATGACAATTTTCACTATTTTCTGCCATTTTATAGACAAGGGTTGCTACACGCTAAGCTAACTGAGACACTGGGACCCTTGGTGCCATTGATGCCACCCAAAGTGACATGCCGTCACTCACATTTAGTCCCTGCACTTGCTGCCTCTTACTTTTACAAGCGTTAAACCATGGAAATAGATTTCTAATTCAACAGTCCATCTGTCTTCTCAGCTGCTCTGCAGTGAGGAGCAGACAGGCAGAGCTCAGAGCCAGGGCCCACGCAGCACCCGTGTGGAAGGATGGAGGCAGGAAGGGTTTACATACTGCACAGAGATGTCCCGTAACGCCCCGCTGATGTTCGACCTCCGCTCTGGTCAGTGTGAACTCAATATGTTTTGTTTTTTTTTTTAACACAGAAAGAGTCAGTTTGGACTAATGTGCAAAGAGACAATTTCAATCAAAGAGGCAATCCATGTGAATTGACAATATTTTTCTTTTTTTGCTCCTTGGTGCTAACTGAGCAACTGTTGTGGTTTTTGACTGGTTGTTCACCCACCAGGAAAACTTAAAAAAAAAAAAATCAAACACTTTGAAATGTATTCTCAGGGAACGGCTCCCACTAAAAACTAAAGATGTGTTCTGATAGCTGGTTCCATTTTGGATCTGGTTCCAAGTTTGTAAAATATGTGTTTGTTAAACTCTGCAGCCAACAAATCTCTTATCCAATCTTTCATCAACGTTCACTAAGCAACTCTGTTGTTAACAACAATCATGGTGGACCAAAGTCAAAGAGCTGGAAAATATTATTTTTGCTCCATGACAAGTCTCTCTAGGAAACTCTGATGGATATTTACATCTGTTTATGAATCGTTTTTCACAGACAGATTTTTGTCTTAAACTCAAATAGAAGAAACATTACCTGTGGCAGCTATAACTTTTTCCATTTGCCTTATAATTAGGACCAAATTGCACAGGCCTATCTCAGCGATGTCCTGGTAATTAACAGCTTAATACTAGGAAATGTTTAGGGAACTATGACGAAAGCTTACAGGGAACTGGCTAGAAAATACAGGACCAGTAAAACGCAGCGTGGAAGACTTCATGGATGAAACGGCTATGAACACCTGATTCATTGCTGTGTTGTAGCAGCAAAAACAAATCACACGAAATATGGATTATGACTAAAATTAAGTGATCTGTGGTGTTCAAAGACGCAACCACAAAAACACAAGCGGCCTACCCAGTAAGCTCGCTCCTGCTCGAGACTGGTCGGGAGAGCAGCCTCCCGTCTTGCTCTTGAAGGAGGTGAAGAGGTGCTGACACAGCTCCTCTGGGATGTCATTCTCCAGGTAAGTGGCCATGAAGAGCTGGAAGCCCTCGTAGTCGATGGGCTGCGTGGGAAAGGAAAGAGCAGATAGGTTAACAGGATTACTGAGGAACACTTGTGAATGAAGTTCACACCAACCACGGATGGACGGTCGGTTTATTACAACAATGAGAAAAGAGGAAAGTGTGATGGACTTTTCGATTGAAGTTGATCGGCCCTGAAATGAAAGATTTGTGATGACATGCCAGTTTTTTTTTTTTTAATGTGACACAGCTTAATGACAATATGATTTTAAGCCATTTGAATGAAAACATTTGTTGTAGATTTTATTGCATGTCCCCGTTTAAAGGTCAGTAAAATGTCAGCAGCACAAAGTCTGCCGGACCAGTCAACTGATCTCTGAGGTTAGCGAGGGCAGGATGGAGGTGCTGGGAGATAAAACCTCCACGTTTGGCTTCATGAGTTAAAATTAAAAAAAAAAAATTAAAACAATGTAAAGAAAGAAATACAGACACCAGCACATGTTATATCAACATTCCTGAGTTGTTGTGATGAATACAGAAAATGTAATGCTCCTTCCATTTACCTCCCCCCTCCCTCAGCTGCCCCTCACACAGCCATGTGGTGGGTGCATAGTAGCACCGAACTCAAGGACCCCATGAACTTTGGCCCTTTCCCCTCTGGCAGGGTGACAGACCATCTGTAGCGGATAAGGCGGGGTAATGTTATGTTAGTGGACAGAATGTGCATGCAGTCTGCTGACACAGACACCACACAGCATGCAGAGCCCGCCGGGCTGAGGCTTACTTGGTTGAGAACGTCTTGCTTCTGTTTAACAGTTGGACGAGTGAAGAGAAGAGAGGAGGAGGAAGGAAAGAAGGAAGGAAGGAAGGAAGGATGGAAGGAAGGAAGGAAGGAAGGAGGAAAGAGCGAGGGAGGAGTGGGTAGAAGAAGAGAAGGGGTTAGCTACTTTGTGTGAGGTAACATGTTCAGTGAAGATGATGATGATGGTGGTGGTAGTTGTGGTTGGGGTGCAGACCAGGCTGGCTGCTCCTCCGTCCTGCAGAGACTGTCTGGTTCTTACTGTGCTGCACTCACTCATGCACACTCAGTCACAGCCTGAGACCGTCTGACTGCACAGTTCAGCCCTTACAAAAGGCAATCATGACCACATTTCAAATTAAAGGCAATCACATAAGCGCAGGTATGATGCACTGTGACGCAGACATACAGACTTGCAATTGTGATTAACCTGCACCTGTTGTATTGTGCTCGCCGGCTCACTGGCACGACTTACTGGCACGACTAAAATAACCACGACCAACAATAAGCCATTGTTAAAACTCATTTGGCACAACAGCAGCATGTTGGACAGAAGATCTGAATTTGCAGCTGCAGTCTGGTGGACTTTTGATGACATTAGACAATAAAAAGAGAAGTGAATGCTTCCTGGTGCTCGTCAGTCACAGTGAACGGAGAAGCACATGCAGAAAGGTACAGTAACAACATGGTTTTATCATTCCTGGTAATTAAAAGGAATCACGTCTTATGAACCAGTAGACACCAAAGAACTATCGAGAACACCATACATTGGAATTTGAAAACAATCTCACTAAAGTCATTGTGTATTTGTGCAATGAATAAGAAATAAACTTGATTGTTTTTAAGGAACAACCTTCATAAAAATAGGTTATTCTCAGGGGTCTTAAATTAAGCTGAAAGCTTTTACATCCTGTGGAGTCGACTATAACCAACAACTACAACAACACCAGTAAAAAATCATGATGTATTAATAATATTAGTAGATACACCAGTGTTTTTCCTTCTATCGTCATCTGTACATGTCCCACTGTTAGTTCCCAAACAAACATTTAACGACCTGGCTTTTATTGTGGAAACTCTTGTAGCTTTACCTTGTTTTATCTGTGGTTTTATGTTCTGTGTATTTATGTCTTAGGTTCTGTAATGAGAGCTGCTTGATCAGGATGGGAGGATTTTATCACCATGATTTTATGGATAAAGAAATTGAACATTTGGATCGATGCAATTTTCCGCCTCTTTGTGAGGTTACTGACAAATCATGTTATCAGTTTATTTCCCCTGTTTTTTCTGAAGCCACGCCCAACTGATCTGGTTCAATACATCTGTGCTTTTATTATCTATTTGTGGTCTTTTTATTTCTCCACCACCGTTAGTAACCAGGCCCCCCACGTAATAAATCCAAAATGTCTGAGCCAGTACCTGATGTAATGACTGGTGACAGGTTAATAAACTTTGTTCTGCCATATCCAGGTGACTTATTACCTGGGACCACCCTAGAGTCCTCTGTAACCTTACACATGAGACCTAAACTCTCTTTTTCCCAACATTAATAAACTGTATTGTCATGTCAGTCCGGCTGAACTATTTGTTTAACATACGCTCACATCAGTACCACAAGTGTTTGCCAAATCCACTTTCGGTGTTGATGTGGTCAAGATTTCCTCCAAGGCTTAAACAGATCTGGTGCAACCAAATGCAAATAAGCTAAACAAACATAATAAGACTGCATTACAGTCTAACTCTAACCTTCTCCTCTCAGGGAACAGTTGATTCACACCAAAATAGGAAAAAGTGAAGCTGATCCCTTTTGCACGTCAAGACTTAGTGGAAATATGCTTCTAATATTCTTCTGTTCGTCGGGCTTGGAGCTGCTATAACTGACGCCCGTCATAAAAGAACATGGCGTGATGAGGATCCTCCTCCCTCGGCCCAACACTGTTGACCTAACCCAGCCAGGCATCATTCATATCAACTCTCCTCTCCTTATTTGGCCAAATAAACCACAAGGCTTTAATTTGCTGTGCATCGTTTAGCACGGCAGGTTCAGATAAATATACTGATCCACACTGCCATAGAAAACACACACACACACACAGACACACACACACACACACAAAAAGCTGTGTTCATATTTTGATAGATTGCCCTGAGAGTAAGATCTCGTCCCCCTGGAAAACACGTTCACCCCTGAGTCTAGCCAACGATTATCTCCCCCACGAGACGGGCTCACACTCAAGGCTGCCAATCTGTAAATATTCCCTGAGGGCAGCTACGACACATTTTTACACGGTTCACTTCATCTTTTTTTTTTTCTCATTTCAGGGCAGGGTATGGAGTTGGCTACTGTCCCTGTCTAGACCCCAGATCGGCAGAGCAGGTCTGCCCATCTGAAGAACAATGTTATCAGACTGAAAAAATTAGAACGCCATTTGTGGTAAGCTGCAATCACCTTAGCGCAGTCTGAGAGGAGCTGCAGGCAACACATGAACAGAGGAGGATAAGAACCTGGGATGTGCTTTAGCTTAAGAAAGGAACCTGATTTTCAAGAGTTTTATGCCCCACTGATGCAAAAGCTGCAAGAAGACAACAATTTAACAACAACTTATAGTGATGCAATGAGGACAGACAGGTTAGAAAACGCTCAAAGTAATTAAAAAAAATACTGTCAAATAATTTCTATATGGATTTTCGTATTCTTGTTTGATTTTCAGCCATTTTCATTTTTGTATTGTTTGAATGGTGCAGTAACTGTCGCAATATAACACATAGTTTCTTATAACACATAGTTTCTTGGTGTTTTCTGGCACATTCACAACAACTTCTATCAGACAGAGAAACACAGCTTTACATGTGCTTCCAAACTGCTTCATGCTGACCACCGTCACGATGTAGATGAAATGATTTTATGTGACATCAGTTATGCACAGCTACATGACATGGTGCTAAGTTGGTCGTGCCTGATGGGTATGGAGTCTTCAAGTGAAGGGAAACCCTGTGGGTGTTAATGCGCAGCCTCTGTCGCTCTGTCACTCATCAATCACTGAAGATTATGGCGCTACTGTTTGTCAATGGAGAAAACTGAACACTGCTGACAGCTGCAAGTGTCAGTCATTGTTCTCTGTTGTCCTTAATCAGCTTTTTAAACTCCCTCAGAAGAGACAGGATCATAGTTTGGTTTAAAATGAGCTAAATAAAATCAGTGAGTGGAAAGAAACCGAGGTCGTAGTCCGAGTAGATTCCACTACAGCTGGCACAATGCACCGATGAGTCATCAGAGGTACATGTACACACCCGCTCTCTCACACACACACACACACACACACACACACACACACACACACACAGATACATGGCAGAAGCAGGGCCGTGGTGGTCATTGTGGCGCCAGGTGACAAGCGTAGCCTAAGACAGCCCACGTGAACATAATTCTGGTTCCTGTGGCGCCAAATGTCCGGCCGGGCTGTTAGTCATGTCATCAGTGATACTGAGGAGGAACTTAGAGCAGGGTGGAGGTGATAATGAAGAGAGGAGGAAGAGGAGGAAGAGGAGGAGGAGGGGACTCAAGAAAAGAAACTAAGAGGAAGAAGGGTATCAGATTATCATAAACATCAAATGAATATACTCTGGTTTTGTATTCTATGGCTCTTTACTGATAACGCTCTTCAGCTTTTATTAATATTATTATGATTATGATTATAATTGGGCCAATCACGGTCATTTATTGCCCTCCTACATATAAATATAAGGTCATTCTCAGAACAATAATGTGAAATTGATTATGTCAGATGATTAAACTTCGTCTGACCTCTACAGATGTAAAAACGATGGAACTAATCTGTATTATTTGCTAGTTTATGATTATAAAATCAACAAACTTGCGATCCATAATTTCTTGCCCTGCAGTATAAATCTGTGGCATGCTGACAGGGTGTAACATCTGCAGGTATATTCTGAGATTATGTTTTTTAGACAAAACGTCAGGATTTTAAATGGAGATTAATTACATTATTGACTTTGTGGTGAAGTTTATTATTGCAGCAGCTGATAGCAGTACAGCTCAGCAAGGTCATGTGCCGGTGAGAAGACGTCCAGCCGTTTATTAAAACTGGGCTAAACTGAAATGTTTACGTTTATGCATTTGAATTATTATATTCAGTAAATGTTTAACAGGTTCTACAGGTACATTTCTGGGCAAGAGTGGCTAAAATGTGATGCCACCACAGTGATGGCCGCTTGTTTACTTGGATACTGATCAGATCACGAGATAAGATGTGCTAGGATCGGTCCGTTTCAGCTCAGCAGGTCACATTGATTAACTGATCAAACTGTACATACTTTACTTCATTAATTAGAGCAGCACACCACATCAATGCTGTGGAAAAAGGAAACCTTCCTTCATCCAGCAAGTATCCAGGATACATTATACACATCAGTGGACACACAGCTGGATTTCTTTAATTAGATGCCATTGTATTGTGGCTCTGAATCACATTTTCTCTTGATTTGGCCCCACAGTGACATAAACACAGGCAATAAAGCCAGTCAGTTCACATGTACAGTATATAACTGTGACACTAAACAGGGCTCAAGTCAGGGCTCAAAACATTTCTGAAACACCAGTAAGAGTGGCCTTTAAATGTAGATTTTGAATTCAGTCTTCTGCGATCAAAACTTTCTCCCCACTGACCAACGCGAAAGGTGACGATCAATGAAACCAAACAAATCAAAGCTCATCAGTCTGTTTCACACTGTTCCTCCGAGCTGGATGATAATAATACTTTTACACCATGCGACGACAAAGACAAACTAGAAAATACACTCACTAGAGCAGAGACCTCCCCCAAGGCCAGTGTCGAACAACACACAACAGACTTCAGAGAAAAAATTCTAATTCAAAGTAAATGATCCGTATCTGCCCCAAAATGTAATGGGTTCTTCCCTGATACATGTCCCATCCCTCGACCAAGTTTGGTGCAAATCGGCTCAGTAATCTTTTTGTGATTCTGCTGACAAACAAACAAACAAACAAAACAACAAAGACACAGACGAAGTAAAAAAAAAAAGACAAAAAGGTGAGAAGCAGAAGTGAAATTTTCACTGACTCTCACTGCGTCTCCTGAATGTTTATAACAGGATCAAATCATGTACGCAAAGTTACAAGTAATTGGCAAGTGATTATTATTATTATAGTTTACAAGGCGGGTAATAATGTATGTTAGAGACAGAGAACGTGAAGAGAGTCAAAGCTGTAAAAAGCAAAGAAATTAGAGACAAAGCCCAGACGACGGTATAAAAGTGCTGCAGCCACCACAGTCTACGGTTCAGCTGGGAGCTGATCTGCTGACGTCAGGTGACAAAGTTAGTGCGGAGGGTGTGTCTCCATCACAGCCTTTATTTAAAAACGGAGGGGAGGGGGATGACTAAGCATTTCTGTGATTGGTTTTACACTGAATCAGAGTAACCAATGACGTCACGCCATGTGTTTGTGTGCGCAAAAGCAGCAGTTGTGACACAGTGTGAGCAAGACAGAGAGAGAGAGAGAACATCGACCAGAATGTGACAGAAAAAAAGATGAAGAAGGATAATGGAGTCAGGAAGTGTGGTGCAGACACACCTGCTCTGGGTTGTATTTGGAGAGGACTCCTTCGCCATGAAACTCGTCCAGCACATCCTTCAGCTTCTTTGTGGAGTCTGAGGAGGAAAAAGCAGTGTTTTGTTATTGCCCCATGTAGACACAGTGAATATGTTCCCCCAAGCACTTTTTGTAATCATATCTCTTAGGTGAAATGTCCCTCTGGCTAAAATGTTTTCTCCAAACTGAATGAACACGCTGCATCTCACTAATGAACGCCCTGATAAATACCCATCTGTACCAGGAAGTGCTGCATCAGTTGAGCGGAGCCTGTGACTCACCCTGTTAGTTAAAAGTAAAAGGGAACAATGTGTCCATCTCACTTTTATATCCTAATCCCGATTCATTCAACACACACAAAATGTGGCTGCAACACTTAGTGCACACTTTACTGTGTTATAGATTTAATTGTAAATATATAAATTAGCCATTTTTGCTCATCAATCTACATCAGGACAAAGGTATAAAACCAGTTCTAAAGCTCTGAGCTCCCATGAAGAAAGGGGCCTCAATAATTGGGTGAAATGGAAGAAGTTTGGAACCAGGATTCATGACCATGACCTGAAGCACACAGCTAAGACAACGCTGTGGCTTCAGGACAAGTCCTTGAGCGGAAGCCCAGACATAAACCCCATAGAACAAAAGTGAAAGACCTGAAGGTCCAATCTGACAGAGCTTGAGAGGATCTGCCAAGACGAAGGGGATAAACTGCCCAGATCCAAGTGTGCACAGTTTGTATAGACTTACCCAAAGAGATTGAGGCTGTAACTGCCGCCAAAGAGGCTTCTACAAAAGGGTCTGAGTACTTTTTTAAATGAGAGATTTCAGATTTTGATTTTTAATACATCTGCAAAAATTTCACTTTGTTGCTATGGGAATAGATTGATGAGCAAAATCCCCAATTTTATCTATTAACAATCAAATGCAATGAAATGTGTAAAATGTGAAGTGAAAACTTTGTGAAGCTGCTGTGCGTCACAGATCCTCTGTCCAAAACACTTACAGGGGACAAATGTACACAATGTAGATCAGATCACCACACCAACACCATTACCTCACATACTTGCGTATGCACACGCACGCACACACACACACACACACACACTCAAGAGCTGATTTCACCAATCATGTTAGCACTCATAATCAGCTACAGACAACACTTCATTATTTTTAGTGCTCGGCAGCTTTGCAGCCTGTAATGCTTTCCTGTTTCTGTCCTGCATCACACGTCCACAGAGAGAGAGAGAGAGAGAGAGAGAGAGAGAGAGAGAGAGAGAGAGAGAGAGAGATCTCAGCCAGTTCACTGCATCAGCTACATGCACAATGTGGTTATTGAAAAGAAAATATATTATCAGGTCCAAGTCACCAGCACTGAACTAGAGATGCAACTAACAATAATTTACATTATCGATTAATCTGTGGATTTTTTTTTATTTTTATCATTCATGAATTGTTTGGTTTATAAAATAGATTATTGATATAATCAGTTAACAGAAACCTAATCAACAACCACTCTGATAATCATTGAAGTCATTATCAACAAAAATGCCAAACGTTCCCTGATTCCAGCTTCTCAAAAGTGAAGCAGCTGCTTTTCTGTTTTATATCATTGTAAATGTCTTTGGGTTTTGGGCTGTTGAGTTGCGTATTTTTCACTATTTTCGGACATTTCATAAATTAATTGATTAGGGCTGCAACTTATTAACTAACTAAATTTTGTCCATAAAATGTCAGAAAATATTGAAAAGGTGATGTTATCAATTATGTTGTTTTGTTCCTCTTCAGTTTACAATTACATAAAACAAAAAAAAACCCAAACAAAACTAATCATCTAATTCAGAAATCCTTGCTGTTGAATCATTTCTGATGAATCAACTAATTGTTTTAGCTGTACCTAATGATCATTTTCATCCTCAATTAATCTGATTATTTTCTCTGTTAATTGATTAAACATTTTGCCAATTTCCGAAAGTCCAGTGTTGACATTTCATGTTGTTTGTTTTGTCCGACCAACAGTCACATATTCAGTTTATTATCACATAATAACACTCAGAAAACCATCATATCCTGACATTTGAGGAGATCCAGTAAAACATGACTAAATGATTTATCAATTACCAAAATGGCTGTGACCGATTAGTCAATTAATTGTCTGAGTTCTATTTGATTATATGGCTTACTAATGACACTGACCCTTCAGCCTGATAGTGCTGCTCCCTCACATCCCTCCTGCTTCTACAGCCAGTGTCCTTCATTAAGTCCTTGATTGATTGGCTGCTGATACACAAGCCTTCCTGTCTTTGCACTCCTCTCCATCAGTGGAAATGAGACCTCCCCAGCCGGCAGGGGCCTCCCATGTGTGCACATTCATCATGTTTCCATTACAGTCCTTCTCTAGTGCAGCCCGACTTATAAACTACAAACCCTGTAGACCACAGCTACAGCAACATGAATGGGGTGAAGGTTAGCCATGATTATTTTCGTGTCCTCTCCTGTCCAGGGTTTTAACCTGTGCAATGTAGTGTGACCTGTGTGTAGGTGGCTCCTGAGGCTGCTGAAATACACATTGTACTGCTGTGACAAGTTCATGAACTTTACAAACTGGAACTGAAAAACTAAAAACCATTCTTACTTTATAAAAACTCATAAGTAACTGTATCATTCTGAAATGATCTGAGCTACATGTACACTGATGTGACAAGACAGAATTCGCCTACGTGACAAAAGACCAGAGAGAAAATCAAACAGAGGCAGTTAATTAACTAATTAATTCATAAATGATACACCTGGTGTCAAGAAATCCATCAACTGCCCACTGACTGAAAGTGGAGTTTTAAAAGTCTAATATTTATGTGAGTGGCACCACTTTACCTTGAAATCCACCGATTTAGAATTTAAAATGAGCATAAAAACATTTGAATAATGGTTTATAACAAATTATAATGTAGCTGTGAGCAGATATAAGTGTTTATTAATGTATTTGGTAACAACTATAATTCCTCCCTTGGACACACATAAGTGGAGGACAGTGTATATAAAATACGTCTTCATAGGAGAAGTTATAACTGACACATACTATTCATGTATAAACACTAACACTGTCCTTACAGCCGTCCATATATGGCTTATAAATGTAAGAAGGGGGACTTAAAGGAAAGTGTTACCATGTAATTGTCTGCACAGAATTACTAACATTTTCACCAGCTGCCACTTTGCTCTTCTTCTCTGGATTTACGTTAGCGTATGCTAATCAGGTTCCTATAGCAGGCGCCACAGGCTGTGGAAATATTGGCTTTTTGATTTCACCTCAGGGAAATATTTTATAATTTTATGATTTTGAATTTCCTGGAAAATCAATAAGAAAAACATTCATGCATAAACTGAGATGGCTGACGTTTTTGAAACTGGCCACGACATCTATCACATATACTGTTCATCTGAAAACATGCACAATGTCTGGCTGACATGGCAACATGATCGCTAAATAGAAATTATAGTACTAAAAATATTTCTGTATTAAATTTCAAGTGTTCATATAATTTATCCATATTGATCCATTTTAAGATCCTGCATATTATATATATATTAGACCCCAGGGAAGATGCATTAAATCAATAGAGAACTCTTAGTTTTATGTTGAGGTTTTTTTGCTTATGTTTTGATGATAGTAGGATGAGTAACGTTAAACTAAAGATAAAATACACACTACTACTAAACTAACAGGTTCTAATGATCAGACATTTTGTTTTGTGCTGGGACCCGGTCGTTTGTTGATGTATGTGGACTCTATCTCTAAGTTAGCTAGTGTTTTGGCATATTTGAGCATATGCATATGTTTATGTATGTATGTAGTTGTAGTTGTGTGTTTGTGAAACCTATTTATGAATTCCCTGGATCTCCTTGTAAGACTTTGAATGCTGTAATGTACCGTTTGTTATGTGTGTAATTAAAAAACATTATTCTCCCTCATATATGCAATTAATTACATATAGATCCATTACATGTGTGCAGCCACACATAATCTGTAGGTACAAGTAGACAAAGTCAAGACTAACCATGGCAGCAACCATTTACTATATCAGGTTTCAGTATTTAGACTCTCCCCTCTGGTCTGTGACCTTCCAGTCAATAATAAGCTGTTGTTGTTTTACTTCATGCGGGTCTATAAAAGAATGACTTATGCATGATTGAGTAATTCCTCCGCAGACTAGCCTGTGTGAGAGAGTAATACTCTATTCATCATCCACAGTGAACAAGATGACAGATGCTCTTTTGACTAACAAATGTGGTTGCTAGTGAGGGAGGAAAGAGATAGCCACGAGGTTCATCCCGCAGGCTAACGAGTGACATTCAGAAAAATAATGTGACACCAGACATCCAGGCTGAAATCCTGCTCCACTGTTCGCTTTACTCTTGATTTTACAATGATATTGTCTCACAGAAAACGTGAAATAATTACCTAATTATAGATAGATGATTAAAGGTGTGTTAGGACCAAGAAAACTGGAAAAACAAGAAGGTGAAAATCAAAATGAGTCAGTAAAAGAAAAAAGTGAAATTTTAATATTTAATCTATAGAACTGACTTGGAGGTATATACAGGAAATTTACATTCAAATTAATGCATTATTGATTTATGTATTCAACAGTGCTTCAAATATCGTATTAGGGGACATTTGTTGCTTTTGGGACGGCATACCTTCTTAACCCTCTGGAGTCTGTCTAGTCATTAGTAAATACACTGAACATGTTTTATTTATAATGACATAATTTTATATATTTATAAATCATATAGAGACAAGCTGAGAAAACCAGCTGAATGTGCTGATGCGGGGCTTTAATGCAATATCTCATTCAGGTCTGCAGACCGTTAACGTTTTCTTCTGATTTAGGAATTTGAATTATTAATATTTTCAGTGATTTACAGCATCATAGAGACTTATAATGAAAATGGCACAAAATTGAGCTGGGATAAAAATCACTTTAAATGTAAATTACCATCATAGATTTATTTCTTACATGTTTCTGTTTCTGTGTGTGTGTGTGTGTGTATAAATAGTGAAACGATATTTTGTGCAACCATTCTGTGATAATAACATGATTATTATCACTACGCAGCTGCAAATTTGCTTGTGTATCTCTGTGTTTTATTTCTTGTTTTGGTTCCTGGAAGCTTCATATTTTGATAAATTGAAATAGTGATAAGTCAGACTTGAAGCTTGATACGATGCATGTTGGGTAAGGATAGTTCAGAAATGAAGGTATAAAAAAGTGGGTAAGAACTAAAACAGATGAACCTGGATTCCAGAGGGTTAAAATTTATGGACGCACGATTTTGAAACTGAGTTGCATAAAGCCTTTAGTGTACTATAGCATGAATACCACATCATTTGGTTTTGCAAACAAAGCTTTTGAGCACCATCATATGCACACACACATACACACACACACACACAGTGTATGCATGCAGACACCCAGATGCACACAGAAACTCATCATCATCCTCCACCCTCCACCCCCCCCCCACACACACACACACACACACACACACACACACAAAAACTAAAACAAATCTGGAGACTCAGACACGTGTGTACTCACACTCGCTGTACTGTTGCAGCTGGGCAAACTCAGCTGGGCTCAGACATACCCAGCTCCCGTCTCCCATACTGCCTGAAGCCAGGGGCGGGGCTCTGTGCTCTGGGAGTGTGTTAGTCCACAAGTGCTGCTAAGGGGGGTTGATGGTTATCCTTCGGTCAAGTTGTGAAATAAAACTGAGGTGAAGAGGTTTTGGGATGTCATCTCTGCCTCTTTACAACGAGCACCTTGCGAACACCCCGGAGGTGTAGAGTTGAAATAACTGAGGCCACATGAGTAGAGAAGGAGGCAGAAAACTGGCTGGAGCTGATGCTGTTACACCCTGGATATTGCTGAGGTGCTCCAAATATTTAATTTGTCAAAATACAAAAACAAAAGGATACAAAAATAAATGTATTTTAGTCTGTTAGTAGATATGCGAGCAGTTAAATGTGGTACAGCTCCCAGAGTGGCAGTGAGGATGATGCCAGGTCAGTTGTATGTCCACAAAGGCGACTGTCTGTCACAGTAACTGACTTCTCCTCATGACTTGGAGATGACACGAGGTTTCTTAGTAGAACTGCAGCAAAAAATACCTTCGCTGACCTGGAGAGGAAGAGAGAGGAGCAAACACGAGGAGAGGAGGGGAGAGAAAACAGCAAAATATAAATGACAGTGATCAGCAACACGTCATCTGGACTGTGTATAAAATATAAATAATATTAAACGCTTTACATCAGCAGCCATGACTGAAGAATCTGTGACATCTTAAAGTCATTTAAGAGATAAAAAGGTAGGGGTGGTTGTGTAGGAAGAGGGATGAGGGAGAGGAGAATTGAAGATGACAGTGAAGTATGAGCATAAAGAGATTTACAGCAGAAATGGAGGTGAGGAGTGATGAAAAGTGATGAAGGGTGATGGAGCATGTGAAGACAGAGGAACAGGGAAAACTAGCTGAGGGAAACACTGCTTAGACTGTCATACAGGACACTGGCATTGTTGTTTAATGTTTGTAGCTCAGTCCAATATATTTATAGTGTTATTCTTTCTTTGTGTCAAAACGCATTTCATTTCTACAGGTGACAGAAACTGAAACAACACATATCAGAGTAAGTGGAAACAACATTATAATATATTAAAAGCACAGAGGACATTGTTCAAACACATTGGCCTTTTTCAGAAAATTTTCATTCTTTTGCTATCGTCGGTGTGGTGTGGGAGGGCAACTTATACAGTCTGTACAGTATATTGTGTTGAAGTTTAAGTTAAACTAAAGCTGTAAAATACATGTAGTGGAGTAGAAAGTACAATATTTCCCTCTGAAATGTAGTGGATAGGAAGAATAAAGAAGCATATAATCGAAATACTCCAATCAAGTACAAGTACCTCAAACAAATATCAACACATGGATTTTAATATTGTTAAATTACTCAACCAGGTAAAACTCCAGAATTCCTGAGTGAAAACAAAGGTTGTGTCTATTATACAAGCTAATTATGAAAAAGGCAAAAGATTAACTAAACCACCACAGCCACAAAAGACTATTACACTGAAATAATAAACTCTAAATTGACGTTAAAACGTATCTCTACAACAACTAATCCTCCAGTGTCTCACTGCCCATGACTTACCACCAGTGAAATGACAAGCTAACATCGGAAATTAATGGGCGCGAAATCAGCTAGCTAACATCAGTTAGCTAAACCGTAACGCAAACCTTAGCTAGCTAACATTATTGTTTATCCGTAGATACCTGACACAGTTTAATTAAAAACCTCTGCAGGTTAGCAGGTAAAGTGTATTAAATAAGCTAGACAGTGAGCTACTGCTACTTACATTTATCAACAGTGTCTCAATTTGCTCGACACACGGGGCAGAGAGTTGAGGACCCGACCCTCTGATTGGGAATAAGTGCTAGACGTTACGCTAACGTTAACTTTAAGAAATGGTACAGTCCACTTTAGGGGTGTCTGAAATCGTATCACACGACTCTTCCAGACATGAATATGGGAAATATATTGTAATATTTACAATTACGGGTAAGAAGGATATATGATATATAAAAATGTCAACCCCAAACTGTTGTTTTTACCTCTTTTGGGGGGGTCCAAGTCTTAATCAAGGGGGTAAGGCCCCTTCCACCCCACCCCACCCTCCATAATTTGAACCCTGCCGGTAGACTCAAAGAGATCAGTTGCTTTTTTTTACGTTACAATTTAGACATGCTGTAACCAAAAGGATTTACCTGAGACTAATCTGAAACAACACAATTGGTAAATTTGTGTGTGGTGCTCACAACAGTGAAAAACAGCAAGAACAAGTGTCCAGGTGAAACAACAAGGGAGACTAATGTGAAGTGAAACCGAAGAGACACTGATCCAACTATTTCTCAGCTGGGGATTTTCTGAGACCTTGTACAAATAAAACCAAAACTACTCATCATCAAAAACGTTACTGTCACTGTGTCAGAGAGAAGGAGAACATGAACACGGGGATGTTAGGAGAGGGTGAATGAGTAAATCGCAGACGAGTTATTTAATGTTATTAATGTGCATTTACACTATGTACATAATAACAAGCATACAAATAAAATATTTGAGCATAGAATAGAAGAAAATAGTTATGTTATTATTTGCATATAATAATTCCCCAAAAAAGATCTTATGTGCATTTGCTCAAAATGTCCCTTTTTTTTCTTTTCTTTTCTTTTTTTTGTCATGAATTAATGGCAGTAGGTCTTTTTCAAGGCAGGTATTTGGCACAGATGTTATTGACCACAGGATTAGTTATCGCTCTCCAGTTTGCTTTGTCAGTTGCTCTGGCTTCACTTAAATAAAATAGAGCCATGATCAATGATATAAATTGCGTCTCTGCTTTTCTGTCTGTCTGTTGTTGTGGTTGTTGAGAAAGACGGATGGGACCAGCTAACATTGATATCCTGAAACTAGTTTTAGTCACTTCTGAAACTAACACGTCTTCAATGTAAAGATGTAACAAAAAAAACCTAAAAACTAAAAAAAAACACTGAGGGATATGATCTATATTGGCTCCGGTGAGAAACCTTTGCTCGTGCATCAGCGTAAACTGGAGATGAGGCTTTTGACTAATGCCAGAGAACACGAAGTTCTAAGAAAGAAAAGATGAAAGCATGGGTGACTAACTCCAATTCACCAAGGGAACAACAACAGCTTATTTTTAGAAACAGCTCTCCGCTGAAAGAAATACGGTCAAAAAACAGGTTTAATTTATTCCTTCACAGCTCAGATTAACATAAAAACATTGTGATTCCAGTCACTGCTTTACATGAGACAGTTGGATTTGGTTATAACAAATGCACTTTTGTAAATATTTATAATGTTTGTGTCTTTGGAGTTTTTGCCATGGATAAAAAATAATTCAAAAAAAGACACAGGTGGATCAAACACAGCTTATCTTTAATGTTGGAGGAAGAACCCAGCACAATAAGAAAAAGGTTGTTAACGCCATTTCATCCAAAGTTCAGTTTCAACAGAGCTCGTCTATTTTTAAATACCTCTTGCTGTAGTATGTAATGATTTGACTGTGGCCAGGTTCAATGGAAACTGTTTGCATAGAACAGACGGTGAAAATGTATGGGAAACTGTATGGACAGGCCTACCAGACTGGCGTCACCAAAACATGGTTCCATAATGAAATGTCAAGCATGACAAGGACATGTTATCTTGCAAACAACTTGTTTATATCTCTTGTAGTTAACAAGTTTTTTTGTTTTTTTTTTTTGCATAAAATCACTAATATCTCTTAAAACTGTACAAGCTACAGAAAATAAACTTTTAACAAGCTTGTGGAAAGAGATCCAAAGCACTTCCACACAACGGCTCTCAGATGCCTCTCAGCGTTGGGATTATCCAATCAGCACTGCGTTAATTCTTATTTATTAGCTTTGTTTATTGATGCGTCAATAGGACATGCATTAGGTCAAGCTGATAAAGACCCTCCAAATGAATGAATGGATGAATGAATTTGTTGCTTCAAATAAAAAAGTGACATCTATTGCAAAGCCTATAAAAGATCCTAGAAGTGTTAGTTTTTAGTTTAACAGTGGTAGTCTCCAAATGCCCAGAGGAATAAATCAACTCTATGGCATAGAGGAAAACACTATGTCAGGCTTTGGCTACAGAGGCGCTGCTTGTTCCTGCAGGAGATTCATGGGATTTGTTGACAGTAAGAAAAGTAAAGAATATCACAATCCTTTAACCCCCTATTGTCTCCCTTTACACCATCAACCCAGCTTTAAAAGTGAAGCAGATGTTTTACCCCTTCATATCCTCCATGTCTCTCAGCCGGTGGCCTGTGCTAATGGGCTGCACGTGCACTGATGTTACTCACTCAAAGGGAACAAAGGGGAGATCTGTCTGTACGTACTGCAAAGAGCGTGACACAGAGAGAAGCACATGCCAATCAAGCGTACGGGGCCTCCTCTCCGAGCGGAGAGGGATTCTGTTTTGCTCATGAGGTTGCTCGGCAACTATGACGTCACTGGGGTAAAGCACCATGTCAGAGATAGAGAGGAAAGAGACATCGCCACAGTAACTGTGAACAGATGCAGCTACATTATATGCATCGTTGCTCTGCATGTGTTTTGAGTTTGTCACCACAAACCATATGGATTTATGATCAGTTTTTTAAATGAGCTATAACCGATATTTCACAGTGACAGTGGATCAAATGACGGAGGCAGACAGAGGATAATCACCTGGATGTGCGGCTCTGCTGAGCTTTACAGATATTTACAGCGAGTTTCAGCTCATTATTTATCTTCCCAGGAAAATGTGTTTTTGTTCTTTCTCACTGAGCTCAAAGCAAATTATGTTTACACACAACGGAACTGCAAAATACACGTTTTGTAGGCGATGTAATTGTGAAGAGATAACATCCTCTATTAACGTGATGATGATGTTCATTTATATATTACTAATGCTGAACATATCAGTAAAAATGTTCCCAGACAACATATTTGATTTCTGCCAAAATATCAAAAAAAAATCAATAATATATATCAACAACATCCACGTTTAGTGACTCCAGCAGTATTAAACTGTTTTATAGTTATGTTTAGACTCTCGCAGCACTTGACGTGACACAGTGTTCAGACAAATTGTGTTTACTTTTAAGAAAAAACACAATCTTACTCAAACCGTAACCAAAGTGCTTTTCGCTGCCTAAACCACAGACCGACTGTGAGGGGTCTCTGGTGTGAAAGTCGTGTGCTTCGTACCATCCACCTCAACCAATAATAATACATAAAGAAAAAAAAAAAGAATGACTGTTAAAAAAAAAAAGATTTCTAGTAAAGAATTGTAATTTCAGAGACACAGCTGTAAAAAGTCACGGTCTACTACCTGCTCAACAGCAAACAGAGACTCATACAGTTAGAGAGCAGCTGGTGAACATAGTGGAGCATTTAGCAGATATTTCCCTCAGGAGCTGGTGGAAACCAAAACCAGAGCTAAAAGAGAGGGGATGTTGGGTTGGCCAGAGATACACGACTGGTGCTGGTAATTCTCCAGTTGGGAGCCGTTAAACCACGGCAGAGGAAGAAGGTGCAATGAAATAAAGCAATTAAAAATTGACAGTCAAACCGCTAACGGTGGAAAAAATGTAGAAAACCGGATGGAAATATTAAATTTACATTTAATTCTCAATGTTTAATTTGAAGAACATTTCAATCTCCTCATCATGTCACACGTATCAGATGTTTTCATCTCTTTAGTGAAAATGTACGTCATGATTTATTCACTAAGTCTGTTTCCTCGCATTTTGTTTTAATCACAACACCAACTTTTCCTCCTCAGCCGAGTGTGAAAACTCTTTAGTGATATTTCAAGTGTTGGCGTTTCCACTCAGATTTTTTTATGTGCATATTTAAAAAAGTGTGGATGAAAACACACTTATATATGAGAGGGGTATCAATTTTTACATGCAGGATATTTCCCAAAATATCAAAGTATTCCTTCATGGTGTCTCTCCAGCTTTTAACTCATTCTCAATAATAAAGTGAGTGGAAATAGAGCCGAGACCAAAGGAACAGTCAGCTGCATGAGGCTCCTTCGAATCTGCTGCCTCAGTGCCGCCGTTTTAACAAGTGCCAGTGATTCAGAGCCCCTCGGTGTTCAGAGGAAAGAGACGGAGAGAAAGAGAGGGGTTATTTACACCTCCGCAGCACATTATGTTCATTACAGCACTCCATCTGTTTCAGTGGCAACTTTGGAAACTCGATGCAATGTTTTGTTTTTTTTTCTTGTTGCAAAAAATGACAAGACATTGTAATGAAAAAGGGCAGTCAACTGATAAAACACTGGAACGATCAATGATGAGTGTCGGTGTGTCTTCTATTGTATTGTATTCTATTAGACACATCTACTTGAAATCTAAACCCTGCAGGCAGGTAATATGTCATTATAAGAGGTTGTGGGGTTAGTGATGCTTTTTACCTTTGTATTTGAGTGAGTTTGATTTGTTTTAAAATATATTATTAATGTAGTATTGAACTGATGCAACAGCTTTCAGTATCCAGTGGGTTGTGTGATTGTTCTGGATGTGGGTCACTTTCACCACGTAGCATCATAACCTAGCACTTTTGGCCACAGCAGACATCTGTTGTCAGAGCTACGGCTCTAATAACCCACTTTACATTACCTGCATAGTGGAGAATTTAGCAGCTAAAGAGAACAGAGCCAACAGACAGGGAATACTAGATTTAAATTATCCAGGCGCCCAGGAGCATGACTCCAAATGAATGATAATGTTGCCCCATAACTGCTGGATGTGTAAATAAGCAACTGCTAACATGTTCACCATATCAACTTACAGCAATGTTTTATTCACCTTTGCCCTTAAGTGGCCAAAAACCAGCTATTGTGGAAGAACAAAGTCGACAAAGTCACTCAGACCACAGTCAGAATTTACTCAAGTCAGTCGAAGACCACAAGACATCTATGTCAAGTAAAAATAAACAGGCTGTTTTAGCCACTGGAACAAGTGACGTATGTTCCCGACAACACCTCCAACCTGAACAATCACACACGCCCTCTGTTCTAACCCTCTGATAACACCCGTAGTAATGTCTCCTGAAACAGCGACCCTTGGTTGTCATGGTTACAATAACAAACACACGGACTGTACCGACAGCAGCGTATCTACTTTCGTCGCCGTGGTTACTATAGTAACAGTCATGTCTTGGTTAGGTTAAGGAAAAGTTAAAAAAATAAGCGCTTCCTCAATATCAGACGATCTTTGTTGTCATGGTTACAACAATAACAAGGTGATTAAGTGTGCTTGAACGGTCATGGATAATAGAAACAACGTCACTGCACTTTTCCCTTCGCTCCTGTCATAATTACTATGGCCACTAGATGTCGCCTAGCAACAAAACGTAACTATGGGTCATATAAAACCTGCTGCACGGACGACTTTTATAGGAGGACGGTCTCGATGTTCCACATGACAAAAACTGTTGTTTTTCTGCTGAGGACAATCTCAGAAAAAACACAGTCTGAAGATAAGAAATATATTGACAAAATTAAACTAAAACCATTCAGTCCAGTCCAGTCCAACGCAAGCGCTCCAGTCTGCACATTCACCACGAGAGGTGTTCCGAGACATAAAGCACGCGGAGAGACCAACACTGCCAAATTAGGATACTGATGATGATTACAGCGATAACACTGAAGAGGAGGGAAGGTAAACAGAAACACGAGCTCTGACATAATTAGTTCGCCGTGGAAGAAAAAAAAAAAATAAAATGGATGGCAGCCTGCAGGAGGACAAACGCAGGGGGCTGATCCAGAGTCAGTCAGAAGAGTCCATCTTAAAGTTGGCAGCACACTTCAGTATGCAGCTGGGAGCCAAATGCCATACAGGATGCCTCTAACTGACATTCCCCTGTAGAGTGTTGGGCAGGATGCTGTGGGCTAAGCAGGCCCTCTCTACAGGAAGAGTGTGTAGAAGCTCTGATAGCAGAAACGAAGCTCTCTCTCTCTCTGTCTCTCCACACACACTCACACTGTCTCTCCGGCAAAGGGTTTTAACTGTCTGCTGCAGGAAGCCATGGGACTGTGCGACCATATGATTAAATGGATACCGACAGCAGCTTTTCTGTGTCAAACATCAGTCATTTACAGCACCGAGATAATCTTCATGATCCAAGCACTTGCTAAATATAGACGTCACCGCTATAACTGGGTCGGTGGCTCACTGAACAACTCTGGAAACCGAAAAATCAAGCCCCAGTTCGCACCACACATCTGCTGCCGGCTCCTACAGAAACAGGGAGGAGAGATCACTTGTCCATTCGCCGTTCATCTCTTGACTTCCTTTACTTTTAATTCTTCCCGTTGCTAACCAGCTCTCCATTTGGATTCTCCAGTTTTTGCCTTGGATCTGATCTTTTAAGCGTTTAATCAGACTGAGATAACCAACAAGCAGACGATGTGGTCCCGTGGCGACAACAGTAACGTTCCTATCATTGTCTTAGCACAGTGATCGGCTTTAATACCATATTATTATTATTATTACTAGGCCTGTTATTATGCTGCATGCCTGTTCACACATGCAGAATCCTGACCTTTCATCCCGCAGTATGGATTACTGATCGCGTGGCTCCTGACTATAAAAGCACCGCAGACCTGCAGTAGCTCGTGCCTGCCTTGAGGTGGATTTGCATGTTCCCGTGATCTGTGTCTGTGTATGTGTGTGTGTATGTGTGTGTGTGTGTGTGTGTGTGTGTGTGTGTGTGTGTGTGTGTGTGTTTGTTTTCAGCCACCATCATTACTGTGATGAGTTTTCTGTAAAATAAGTAAATCAAACAGCTCGAGTGTGTGGGCTGAGGTTTTCATTCTTTCACCCTTGAGACCGAAACAAGGCCAAGTCTTGAGTGAAGCACTTAAATCACTTCAATCACCCGAGTCCCGTGGCAGGTTTCCTCCACTTTGTTCAGGTAAATTAGCACCTGTAATGAACCATTAGGCTCTTGGTAATGGTTCGGGACGCTTTAGGAAACGCTCACAGTTATTGAACAATAGTGAAAAGAGCTTTAAGTGATATGATTAACACAATCACAATGAGAGGAAACCATTGAGAGCAGGCTGTTGAACGGCAAAGTAAACATCAGAGGTCTGTGTAATGTGAGGTTTTCTATATAATAGGGGAAAAAAAGGAGAATTAGAAAAAAAGAACTAAATTCACCGGCCAATCAGATCCAAGTTAAGCCTAAACCCCGCCCTCTCAACAACCCGAGGCCTGAATGAAAATATTCAGATTTTCTATTTTCTATTTTTCTATCTAACATTCCAAAATGTTAATCATACACTGATCTGTCAAACGAAAACTTTTAGATAATTTTAAATGAAATAGATAGAAATATTGTGGTAATCTTCATACGTGTTTGTCACACCAAGTCACTACGTCCAAGACCCGTACCCACAAGGATAATTCAGATCTATGGGAAACACTGTGGTGTTAATAAGATGCAAGACAAGTCTGTGAAACCCTGATCTGAAACAACATTTTTGTCAGATAATATCTTGTTACAGGCTGGTAAAACGTGCAACGACACACGTGCAGTTAGTGTCATGTCAGTAGGAGTAAAACATTAAGTCAGTAACGCACCGTTTCTTTGTTTTTACAACAGAACTGTTTGTGAAATCTCAGTTTGACTTTTAACAGTTTAGATTCTCGGTTCTCCTCCTGAGCGACGTCCTCAGCGTTGTGTGAATAAAGAGCTCAAAGAGTCAGAGAGCCCTCAGACACTTGCTGATTCCCCGGTGGGACAGCTCTGAGCTCTCATGGACTTAGCGAGTTGAAGTGTGTGACTGGAACTGGGCCAATCTTAAATAATTCTCTTCTCCGCAGGACTCACAACCCCGCTGAAAAACTCCTGTTAACACTTCTATTTTATTACATTATAGGACAAAGTACAACATTTCTGAACCCAATTCACTCCATCAGGAGCAGAGGAGTCGACTACTGTACAGTTGTTTTGGACTCAACATCTGGACAAGACAGATGTGTGATGAATGTTTTGCACTGTTGAACGATGCCCACCACAGACCCGGAGGATCTGGAGACTGAACGGCAGCATCAGCTGGTTCAGCCCCAGAATTACATCCGCTATTTATTTTTAACTTTAACCAAGTGTTTATTATTGTAACCATGACAACAAAGGTCAAATACTTGCTCTAACCTAAGCCATGAGCTTTCGTTGAACCTAACCAAGTGGATTTTTTTGTCACGGTCCATGTGCGGGGGCGACAGAGAAGAGGACCCAAACACACACAGGCAGGCAGGGGCAGCGCAGTGATGTTAATGGACATGATGATGGTAAGACTTCCTACATGCAGAGAGGCGAGCACAGGGGCAGGTAACTGGAAGAAAACAGGTCAAAGGATGGCAAGAGTGCAACATGAATGCGGCAAAGCGTGTAGGGAAATGAAGAGGAAGTGGACGGCGGAAGAAAGACGGTTCAGGAAAGTTTCATATAAATGAAGCAGCCCGAGGACGTGAGAGCATGGTGGACAGGGACAGAGGGGCAGACTGGGCAACATTAACAAGACCAGGGCAGGGATCGTGACAGCGTTTGTGTCGGAACGTAACCAAACGTCATATAAAACATCGGCTGTGATTTGTAATGTTGAGAAAAACGGTGGTAGCGCGCACAACTCCAAATCCTGAGTAGGATACTGTTCTGGGTGCACGGTCGTAGCTCAGTCAACAAGGTAAAGGAGCCAGACAACCAACAGCTATAAGCCATCATCAGCATAGGAAACAGTGGTAATTCAGACAATATATATACGTATATACGTATATATAAACAGCTGAGGTTAGAACATGATTGGTTGACGAGCTGCATCTGTGAACGAACCGCCGCCACAGGGGGAGTGGCTAGACGTCAGCAGCTACAGAGCAATAAATAGCAAAATTAGACGTTCAAGAGCAAAACTCTTACGTAAACCAGCGGTATCTCACTGCCACACAATATATCAAAGCTTCAGAATAAAGGTCTGTTCACAGTGGGAATATACAGCACACGAAGGGTAAATCTGAGTCTCTGTGACTTTGCTTACAAGACTTGTCAGATACTCGAGAAAATAAGAAGCATTACAAGAAGAAAAGGAGGTTGATTTGTAATGTTGCTGTTCTGCTGATGGAGGCGTTTCAAAGCTCACTCTAAATATCATGTATTATCTCTGTGATTTATTGTAGTTTTACTGTTTTTTATGCTTCTTTGCTGAAAAAGGATTTTATTTTATTTTTCATCATGGAGTAATAAAACTTCTTACAGACAAATAAGTGTTGGTGGCTGTACACACCCTCTCCCGGGCCAACGGAGGGAATTAGAGGAAATGGCTCGTCCAAATTAAGAGCTATTGCTCAGAGAGAATAATTTAGTCCCAAAACGAACCGCTCCTCAGACAGTGTTTGTTTCTGCTGAAGTGGATTTGGACTTTTTGATGTTTTACAGTTTCCCTCTGCATGAGGTTTTTTAGTGGGGGGTGATTAAAAGGGGTTGGGGCGGGGGGGGGGGCGTGAGGTTTGCCACACAGGCCCGAAGACCAAACGATCTCTCAAGACAAATTTAGTAGGCTAATATTATTTCAGAGAGTGAACTGCATGGGGGCATGTTTAACCTTAGGGGCTGTAGCCTGAGCTTCATCTTTACCCATAAAAGGCCGGCTGCTGATCCCTTGTCAAGACTTGACAAGACACACACATACCGTACAGAAAATCTCTCTCTCACACACACACACACACACACTATCCCTGCTTCTTCTCCTGGTCTATCGTCACCTCTCAACCCCGTTATCACAACTCACTGTTTCCACTTGGTCCCTCTTTTTTTCTTTTGTTTTTAAATTCAATCTTCTCTGCAATAGTTCTTTCCATCTCGAGAGAATGAATCATCTCAGTTTTCACCTCTGTTTTCACAGCTTGCAGCAGAATGATGAACGTCACATCTTTCTCGCCATCGTTAGTCATCTACTGAAGTTCTGCCACACAGTTATTTGCCTACAGCAGGTGTGCATTGTCAAGGTTATGCGAAGGGAGAAACAGAAGTGAAATGTGCGTGAATGAGCTGTGATCCGCGGTAACGCTGAGCAGAGCCTCTGCAGCCGGCGCTCGGACTATCTGAGAGCGCTGTGGATTGATCTGCGATTAGCTCTGCTGCAGGCGAGGCTCACATAGGGCCCTGGCTTTCTGTTCTCTAACCTACTGGGGGATGTAGCCTCACAAATACCAGGAGTATTTATGGAAGGCCTGGGTGTCATGGCAACTGGGGGATTGTGTCTAAAAACGCAGAGGGGGGATGAAAAGGCCAAGCTACACCACAACAACTGATTGCACTGTATTTAAAGGGAAATGCCAACCAATTAGAAAGAATAGATTCACATGCTCTTCCTCTGGCCTGAGTCGTGAATAGGAAGCGTGAATGTGTGTCAACAGGGTGAAAAGGTAAACAACCTCTTCCCAGAGACTTTTATTCTGAAGTGGCACAGTTTAAATTCTACCGGAGACACATAAGGAACTGCTGCCCTTGAGTGACATGTTAACCTTAAAAATCCCCTCCTGACATTTGGATAATAACATGTTCTTTCCACAAAAAGAAAAAAGAAAAACTATCTACTCTTTCTCCCTCAGAATCTATGAATATGCAAATGTTTACATGTCAAAAGTTTAATTGCTGGACACCGGACGTGTCCTACTTTTTTTTTTTTTATTCTCGGTGTCATTGCATCGCAGGTTTCAGTTTGTACGTCACACACTTGTGCACGTTGCGTGTTGGACCACAATTGTGGTCGTGCTGTCATATAATCATGAGAACAGATGTCTATTGTTAAACACTGCACATGCATCATTCTGCGCAGTGAAGGTCAAACATCCAAGTAACAAGAAGCAAAACATATTTTTGAGTGACTTTAGCTTTAGGGGGGAAAAAAAATCCCTTTTCCACACTGCATCACATGAACAGTGTATTTTCTGTTTCTGTCGTTGTACCATTCAGATTTTATTAAATATCTTGTGGATTGCTGGCTCTGAATCTGGTCATGTTATGTTTTTGAGCAAAACAAGAGTAAATACATAAAATAAATATGTTGAAAGCAGCAACCGCCTTTATTTCTAGCAGATTTCAGCTGCCATAGATGGTCTCTTAGTCATAAATGACAAGATATATAGTTTATCTGTCTCCAGTGAGTCATCTCCCACCAATCAGGCGACACAATACGACAGGTAGCAAACTCCAAAACAGCTCTGTCATCCTGCTCTTGTTTTGTGCTTGTTACATTAGCGGACAGTGTCTGAAATTGACCCTTTTTCTGAAGGTGGAACCAGACGGGGAGATGTGTCTCATATGATTTGACTTTCCAATACAGTCAATCAGACACTCACACCCCCTCCACACGTGCTGACAGACAGATCATGTGCAGAGGTTTTAGAGGCAAGATTTGAGTTTCTCGTCTCTGCTTGTGTCATTTATTGTGCACAGACGAGGGCAACATCAGGAAACTACAATTCTCTGTGTCAAGACCTAAAAGATATAGATAAAGTCTTGAGGAGAGAGCGAGGAGGAGGTGGGATGCAGCACACAGGAGGCCAAACAAGAAGACTTTCTGCTCGACCTTTGAATGATTTTAACTTTAAACATGGTTGAACGGTCATTGGACCTTTAATCGTCTCAAACAAACCGTGTGTGTCCCTGCTTCACAATTGAATCTTTCCACTTCCACCACTGAAGGACTTTTATTGTGAAACAGCTGCGGCCATGACAGTTCTTGCTAACTCCCAGGTGGGTCAAAAACTGCTTTACTTAAAGAAATAGGATTAAACAGGATTAAGGATTTTCTTCACTTTCATTATGATCCCATGAATACAGGACCAGAATTTCCTCACAAACGGTTTTTATCTTGAAATTCAAGAGCTATTTGTAACATTTGCTATTGCTACATGGCTAACGTTAGCATTAACAGCTGTTTACTCACTAGTCTTTCCAAGAGCTTCAGCCACCGTTGCATTTAAAAGAAAAGAGGTTATGACACGTCCTCTGAGCAGCGTTAGCTATGTAGCAATAGCAAAACTCACAAATTGCTCCTTTAACAGCGACCTCATGCTGCACTGGTGAAGGTCCAACCAATAAAGCCATCACAAATGGTCTGACTCAGACTTAACAGTCCACTGAAGGCACATCATACAGTATAATGTCACTGCAGGCCTGTTATTATGAGCCAAACAACAGCACTGCAGTGAGCAGAATATATTCAGTCCGAGACTCCAGTCCAAAACCTACTGAATGACCTTTATTCATATAACATCTTGGCCCAAACTGAGCCTGCTGCTTTAAGATAGAGTTGCATTACGGGTTGTTTTCTGCCTAAAAGTTGCAAGGCCAGTGGATTTCAGTGAATTGAGTTCGTCAGCCCCGAGAGTTTTTTCCAGTAGGCCCAGTTTAACCCACCAGAGCTTTCTGCTGGATCACGTCAGCGACATGTTTTACTGCCACAGAGTAAATCAATGTCCAACAAGGGGGAAAGTGTCTCGTTAAGTCTTTACCGCAGGAATGAACGTCATGGAGTGAGTTAGAAAAACTGTATATTGTTAAGAAAATCAATGTTACAAGATACCACGTCCTAAAACAAATAAAAACTGAAGATAAATACTAAAAGTCTTCCTCTTCGCATGGTTCCTACAGTGACTGCTGAGTGTGAGACAGTGACGCATGAGAAAAACAGATAAATCATCATTCACTGGAACTCAGAGGTTCATGTTGATTCTGTTTTACATGGTAAAAATAGAATTAGGCCAGGAGGCAATAATTTGTCATGTTCCTTCTTCAGGACTTGATTTCAACGAAGAAAGTTAAGAGCACTTTGCTGATTCAGATCATTTTGTACGTTTTCATTACTTTTAAAGCGGCAGTAATTTAGATTCTACAAAGACAATGTGAGGAGGTGAAGGAGGTCGCTCGTAGTGATGAACCTCACCTGAATCTGCAGCTCCCCAGAGCTCTGCAGAGCTTTATAGTGAGTTTCAGCTCATTGTTTGCTGTCAGCACACAACTTCACTGTTCTGGTTCACTCTTTGCTCGTAGTTGTTTTGGTTTTTTTTCCAGCTGCAGCTGTTTTCAGAGAAAACTAAAAATCCACTGTCCATGACCGGATCAGCAGCAAACAGCAGACAGACTCAGTCAGAGAGCAGCTGGTGAACACAGTGGAGCATTTAGCAGCTGATGAGCCAGAGATTTCCCTCAGGAGCTGGTGGAGACCAAACACAGAGCTAAAAGAGAGAGAGGGAACACTGGACTGAGAGTCATCAGGTGACTGTAAACATGACTGCAAATGATCTATTATGTCACTCTGAAACTATATCAGCTTAAAAGGTGATGATGCCTCTGTGTTGTTATTACAGGTTTAACTTAAACAAGCCTCTCACGTTCAGTTGATTTCAAATCATCCACCTGCAGTGAGTTATCACCTCATCGTGTCCGTGGCTCTTTCAGCCTTTCAGTGTTTTGTTTTTTTATGTTGTTTTTTTATGTTGTTTTTTTGGGGCATTCTGTGCGTTATTGTGATGGTTTTTACCCTGGTAAGAAAACACTGTGTATCACGGCTGAGCTGACAATTACACCTTCAGGTACCTGTGGGGGGAGCTGCGCCGCTAAAAGCTACTGATTCAGTCAGCGACAATAATGAGTCAGAACGGTCGGTTCAGCTGGAGGACTCTGCCTTAAAGATTCATGTACAACACACCTCTATTATTTAGTTTTACAGAGGTTTTTAAAATGTTAAATACGTCTAACCTTGTTTTGTGTAACTGTGTAAAAAATCTGGTGTTTCAAAAGGAGGGGGTGGTGTTCTTATAATCAGGGTCATCGTCTATTCAGGCCACTACGGAAATTAAAGGAATCAATTTGAGTGGGTCTGTACATGCTCTCGTCCTAATCACACAGATCCACGTTCAGACAGGCGAACGTTCACCTCTTAATCCATGTGATAAATTGCTGTCTGATGGCAAACGGATCATTATCAGGAGCCGTCTTCACAGACCGCCACTGGCCCTCCACCAGCTGGCCCCTGGCCGAGACTGTTAACATGATTTCAACATGACTAAGACAGTACGAATACACATGGCGCTGTCACAAAGACGTACACACACACACACACACACACACACACACACAGGTGCTTTCCCGGGGACTGACGACATGAGCTGCATGTCAGAGCTCTGCTAAATGATCCTCTTCCCTTCTCTCTCCATCCTCACACTCCGTCTTCCTCCTCCCTGTTCAGACTCTGTCTCTCTGTCATTTTCTCTGTTGATCCTCTCCTCTCCTGATTCTCTCGGCACTCGCTCCCCCCCCCCCCCCCCGCGCTCTCGCAGACGAATCCCTAATGTTTTATCGCCGACCAAGAGGATGCTGTCAAGGAATAAATAACCATCGCATTTGGTGATTGCTTGATGAGATGTAATTAGGCGTGCCGACTGGAGATTAATCACGAGAAGTCAGCCGTCTCGTGCTGAAGCGCCGCTCTCAAGGAGGCAGCCTGGGATTGAAAGGGAGCGACATGAAGATGTGCAACATATACTCAGCAACCAATTCTGTTTAATTACAGATTTAATTATTAAAGTGATAGAATTATAGTTTAATAGTTGCTCCTCCTCAGTACAGGATAAAATCAATCTGAAGTATAGATACACATTTTAGCTCAGCTGCTTGTTAATTTGATATATCCTGGTTGAGTCCATCACTGTGTCCTTGGCTTGAAACTCTCGGATAAAGGTCACCACGAGTGAAACATTTTAGAGAATATTATTCACGTTAATTCTCTTTTTCAATGTGTCTCCAGATACCAGCTGATCTAACTCCAGTATTGATCTAATACTGTGGTCAGTTGTTCTGTGTCCAGCTGGTTCTGGACGCATCATGAGTCTGAGACATTTGGCTCTTAATTCCACCTCCTCCCGAACACACACATCACATCCAGTCCTGTTCAAACCTCCTTAACTACAGGACAAGTTGTGATGCCATTTATGACAAAACCTCACCGAGAAGCCTCGTCAGCGTCGCTGGGTCAGATGTAGTAAATTCACACACTAAAAAACTTGGACAGAAGAAAGGTTATGACACATGAAGCGAAAATATAAATTGGGCCAGAAAAAGAAAAAGGAACTGTGCAAGAAACAAGGAGGGAAATGTGTCAAAACAAAAAATATTAAAGTGCTGAGAATGTCCTGAAAAAAGAAAAGGAATAGAGACAAGGGTGAAAGACAAACAAGAAAAGAAAAACATGATGATCGTCGACATGGAAGAAAAAGAGCGAGACAGAAATGGGAGAAGGGGGGGACAGGAGGAGTAATCACAGAGAAAGTCTCCCCTACCTCTGGCCATTGCTGCTCCCACTATAGTCCATGTAACATCCCTGTTTAGTCGTTCAGTGAAGAGCCAGCCAGTCAAAACAACCAGTCAGTCAGTGGAGTCGTGGCTGGTGTGGACCGGTGTCTGGTTCCCAGCAGCAGCAGCAGCAGCAGCAGCAGCAGCAGCCGAGTCAGAGTCGTCCTCTCCACTCAAACAATCACTGGGCTACATGCAGCACGACAGCAGAGGCTCTGGAGCCTCGGCAGGGACAGCAGCAACATCCCTCCCATCCACCCTGAATTAATTAAGCTTTTTTCTCCCTCTGCTGCCCTCCCTCTCTCCCTCTCTCTCTGCTCTCTCTCTCTCCGTCTCTCCGATTCTCATGTGCGCATGGTTAACGCTCCCTCTCTCTCTCTCTCTGTTTCTGCTTCCCCCTGTGTTCAGTTTCCTCTCTCGCTCTCTTCCCTCTTTCTGACTCACTGATCAGCAGCTGCAAACAGGTCGTCTTTTCCTTCTTCATTTCACCTTCTGCGTCTGTTTTTTTTTTTGCTACAGTCAAAAACAAATCAACGAACAGGAAAAATAAATTAATATTCATCTTTATTTGTGCCTTTTAGGTTTGAAGTGTGTTTGAACGCTTCAAACTTCAAAACTGTGACTGAGAATAGTTGTTTGCTTTTTTTCCCTCCAAAAATGTAACTTTTAAAAAGCGGCTGTCAAGACATAAAAATACATGAACGGGTGCTGCACAATTTAAATAAGAAGAAGAAGCATTTCAAACAAGTTCACCGTCCCCCGAAGACGAACAGCAGCTTCAGTCATTTCATCTAAATTCCCCCCAAAAACAACAATTTACGTTCAAGTGACAAAGCCCTCTAGTGGCCGTAGGAATTACGACGGGAGCAAAGGGACGTCGTTAGAAAAGTTTGCATGAGGAAGAGGAGATATTTGTGGCTTCGGGACGAGGGAACAGGAAGTGCTATAACGCTAACTCATTTCCGGGTTTTTACGACTCATTCCTGCAGCGCTCTATAGTCGTCTTAACTCAAACCGAGATGTTTTCCCCGAAACCGAACCAAGTGCATGAACCCAACCGAACCTTAGCCATCACGTTATCACATCATCAAACTGATTTATTTCAGTGTATGGTTTCAGAAGGCCCAGATGAATTATATCTTTCTGCCGACAGGGCGTCATATCAGGCGCCATTTTTGGGGTAAACAACATTTTTATTTTCTGAGCAGAGAAGTAAGAGACGAGCTCCTGGGAGTCTTACAGGGAAACTATTGAAGTAATATATTTTTTCTTGCACCGAATGTCAAAGTAAAATAATTTTTTATGATGTCCATCAGTGATGTACATGCTAGGAAGAAAGAAATTATATCCAAGAAACGCTGGATATAATTCAAGCTCAGTTCACAACATTTTTCATGCTGGACATTTTTCCAGAGGAATGTGTTTGCCATTTAGAAGAGGACCACCGAGAATAACCTCAGAGTCCGAAGCTGGAGCAGGTCCTGGCAGTGGCCACTAAAGGGTCCGGGTCTCAGTTTGCCCCGAGCATACAAACAAACAAACAAACACACACACACACACACACACACACAGGTACAGGTACACCTGTAAAATCTAATGCAGTCCAATACAACTGTTCATCTGTATGTTATACATTTAGGAGGTTTTTAATCTTCAGATTTAGTTGCCATTATTTGACGATGTGTAAATTCATTTACATTTACATTTACTCACAATTCAAATATATGTTTATTACAGAGAGAAGCCTCTTCTACAACCTTTAACTATGAGCTCAGTGTTGAAGCATATAATCAAATGACCATCACAGTGACATTATAAAGCATCATAAAAGTCGACATTATGGCAGACTGTATTAGACTGTACAGGTGTACCTAATAAAATGATCGAGTGTATTAGAGCAGCTGTTTATCCAGAGATGGCCTCATCCTTCTGGTTGCCTTGAGTCATTGTGGGTATAACCCCTTTACATCTTCTTGCAGGTCTATTTTTTTATTTTTTGTATTCAGATTTGCTTTATTACCATGTCTTTAATTAATTATAATATTTGTGATGCATGTTATAAAAGTTTAACTGCGGATAATAATCCAGGGAGTAATGGAACAAAAGATAAAAACGACTGAAATCATTAAAAAGCTTTAGTATCTATAAAGAAAATAAATCAAACAAGAATTGAACTTTCTCTCAGGCCAAGAGAAAAAAAATCAACATTAACTTTACTTTACTTTTTATATTTCATGTCTTTCTTTGTGTTGTTTCCTCCTTTACTATTACATGATGTCTCTGTCTGTTTCTCTTTCTCTCCCCCTCACACCCACACACACAAACATGAGAGTACATCCTGCACAGTGTGTCACACAACTCTAAAAGGTGTCACTGCAATGTGTCGGCCTGTTGTTGTGCTCCTGGCTATTTCTGTAGTGAAGTCATTGATGAATAAAGCCAGTAGCGTCCATCCATCTGTCCTCCCTCCCCTTTTCTCACAGCTCCTCTAACAGCACTAATACACACACACAGAAACACACACACACACACACACACAGTACATGAACCAATTTTCTTTTTTCTTCTTCTTCTTCTTTCTCTTTCACATGTGGTGGTGAAAGCCTCATTTCACAGAATCCTGCATCGCTTCCTGCTGCTGTAGACGTGAGCTAAAAGAGGCTGATCCCCAGAGAAACAAGAGGAGCCCGCATTATTTTTCTCGTCTCTCTCTCTCTCTCTCTCTCTCTCTCTCTCTCTCTCTCTCTCTCTCTCTCTCTCTGTGTCTCTCTCCCCTCTCTCCTTCCCCTCCCCTCATTCTCATATTTCCATCTTCCTGTCGCCTGGAAGTTACACCGACCTCTTGTCAGATTCAGTGAATGTAATTTCTGCTGCTCCTCGTTTGTTTGTAACTCTGTAACAGCAGTCAAACAAAGCAGAGGCGAGATGGATTGGTATATAAAAAAAGAAAAAAAAAAAAACAGAAAAGAAGAAGCATTGAGCGTGCACTGTAAAGCCACGACCCAAAGATGGGGACAATCCAAACGATGGGAACTCTGTGGAAGGACAAGCTAAAAAACCTACAGGGCATGAACTAATCCTAAAAGGGAAATTGGCTCTCCTGCTGCCTTGGTTCTCCTAAGCAGCCCAGAGGAATGTGATTGTGTTGGAGGAGAAAAACACGATTCGCTCCAAGTTTCTACCACTTCCCAAAGAATGTCTGACATTCACTGATAACTTTCAACCGCCTGGCCGGTGGATTTTTCGAGGCGGCGAGAGGAGGGAGGAAAGAAAAGGGGGCCTGCTGTATGTCAGCGATGATGATGCAACGGCGAAGGCAAAGGTCACATGGCCGCGGATAAAGTCACATTCCGCTAATTGAAACTTGAATATCAGCCGCCGGCAACGAGTGAAAAGACGGAGCTTAAACTGCTGCCACAGAAACAAATGGCCCTCAGCTTAATTTGAGAAGCAGACAAACAGGATAAAAATAGCCCCAACGTTGCCTCTTTTGTGATCAAGAGCAGATTGTTTTCATCTGGCTAATGTTTCACTTTTGGAGTAATTCAATTACAACTCTCCTTAAAAAGATCCTGTCATGGACTTTATGTTTTATGCCAGAAAATAGATAAAAAATGATCTTGCCACAAACGGTGTGATGGGTAACCCAATTACTGCTTGAATTATTATCTGTGACAATGTTTTTTTTTCCAGTGTAAGAAGTGCAATGTTTTTATCCCGCACGCAAGTCATAGCTACTTATACGTCTCGCTGTTACAGAGCAACATCATCATTCAATTCTTATCATGTTTGTGTCCACCTGATGAATGTAAATCCTGTATTTCCTCTCTTTTAGCTCTGTGTTTGGTCTCCACCAGGTGGCGACCTCTTCGAATGGCCACTAGAGTCTGGAGTCAATCCCCACAGACTATAAATAAAGATGGATGAAGCCTCCCTGACGTCACCCATAGTAATTTCTGAAGAACATGTAAACATGTTTATTTCTGCTGAAGAGTTGGACATTTTAACATGGGAGTCTATGGGGATTGATTATTGGAGCCAGACTCTAGTGGTCATTAGAGGAACTGCAGTTTTTGATACTTCCGTGTTGGCTTCATTTTCCAGCCTCGGAGGTTGCTGCTTGGTGAAAATGCTCAACTTTACTTCAGAAATAAAAAGCCTGGTCCAAAAAACGGCAAACTGTACGTCAGGTGAATCATTATATAACTCACCTGTTTACATTTCATTAAGTGTTCAAGTTCTTCATAATTGAGGGGGCGTGGCCACTTTGAGTGACAGGTGGGTGAGTGCACGCTTGCTGCAAACTGGCATGCACCGAAATCTCGCCTCCATATGTGCTTTTCCCTCTTCGCCCATTTTTGGACCAGCCGTGAGTTAGGCGGAGTCAGACACTGCCAAGATGGCAATGGCGGTGCAGCTCACTCTGAGCTTCAAAACCGCTCTTCATAAAACCTGTAGGTGACATCACGGAGGCTACCTCCATCTTTATTTACAGTCTATGGTCTCCACCAACTCCGTAGGGAAACATCTGGCTCCTCAGCTGATAAATGCAGCGCTATGTTGAGCAGGTAGTGGACAGTGGCTTTTTACAGCTGTATCTCTGATAACAGCTGCTGGCTGCGGCTGAAAACAATGCAAAAGTCAAGTGAAACAGTGAAGTTGTGGTCCGGACAGCTAAACAATGATCTGAAACTCAGCGTAAAGCTCTGTGAATCAGAGGGGGAAGCTGCAGATTCGGGTGTAGGTTCATCTCTATGAGCGACGCTTTTCACACCGTCATGTTGTTTTCACATTCATATTAATTACAGTTGCTTTAATGTTAGGGAAGTTCTGTGGTTTTGGTTTAATCTTCTTCCCCTTTTCTTGGTGAAAGTTAGTTGTGCAGTAAATATGAAGCTATCACCAGCAGCTAGTTAGCTTAGCACAAGGGCAATACAATCTGCTCACCAGCACCTCTTAAACTCAGTCATTAATATGTTACAGCTCGTTTCCTTCCTTATTAATCTGCACAAAAAAAGAAACTGATTTGTGGTTTTATGGGCAGATGTCGTTGCCATTGGACGGAGCTGACTCATAACTCCTGTACATGGAAAACGGTCCATGGCTGAAAAAGTTTTTTGGGGAAATAACCGCCTTTACAGTAGAACCTAATCACCGCTTAGTGAAATGAGACAAAGAAAGCAAATCAGAACAAGAAACCTCCTCTACAGTTTCCCTGATTGACTGTTGTCTTCCTTTTTTTTTTTCCATTTATCAAACCTGAAGTGTGTGGGCTCGGACACGGGCGGCTCTAACCGTCCAAGCGATGAGACGAGAGTGGGGCTTTGGGCTGGTTTTTCATCACAGGGAGAAACAGCAGTTGCAACATCAAGAGCGTTATATTGGTTAGACTTCAACAGCGGTTTGTGAGTAGATTTAAAGATGCAACGCTGAGACTGAAGGTCGCGAGTCAGTTTCATGTGACACCTGCTACGAGGGGAGAAAGAGACGCTAGAGGATGCGTCTGCTGCCACAAAAACTCTGCTTCTTTGTTTTTACCTCTGGAGACCCCCTGTAACTGTTGAGACAGAAAGTTTTCACCACACGCTGCTGTTTCCCTTCCTCTGAACATCACATTTTTCTTCATTACCATACACAGCAGCCAAGAGGCCAGTTTCCTCAACAGCATTTTTTACAGTTTGAGTTGTAGACACGTGGAAAACAAACAGTCTACACACACCTCGCCACCGTGTATACATCGTTGACTACACGCCACCCACGCCGGCGGTGTTTCACACACTAACAATAAATACAACAACTGCAAAACAGGAAGTGGGAGGTAGTAATAAATGGACCAAAAACAGATGTGAGCGGCTTAAAGAGCTGCACCAGCAGTGAAGAGGGACAATAACAAGACAACACTCGAAAGGTTTTTCTGTTCCACTGCTTCAGCTCTCGAGCACATTGAGCCGGTTTTCACTCAGCAACACACACACACCTCCCCGTCTGTCCGGCCCACTCATCTGAGCTCCATTCATCTGCATCAACACCTCCCCCGAAACGTATGAATCAAATCATCAAAAAAAGAAATCAGTCAGGGATGCTCTCTAGAGCCACCGGTAACATTTGTGCACATTTCATATTGGAGCACTCTCACGGCTGCTAAGTGGCTGACGACTCAATTACTGAGAAGAGTGGGTTGTGTTTTTTTTTTTTTTGCACTGGCCTTGACATACAGCATTCATTCCTCCATCAGCTGGCAGTCGTTTCTGAACAGGCACACACACACACACACACACACACACACACACACTGAGGATTATTTAATAATTTCACAGATGAAGTGAGTTCATCTAAAAGCAGCCAGTTCTCAGGGACTTTTGCAGAATTCAAAGAGGGAACCTTTGAATTCAGAATTAAAAAACTGAACTAAAAATAAAACTAAATGGTCTTTGTTTTGTTTTCCTGGCAGCGAACAGAGCGAGAACAAGAACAAAGCTGAACATTTAAGTTTGAAGTCCATAAGATTTTCAGTCTGTTTGACAGAATACAACAGAAGAGCAGCTGCTGTATCTGTTTACAGCGCAGCCAAACAAACTCATGTTGTTTTAATAAAGAAGTCAGTCGATAATAATCGCAACCACAGTGTGATTTCATTCCTGCAAAGATTTAAATTTCTCAACAATGAACTACTGCTGTTGGAACTAATCTCAGAGACGAATACATTTTGTTTCTTTAGGCTGCTTCACAATAAAAGTCTCCCCTTGTTTAGCCAGTTAAATGCTTTTAATGTGTAAGAGTGTGATGTTTGTATTAGCAGTAACTGAACACAGGTCTGATTGGGTGTGGACAGAAGAGTAAGGCTGATATCAAGGTTAAATCCAGCACAGGATGCCACAACTATTCGCTTCTGTTACTCAATGTAATTTCAAAAGTCATTGAGTTTTACCTGATTACTGTGCGACATGCAGAAATATTAAATCTTTCAGTCACAATCTGTATATAAAAATCTTCCTATACATGCCCCTGTATTCTCTGCTGTCTAAAAACTTCCACGTCACTCGGTCCTCTCTGTCCTGATGTTATTACAGACATGTCTGAACACTGACGCCTGGACTCGCTCATGGACTCACCGCGTCTTTGTTCAGAGGTGACGTTTAGCCTGTCAATGTCACGGGCTTATGGGTAATGATATTCATTAAAAGGCTGCTAAAAAAAACTAAAATATTAAATAGAAACTCTGTGTGTTACAAATCTCAAATGGATTCTGAATTAGGTTGTTGTAGTTCTTCAAACCAGGAAATGCAGGTTTCACTTCAGCTCTCTATAAAACCTTCCAAACTGAGAGGTAATTACTGAATGTAAAAACAATGAATGGCAAATGCAGGAAAAAAATGCAGATATGAAAAACGGGGTTTGATTTCGTGAGAATCTTCAGGATTAAAATTTGAAAGGGCTTTCTGAGAAAGAGAAGAAACCAAGAACAACACGTACGAGGACATGAGCGTTGACTGTTAACCCTCTGGTGGCTGAACGGCTGTAATGTATAGGCAGCCAGTCCAGATACATCACAGCCAACCGATAATGGGATTCATATCTGGACAATTGAGCGGCCTGGACTTCCTCTGGGGAGAAGAGCCATCAGAACGAGTCAATGCCGAACCATCACTCTGAGCTCCCACAATACAATATCTGAATTTGATACACAGGGAAATCAATTGGACTGATGAAATGCCAGTGTGATAATTATTCCGTATTCTCAACTGAAACCGTTTGCCAATACCGTTCAGAAACACAGATGAAGTCAGTGTTCGCAGAGGAAAGCAGAAACTCCTCCAGGGCTCAGTTTTTATTCATTAATTAACTCCCAGGCTCCGTCGGCGCAGAGTGATGAAGCTGCCTCTCCTCCGCCAGCTGCTAATCCCATGCACAGGTTTGACACTTGGGACCAAAAGTGTGTGTGTGTGTGTGTGTACGTGTGTGTGTGTGTGGGTGGGGGGGGACAAAGTGAATCAGTGAGGATCAATTTATTGATTGACTTCGTCTTATGTGGACCCAGGACCTTTTCTAGCCCAATTATATCAGTGCGTATGACTTTCCTCTGTTGTCGTGGCGGTAATGCTGCAGCTGCTCCAAACAGCAGTGAGATGTAAAGAAACGGGAGCTTCAGCTGACAGAGATACTGTCGGTCGGTATGAAGGTCAGTGCGCAGGATGACAGCTCGCGTGTGTTTCCATCCCGGACTTAAATGACGTTGCTGCATCAGAGATCTCAGCAAATTCACTTGGTGAGTGCGGCGATATAATGGCTGATAGAAACAATGGCTACGAGAGTGCAAAAATAAAATTAAAGCTTTAATAAAGCCTTTATCTTTTAAAGGCCAATTTTATCGTTTAACTTTGTCTCACTGTCTTATCGTGTTGTCTTCTCGACCTTATGTGGGCCTGTTTTGTCTCTGAACAAAGTCAAAATTTGAATTTCGGTTCAACTAATAAACTAGATTTATCCTTTGAAGCAACCTTTAATTTACTTTGATGCGAGCTGCACTGATGCGTAGTTAACAACTGGGAGCAAAAGAGGAAGTAGTGCGACGTTGTTATGGAGCCACAAAGGCCACAGAGAGAGGAGGTCGGGGGCGGATGGATGGGACAACAAAACTAAACATTAGACTTTAACACTGGGGACAATCGTTCCCTGACTATCAGCAAATGTTTATTATTGTAACCATGACAACACAGGTCCTCTAACCTTAACAAAGTAGTCATCTAACCTAAAACCTAGATAATGCGGTAATGCATCAGAAAGCTGTTTTCCAACCGCCAAAAAACATCAGAAGAAGAAGAACAGTGTTTTTTTTTTGTTTGTTTGTTTGTTTGTTTGTTTGTTTTTTTAAAACAACTAGCGACTGTAATGAAGCAGGGCGGAGCCTGCATCAACCTGTAATCCAATTTTTTTGTTTTTGAGCTGCTGCATCAGTCATTTTTTTCATGCAGGTTGAATAAAGTTTCCGTTGCAGCTACAGTTCACCGGTCCGACCCGTCGAGGCTTGTTGGAGGTTTTTCTTCCTGTTTAAAGGGAGTTTTTGTGCTGCTCTTTGTGGGAACGGTTGGGTTTCTCTCTAAAATAATGTAAGGTCTGAAGCTGAATTACATTTGTAAACTGATCTGTTTTGAGTTGTACTGCTTTATGACACATTAACTGGTAAAAAAAAATATATAGTCACACTGGTTTTTCTTGGCTTCTATAACTAATCTCTCTCACTGTGATTCCATAGTAATAATAATACAGTACAGTGGCAACGACTGGATGGATCGCAGGAGGTTCTACTGAGACAGAAAATCTCCCCTAAGAAACGAAGGTGAACTGGCTCATTTTAATGTGTGAGAACGGCGCTCGCTCTTGGGAAGCGTGAACTTACACATCGGCGTTTGCGCCTCGGCTTCCCTCCGATACAACCAAGCAGCAGGAGATATGCCACAGGTGAACTGAGGATCGTGAAGGTTTGGTCAGGTGTAGGCACAAAAACAACTTGTGAATAGAACAATTGGTTTTGTGTCTAAACACCACAGTGACGCGTCACATCAGTAAATGTTTATATGTATATAATCATATTTTTATAGGTGTGCTTTCTCGGGCTCGGGGTCTGAATCTACTAATGTTTTAAATCTATCACTGCATTAAGTCATCATCTTGTTTCTTATTGATTCATCTAATTATTTTTAGACAGTTTTATCTCATGTTTACTGAACCTCATTGTCACTTTTCTCTCCCACCAATGTTGTAAAGCCTTTAAATGTTTTTTTTAAAGTTTTTATATCATTTGTTTTTTTTATTGTTCATCCTCAGTTTTATCTTGTCATGTAAAGCACTTTGTCAGTGTTTTGAAAGGTGCTATATAAATAAATCTTATTATTATTATTATATGCAGAGGATATGAACAAACAGCATATTTTGACATTTAATTTAGAGAACTTGTTGCTTTTCCCCTGTGATTCCATTACAATGTGAAATGTTTTATAAATATATTATAAATCTGAATTATTACACAGGCTTCATACAATAAGAAAAATATATGTCCAAACAAAATAAAATGCATGTGTTTCTATTGATGTGAAGGTAAAACAATGCAGTGATTTCCCGTGATCATTAATCTTAATCTGGAGCACACACTCTCTTGAAATCATCCCAGATGGCCGACTCGTGTGGGTGGATGTGGGAGCTGTCGGGATGCAGAGGAGGCGCTGAAGGACACTAATATCAAGGACGGCTTTGATCCTACGAGGTAAATCCCTCTCTGATGCCACTGAGCCACCCTACTTTTCACATGCTGACTGTTAATGAGAAAACACGAGCCGTGTTCCTCGGTCGCGAGGGGCTGAACGCAGCGTGGAGGCAGGAATTTAGCTGCTTATTCAAGCGAAGAACTCGTGCATATTACACACAGTAATGAACGTGCGTCATGCAAAATGAATCAAAGTAGAAAAATATGACTTTATTAAGACTTCATGTGCAACACAACCAAACCTTGTGTTGTCACGTCATAAAAGGGATAGTTATTTATTATTCAGCTCTGTGCTGAACAATTAATCAAAATATTATCCAAATCTCAACGCTGTCAATTTTTTATTTTTTATGAAGGTTAAATGTGTTACAAGGGACCATAAATGAAGCGCTGTGGTGCTACAGAGACACCCGGCCTATAAATCATATTCTCCAGATTCAAGGGAACATGCTTCATTTTGTCGATCATTTTTTCCAGTGAAAATGAAATGTAAAAATGTCTATTCCAACTGAAATCTTGACTTATATCACAATCACAATATCATTTGTTTTGCATATCGTTCAACCCTAGATCTGCATCTCCTGCCAGAACTTGGAGGGGCACGATAAATCCCCATTAATCATAATAATTTCTTTAATTCTTTGAGCTTTTTCTTCACAGAATAGACATTAAAAACAAATATAATTTTTAAAAAATTATAAATTGTTTATCTAATAATAAATGAGGTCATCTCCCCTCAGCTTTACAGAGCTTTACAGTGAGTTTCAGCTCATTGTTTAGCTGCTTGGATCACAACTTTACTCTTTTGGTTCATTCTCACACAAACTTTTAGCAGCTACAGAGCGAGATATTTCCCTCAGGAGCTGGTGGAGACCAAACACAGAGCTAAGAATGTAATAATTAATGTTTTATTTTTACTCCACACAGTCAGCAAGAGTTACTTGTGCAGCAACAAGGCACAACCAAAGTGAAAATAACACTGCGGGGGAAATCAAATCGCAGGTGTTCGCAGTGGAAGTCAAGAACTTTATCCCTGTGCCCTCATTCCTTTTCCACTCTCTTTTTTTCTCCCGTGTTTTTTTTTTTTTTTACATCATGGCATGTATGAAATTTGCACTACAGCTGTTCTTAGTACAGATGTGTGGCCTTTTCCTGCTGACCTCAGCTTCCCAAGCAGCCTCTGAATTATTCAAATGTTCACTTCAATTATTTAATCTTTTATGCAAAAGAAAAACGCATAAATTGGATTTAAAATATTCAAATGCATTAGAGCTCCAGAGACGCAGCTGCTTGAATCTGCAATCCATACAATAATAAGAGCCGAGACTGAAGTGAGGGAAGATAAAGCTGAGGTCTTAGCTACACTGAAGGAACCTGGCTGCCAAGTTTGATATCGTACTTACAGAGCTGTTTGTTTCTTTACGTTTCATTTGAACATGAAGTCACATCAACCATCAGCTCAGTTTATAAGGAACAATGGGGACGAGATGAGACGCTCCGGTGCAGAACATTCACTCAGCGTGGGACGTTTTTATCTTTTCATCTCAGCGCCGGCCCGCCGGGAAAAACCCCTGCTGCTCCAGGTGACCAGTCAGAGCTGCGCTGCCTCGACACCTGCGCACGTGTTGATCTGCTGACGGGTCTCCACTTCCAAACATTTCTTACACTCCTCTAAAAACTGCCGTGTCATAAATGATCTGTTGGGTCACTCCTGAGGACGCCGGCGTAGGACAGAAGTAGGAGATTCCACCACCTCGTCAAACTACAGACCTGCGACCTGACAGGTGTTTTTTTTTTCCCTCAGGTTTCTCACCTGTAAACCTCACCTTTCCTCACCTCAGCCTCTGTGAAGGTGTGAAGGCGGGAGCCGCAGGTTCTCTTTAATGTGAAAATGAAGCGAGATGAGCAGATGCAGGCAGCCGGCAGCAGGGGTTTGAGGTTTCTCTGTGACATTAGCAGAACGGTGGACATCTGGGCAGAGAGTAACGACGGCGGCAGACGGCAGAACGGCAGAGAGAGGTCACTGCTCCCAAATGGAAATGTCACAAAGACCTTTGTGCTCGCAACAATTTGACATTCAAATCAGTCATTTGCCATTTTTACAAACGATGATCCCCAGCGTACAGTACGGACACCCGCAATCACGCGAGGACTCACACAATTATACTGCAGACACACACCGACTGAGACAGAAAGCGCAATAACATCATAATTCAACTTATATTTCCATGTGGGCCTGCACTCATTCACTCATTCACTCATTCACTCATTCACTCAATATCTCAGAAACTATGAGGTGAAGTGACATGAAATTTTTTTCTACAGACATTCATTCAAGTGAATATATTTTGTTTTTGTGTGTAAGTATGTACTAACTCTGGAAAACAAATCTCCCAATCTCCACTAATTTGCAAACGGCGAATATGTTTCGACGAAAAACATAATAACACCTGGAAATAACGTTTTATAGACATAAAAAGGAAGCAGCTTTACTTCAGAGCTAAATGGTCAGACCCCACCTTCCATCACAGACCTTCATCACATTCAACCTGCCCACTCATCAATATGTGATTATGGCATATTTGCCCAGTGACACTAAAAAATTACTGCCTACGCCAACTTCAAACAAACTTTAACACATTTAAATTAGAAATACATGAATAAGTTAGAAATGTCTAAATAATGTGAGTGAAATTTGTTTTCCTCTCAGTTGGATACATCACTGTATCTTCCACTATATGCAACTGATTTACAGTCTTGACCTTGCAGTGCCCTCTCTCTGCAAACACATCAAGATAAATCACACACCAGAACTACGAAATAATGAGACTGATGTCGACCCAAACATTAGTGAAACTCCCTGCTCCTCATATCAGAAGTGCACAAGCTGTGTCATGAGAGGAAAAAGAGAAGGCCGAATGGGCAATTAGCAGATTAGTGAATCCCCAGCTGAATGGTCATCTGATTAGTTTGGCCCTTAAGCCTTATGTGATCATCCTGGAATCATTTTCTTTCATTTCCGCTGCTGGCCGTGGATGTATTCCAGCTGCTGGGAGTACACACACTGATGTACTGTTCCTCCATCTCCAAAAAAGCTGCGCTCTTAATGTGATTAGCATGCTTTAGTGTACAAGCCCCACTGTGGAAGTCTAGATAACCAATTACAGAAGAGAAGGCAACCCCAATGGAAATACTCCCGCAAAAGTGAAGTGTAGGAAAAAGGAAATACACAGAAACAGTGACGCTTTTCCCTCATTTTTTTTTTTTAAAAACAATACTAAATGCGCAGTATATTTTACACTGAAGATGAAGCGTTGGTTTCTTTCCTCTCCTCGGCGGAGATACTGCTCACTCTCATTAAAACGCCTCTCTGCTGGTCCTCTGGTGATGAAGGCTCATGTGGTTAAATCAGCAAGCTGTCCAGTAGGGCTAAATTAGTTTCCTGAGGAACTTGAGTTATTTAAATAATAGAAATGCTTCAAAGCCTCATTTCAATCATGGAGCTACGTTTCAAGCATGGACAATCTCCTCGGTCACAAAGCCCAGTCACCAAGACTTGTATAAGACCTCCTCCGAATTAAACAACAGAACATGTACTTTGTCTACACGTTCTCCTCAGCAACACATGGGAGACGTTAGGGAACCACTGCGGTCGTGTTTTAGTCTCTTGGACACGGGAAACGAACAGCAAGCTCGCACTGAACCGTCATGGACCTTAACTGTCATCACCTGCATGTTGAGTTGGAGTCACATTAGCCTCCCTTTCAGTGAAATCTCCAGCTCATGTCATATAAAAGTTACTATATTTTTTATTTTTTCTTTGATAGCATTTCTGTTAATGTCGGAGTCGCCTTGATGTATCTGCTCTGCTTTTTTTTTTTCTTGCACTTTCGGGCATTTTCTTGCCTCTATTAAAGATTTGACAATTTAAAAAAATGATTCATATAGAACTAATTTGCAACATGACATAGTTTTTGAAGGAAACATACTCCAGTGGCATAACTGTTAAGTTTACAGTGACTTGCGACAAAAGGTGTGTATTATCATTTAACCGAAACCACAATTTTTCCCAAACCAAAGTTCTTTTGTTGCCGAAAACATAACCACAGACTCAGGATATGAATCTGGAGTCAAAGTCTTTGTCTGTCCATCACCCAACAAGACCATGTTCTTCATTCACTAAAAAAATGCTAGCTTTGAACATGATCCAGGCACCACAACAAAGTCATTTTGAAAACAACTCAGTAATATATAAACATAATCTCCAGACTCCAGACAGCGCTGCAGCTCATGGCCTGCAAGTCCAACTTTTTAAAAATTATTTCATATTCTTTGCTGTAAGGATGGTTACCCCTTGATTTGCATTAATTCAACAGAATACCATTCTGGTATCCAGCTACGTAAGTATAGACCTTATTTAGATACAGCCAACCAAATGTTGCATAAAGCAGTAACAGCAGTGTTGTATCACAGGCAGAGCAGACGGTCCCACTGAGCCCGACGGCAGCTGCTCCACAAGGCAAGAGCCACAGACTCTGCACAACAACCTATATTAGCTCTCCTATCAAACTTACAAACATGAACACGCCGTCTTGTCCTGAACCTCCACTCCCAAACAACATTCACCAGGTCAGTTTGCAGGCTACGCTAAGAAGGAGCTAATTACCTGCTTAGCGGCAACACATTAAACAGCATGTAAACTTACCTGCAAATGTCACTTGGGTCAGATTTGATGCTGCTGTGCTCTGTTCTTTCCAGTACCACTAACAACCCATCGTCCGCCCAGGGCTTGCTTGTTCACTTCGTCCACATCCCTCCAGCTGGCTGAGACAAAAAGAAATATTTGTCATATTTCCCCAAAGAGGTTTTTTCTTCCTTTAGTTATAAAAAAAATGTATTAACAATATAGTAAAAAAAATCTTGTTGGCATCATTCTTTGACAAGAACCAGAATGCTCTGATACATCTGACTTGACATGTACGAGGTTGTATGAGGTTTAAAGGAGCTATTTCTAAGTTTTGCTATTGCTACATAGCTAACTTTAGCATTAACAGCTGTTTACTTACCAGTCTTGCCAAGAGCTTCAGTCATCGATGCGTTTACAAGACAAGAGGTTACAACACGTCCTCTGAACAGCTCTACTTCTTCAGGGCAGACTGGACGCTACACTGCCTCGGAATCGGAAAATGACGAGATAGTCTTACCAGGCCGGGGCTAGCTGGTTAGCATGCTAACTTCAGTAGAAGAAAAGAAGTGACAGAAATAGAAGCAAAACAAAAGGGTTGCTTTCCACCGCTGGAGACAGCTGTTGGTGAGTAAAGTTTGATGCTGAACTCGCAACGTTTCTCCTCGAATTGTTAATGCTGAAGTTAGCTTCGCAGCAATAGCAAAACGTACAAATATCTCCCCATACAAACTACTCTCAAACCCCGTCAACCATCTCAAACTCGTCTCATGATGTGAACACTGGCAGGTCGCCAACATGGAAAACTTTCAAATCTCTTCCATCCATCCCATACAATGTGAATGTGGCCCTGAAGCCACACAGTGTACGGTGTAGCCTATAGATTTAATGCTAAAGTTTGGTGTCTGTTAGTGGAATATTATACCACACATGGCGATGGTGCCTCAATAGAACCATCATTTCTCGTGTTTCAAACACCGGTTCATCAGTGTTTCTATTGGCAGATCATTCACAGATCAGAGTTGAACTAAGTGAACTCAAGACTGCACCAATACAGGAAATGCATGCTTCAATTTGCCAATCGTACAGGCTTCAATTGAAGTGAATGGTAGACAAAGTGAACATTTGCAAGGCTGCAGTGTAATGTGAGCAAACCTAAAGTACCTCGGTACAAGAGAGGGCGAAAGCTGTCTGAGGAATGAGGCAGCACTTTGTGAAATCATGTTACCCTGACAGAGGCATTTCTGTGGCCAGTAAAGTGCTACGCTCATAATTCAAACAAATGTGTAGTTGCACACAAAAAATAATCCTCTATAAGAAATATTTGATTAAAATACACAAAAAAATAAACACAATCATACACTAATTAATCGAACAAAGAATTAGACACGGGGTTCAGTGCGATTCACATGTAAAATAAATGTCCCATCACTTGATTGTTTTTTAATTCTCCTGTCAACCCTGTTTTTAAAATCTTAAGGAAATGTGGCATCAACGTTAACCAAACGTTCTGTCCAAGAGATTATCAGGAAATTACACACCTGTAAAATAAGGCGCCACCTCAAGTTCTGTCGTAGTGTATCCGTGATATTAGCTTGCAGGTTTCAGATAATTTAAATTAACTGAAAGTTTAGGGGCTGGGTTAAGCTAGAAAAGAACAAATTTGTTTGATGTGGGCGCGAAATAAGACGGAAAAAAAGACGAAAGGCAACAGTGTCGGATGGTTTCTGCAAGTTGTGTCAAGAATGGAAAAAGGGAGAGAAGTTCAAACCTGGGTTTCTTTCTCAGCTTCACACAACTGACCAATCACTGAGTGAAGTGGGTGTAAATGTTGAATCATTGGTTCCGGAAAGGTACAGAAAAGGTCAGACGCAGACCTCCGTGATCCCACATCAGAAAGGTGAGTGGGGAGGGGGTTTCCGAAGCTGTCTGAAAACCTGAAGAGCAGGTAACCCAGTATCTCAAGCTCAAGATAAAACTCATGGTCTCGACGATTAACTTCTTTCTCTAACTTTTCTCTAATATTTGCGTTTTTTTCCAGTAAATTAAATTTAATTATTCATGGTCCTTTCTTTGTATTTGTAGTAATTCAGAATTTTTATTGACAAAAATTTAGATAAACTCTTTTTAATTTAACTGGTCACGACCAAACAAAAAGGTAGGGTGTTACTGTCTTTAACAAAAAGAAGCTCCCACTTTTCCAACCAGCAAAAAGATGAAAATCTTAATCAGTTACACTGTGAATTTTTAATCACGTCTTGGACAAAGCTTTTGGACGTTGCATCTATGTGGGATGACATATTGGTCATTTTGTTAAACTGTTGTCGCCCCGGCAGGTCAGAGGCCAGGAGTGAACACCTGTTGGATACCACCTTCGTCAGACCTGTAACGACCCAAAAAGAGACTGAAATAAGCCCCACAAGAGCAGCAGACAATGGCAGCGCTCGGAGAGAATTCTGGCTCCCTGTAAAGGTAATAATTGGGTTCCTGTTATTGGTTTTCTTTGACTGAATGAGGCGCACCATAGTGTGCTCGCTGCCTACACACCATAGGAATGGGAATACTTGTCAGCGGCTGCCAAGTCTTCCTCCAGGATCGCTGTGTCTCAGCAGTTTTTAATTAAAATGCTCCATTTGTGCCACCTATCCCAGCTGCCTGGGAGAGGAAATACAAGAGAATAAATTACTGCATCCATCCCTGCTGGCTAAGCTCTACTGTTTCACAGCATTTCATTAGGACTGATATGCCACTTTTAAAGCAACATCTGGGGGCTTGTTTACTGTTATTGACTAAAAACCTTGATGAAATGCTCATTTAAAGAGAAGACAAAAGATGCAAACAGTTCTACATATAGCTGCGATATTTACAAGAGTCAGTCATTTCAAATTGATTAAACCTATGACCTGCACAACAAACACTCTCACCCAGATTCCCCCGTTATGTTGAACTGTCAAGTCATATCTTGGTGAAGCCACTCGCAGGCACACACAACTTCTGGTGTTTTAACGGTCATAACACCAGTGCAGCTTGTGTTCACACGCAGGCTGACAGGAAGTGTCATTTGCTCAAGTACATATTGTGATTTACTCCCCTCAGTACAGAGTGAGATACTGGAAACAGCTTTGGGTTTCACCTCGCAGTTATTTCTAAGTTATATTTGTACCACTGTGGGGTACAATCAGCTCACGCCTCAATGCACTCATTAGATATTTAAAGGCACAATCCAAATGTAAACCGAAGGCAACCATTGCCATCAAAGCTCCCACACAAGTAAAACCTGCTGTGAGTGTCAAAGTGATTGACACTTGGTTTCACACACTCTCAAACACTAAACATGTTTTCTGATGCAGTTAAATGGTTGTTTCATGTGTTAGCATCATGGCATTAGCTAATTAGTACAGCTGAGGCCGATGTGAATGTCATTTCGTTTTGCAGGTATTATTGGACGAACTGAAATTTTTGACCTGATGATCGCACCAAAGTTATTACTGAACCAGACGTCAATCCATGCAGTATGTAGAGATATTTCCACCTCGCGCCTGTAGCGCCCTGTTGCTAGCACGCCTAACATGGCTTTTACAATAAAAAAAGTGGAAGCTTTACAGATCGAAAAACAACATCTCTACACTGATTTATTAAAGTTTTTTTTTTTTTTCTGTTTTGATCCCAAATATTCTGACCTCCTGAACACAGGAGGTGGAAGTTAACACCAGGCTAATTTCAAGTTCATGCTGGGAATCTCTGAATTCACAGTTGCGTAACTCCACTCTTCAACGCCATTGAAGATGCCATGCCAGCCCATACGCAAATGTAAAAATGATATTTTCTAATAACAAATAACAAATTTTACTATGGGGATTTCATGTCATAAACTTACATTTTCTTATATCCAGAGTATTTATATATGTGTTGATAATATATCCCCTTACAGGTGACATGTATGGCAACATCACTGATGTAGTGGCATATATGTCATAAAAACTAGATTTCCATATGGGCGATGACCAGATTAATACTATAATTGTTGAGAGAAATCTTATTTATCAATATATCAGTATCAAATGTGTGAAAAAGAGAAAATGATTTTGTATTTATGTTTGAGGAAAAGACCTCAGACAGCTCACGATGTCATCATACGTCACGACATCTGTCAGTTAATGTACCAGCATCCTTTAAGTGACAAAACTTACTTGACTTTACTTTTTTAGCTCTAAGATTTATAACGTCTCATCTGGAAATCTTTTACAGGCCCGTGGGAAACATTCATCACTTCACTGCTGCCTCCAGGAGCGAGCCGGTCCTCGGTCCTTTTACCTCCTGTCACACTGACGGCCATTACTGCATCGCTTGGCCTTGTTATTTTCCCTGTAGGCAAACGGCGCCAGACAGGAGCTGTGTCCTCGTCTTGTTGATTCTCAGGCTGTCGCTCTCCCTCTCCCTCTCCCTCTCGGTCATGTTGCAGTTATTGCACTTACTGAGCGGCTGACTTGACCTCCCCACCACCCCCCTATCTCCCCCAGGAACCTGATGTTAATCAGCTACGTGTGTGAGAGACAGTGAGACCGAGCATAATTGTCTTGTTACGGTTGTTGTTTAAGACCAGTGGCTCCTCGTCCAGTGCCTCATATGAAATTCAAATGAGCCTCTGAAGCGCGGAGCACCTCTGCTGATCCGTCATTAACAGTTTGTTGACAGAATCCAACAAGTTCAGAGCACGAAAAGCACCAGAGCAGTGAAACAGCCTCTCACTCATCCTCGCGTGGACGTTACATAACCACCCCAGGCTTCTCTTTGCTTCGTCTGACTCATTTGCCCTGACGGAGCGCGTCGTTACACCCGCTGAATCAGTTTCACATACATTCAAACGAGAAGCGTGCGCCAGATATATCTCAGAGACGTGGCGACAGAAAGCAGAACCTGTCTGCTCTGGCTTTTCAGCTCAGTCGTGATGACACAGTCGACACGCGTCTTAAAATATTGATGTTAGTAAAGTAGAAAATAAAGGAGAATAATGAGGCAGCACAAAAAAAAAAAAAGCACAGATTTGTCTCTATTGTTGAGATGAAGAGATGACGTCAACAGAAACAAAAGAATTAGCTTTAACCTGCTCACCTCTGCCTACATCTACTTTACATTAGTCTGACTTGTGCTGCAAAGCTCTCCCCTAATGCTATAATACAGTAAGTGGGTTCAGTAGATCGAACTGTGAATACATGGAACTGATTTTCCAATGGATGCACTTCATGGTTAGCCTCGTAAACACACTTAATGGTCTGTTCTTCTTGACACATTATATGATGTCTAATCTGACTTTATCCTTTAGAATGGAGAAATCTGACCAATTCAGCCAATTCAAAACATCTGTATGGGTGTGTGGAACCTTCAATTTGTAAAGTAACTATAGCTACAGCAATCAAAATAAACGCAGTTCAGTAAAAAGTACATTCATTCCCTCTTACATGTAGTGGAGTAGATGTATAAAGTTAAATAACATGCAAATACTAAAGCAAAATGAAAAAACAGCACTATAAACTATCATGTTTTTCAGGATTTATTTTCTGGCAGATGTGCGGTTGTTAATCATGAGTATGAGAAGGAAGCAACATGGCTTCTTCTGAGAGGAGTCTTGATGTCTGGGCTACGTGTACTAAAAATCAATATTTAAAAAAGGAGAGATACAACCTGAATGGCGGGATGAAAACTAAGGCAACATTGGTACTATCCTGTATTACCGGAGGCACATCTGTTGAGCTCACATGGCATCAGTCAAGAGGGATCCAAGCATTAAAAAAAACCTGGACTTTTTCTCACAAGATGGAAAATCGCCGGCATGCATCAAAGACACACTGCTTCTTTTCAGGTTTGACTGCGGGCCCAGGGTCTGCCATTTATCTGCCTCTTCTAGTGCCTCCTCAGCTCAAACGCAGCTCGCTCTCACTGGGATCTCAATTACGGTGACGCAGTACCGGGCTCTCTAAACAAACCCCACTGAGCTGCTTTGGAGCAAAATTCAGTTTATGTTTCCGAGAATAGACACAGTAACTACCATCTAATACTAATCTGGTGACGTTTAAGAGAAGCACATAGGCTTGAAGTTATGAAAAAACATGGAGAAAACCAGCGTAGGTGGTGGTGGGGGGGGGGGGGGGGGGGGGGCTGAAGGATGAAAGTTGAAGGAAAGGAAAACACAGCAGTTTATCCCAGATATGTCCGTTTTCCACTCTGCAGGGGCTATCAATAGACCTCGCTTTGGGAACCTCTGATTCCATTATGAGCTTGTTGCTGTTTTGTCTCCATGACGATTTCCCTTCAAAGAGAACGCCACAGAAAAACTAATTTCCAAAAATATAAACACACCGAACCGGAAGGACTGACGGGGCAGCTGAGGTCTCCTGGTTCAAACCTCATTTCCTGAGGATCGCCCCTCGTCCCTGTCCCAACGTCTTCCATTTGGACAGGGCTGTAGTCAGGTATCCTCCAATTCCACCCACCTACTATAAATATTTGGGTTATTTCAATGCTTTTCACATCTAAAGGTCTCATATTTTTAAGTTTTCTAGTGTTAATTGAAGTTTTAATATCCATAAGAAGATATATTTGTGGTTTTAAGAACCAAAGAGACATGGAAACTTCATGCAATATGGGACCTTTAATTGTTCAATTACGCAGTATATTATACACATACATATACTCAAAGTGATAATCAGGGGTCAACTTTTTTTCCAATACAGCGCAGGCGCGTGCTTCAGTGTGTTGAAGTCTTATGATCCTTACAGTACCATGCTTGTTTAACTTAATGTCTACAGTCTGTAGATGATGACGGATCAAATCCATGACAACTTTTGTAGTCAGGGCTCACCAGCAAAGTATTCAAGAGCAGAGCTGCCAGCACATCAGACCCACACACACAAACAGCAACAGCAGACCATGTCAGCAGATACATCTGAGGAGTCATCAGATGATTTGTCAGAGAGGGAAGAAGAAAAAACAAAGTTCTGGTTCACAAATCTGTTTTCATCTCAGATGTTTGATCATTTCAACATTTATGGAAATGAAACCACGTGAGAAGTTTAGAGGGAAAAATCATTATTTGATGAACTGTTAACTACTCAGACATCTGAGATGTGACGCAGCAGCGCGAGCCACTGACGCGAGCAAGGAACGTAAACAAGACTTAATGTCAGGGTTAGGAAATGGTATGGTCCACTTTAGGGGTGTCCAAAATCATATCACAAGATTTTTCCAAGCATGAATATGGGAAATGTATTGTAATAGTTACAGGTAAGAAAAATGAATAGATGTTGCAAAGTTCCTGCAGTGGAACCCCCCCCCCCTCCAAATCTTCCCTGTAATTCGAACCCTCCATATACTGTGGCTTATATGGGCCATTTGCCAGATATTCAAATTTGTTGAATTATGACCCGAGCTGCACCGACTTTTGTGGGCGCAGACAATCACTGGTGTCTACTTACAGCAGCACTGGTAAATACTGCACCGACGAACATGCAGCACAAGACCCATGTTTTTCCAAGATAACATGAATGCACCATAACTGTGTCTGAGCAGGCAGTGTCTTCAGTGATAATTCTTTGCGGGCACATCACTGTGAGCGACCTCTTTCATACTACACAGAGTCAATTGATCTATTGTTAATATAAAACCGTTGATTAGTGCAGCTTTAGAGATCAAGACCGGAATCAACAATACTGAGGATATGACCTTGATGTCCTCAATAGGAGCCTGGGGGCATCAAAGAGACGTCCTCTTCTGCTCTATAACACACCACATCTGAACACGGTGCTGTCCACATTTGGATGGCAACGTTACCGTCCTGTCACAATGCTATTTTCATTTGTTCCTACCGTTTGTACCAAGTGTTAAAGGGTGAGGGAGGAGAAGGCGAGAGGTGAGAGGATTATGCAATGTAAGGACTGAAGGGGTGAAATGCTGAAGAGTTTGTTGTGGCAACCCAGGGAGGAAACAGTGGCAGGCTTCATCAATAGTTCTGCAGTGTATGACTGACTGTTAACATTCCCATCCACCATTACTACGCTACAGGCTCAGACTCGAGTTCACTGCCTGGTCAGGTCAAAAACGTGTGCTGCAGCCCGCATCTCATGTAAATTTAAACTTTGCTCCACACAGCAGTTCTCAGCTGCTGCTGCTGCGTAACATCCTGTGTTAAAAAAAACACAAAAAAAAATCACTCTGAATAAATAAAAAGAGAAGTAGAAGGAGTCACTACGAAGCCCGACCTAGCTGTGTGAATTTTAAAGCTGTCAGTTTTTCAGCCGAGCTGTGGGAGTCATTTTCTCTGCGTGTGTGAAGCAAACAGAAGGTGTTTTACTGCCATCCGCTCGTCTCTTCATTAGAATGCAGCACCAGCCTGCAGCTGCACGCAGAGCGGAGAGAGAGGAATGATGAAACCAGAGCTAAAAATAGCTGCCTCCCAGGATCCCCCCTCATACGGCACTGTAAACACTCAGAGAGCCAGCGACAGGCAGCACCAGCCCTGGCCTCTGTGTGTGTGTGTGTGTGTGTGTGTGTGTGTGTGTGTGTGTGTGTGTGTATGTGTGTGTGCATATATCAGTTAGGCGCTGGTGTGTGTTGGACACATTGCAGTCCTCCTCGCCCTCCCCTCCTCATCATAAACCACTGTTTGGTTTGGCAAGCATGCATCATCGAGCTGCTGTACAATTAAAGCCATCTGTGGGGTTTTTACTTGAACAAGTCTGGGGAACGTTACCGCCTCAATGCTTTGCAGCGAACACAAAGAAGTCACCTTGATAAATTAAAGCTATAGTCACACCATGGAGGAACACTATGCAAGCTAATCATTCAAGGAGACAGACACCTTTATCACAAGGTCTGTGATTACACTGCAGGGTGTCCACTTTTTACACACTAAAAGCAAACAGTGTTAAAGTCTGTACACACATACAGCAGGTACATGCTCATCCTAACTGCTAATCTCACAGTAAATTAGCCAATATCATAAAAAACAAGCCGTTATGAAACTGTCAGACGATCTCAGTTGGTCGTAAAGATGATTTTATCTCCAGCAGAGAAAGACTTAGGTCATCCAGTTTAAAGCTAACTTGCATCAAAGGGTGCAACAATGCTATAAATAGATATACATGTAACATTACAAAAAAAACATCTTTGTTTATTCTGAATGTCCTCACACAAGTCCAGACGCTTAGATGGCAGGGGCATGCATGAAATCTGGAGGATGACGTCATCGATTCAAACAACCTCAACCCCCCCACCCCCACCCCCCACAACAACAAATCCATGTGACTGAAGAGGAGGACACGTGTACCACAGCCTGGAAATGACAGACGAACCCCTCTGGAGATATAAACTGTATGTCTGAGCCAGATGAGCTTTTAACAACCGGAACCAAAAATACCACAGAGCAGCTTCACTACATTCAATCCAATGACTTACTGAATGGGAGGATTGTTAGAGCTGAATGCTAATTTAGAGCATCGATAGCAGTGATCAATGAGACCCAATACACCTGAGGAGTGAAAAGGGAGTTACATGCATCATCTGCTCTCAATCAATTCAACACGGCGACACAGTGAATAGTGTAAAAAGATGTGTCTTTCACTCCCTTTGTGTGCATAACCAAGGGTTACTGCCAACCAGCACTTTGGAGTGCCAAAAATTTTGTTCTGAATGATATGAATATGTGTATATATATATGTATGAATAATATGTGTCATTTAAGGTTATTCACTGGATTTGAACTGCTTAAATTTCAATAAAAACCGGAAAACCTGTAGTGTAGATTGACTGCAATGGGCCACAACTACAGGCCAATATTTATTATGCAAGCTATAGCACACACGATGCATCCTAGTATGTAAGCAAATAGGTTACAGGTAAAATAAATATTTCTTGTACCGTAAACCATACCAAACAAAACTTAAGGATGACCATAGCAAACAATGGTCTGACCACGAGTAACTCAGCAGAACTACGATTGTATTATTAATGGCAGATCCAGGGTCAGTTTCTGTAGCAGAGAGCATGAACTTCTAGGGCTTAAGGGAAACGCTGTTTGTTAAAGGCAACTAAAATATAAATGATATTTGATCATTTTTACAAAAAACTACCATCTTTATCTAAAAATATTGAGTGAGCCACACAACATACTGTTGAGAAAAGCTCTTGTTACAAGGCTGGATTTTAAGTTATTAGCATAATTATAAATGTCACTTCGACTCTCTAAGTTATTGACAGGATTGGCATACAATGTATAACCAGGCTGGTTCCAAATTAGATTTTGTTTGTACTAAAACACTAAGCTAACATTTGGGTAAATCCAAAAAAGAGCAGGACAGAGCTGCTAACGCTAGCCTAAACTCTGATAGCATCCAGGACTAGCTTCTACACAATAGCTGTACTACTCACAAATCTATCTTAAGGAAAGGAGCTGTGAAAGTATAACATCAAAATGATCACATATACATTTAGGGAGGTTAGAATTATTGATCATACAAAGGGAAAATTATCGTACAAATACGATAATTATGTACACCTAGAAATACTGCTGCTAACTGACTGTTAAACTTCCCCTTAGCTACTGTTGCTGTTCCTGTTAAACATTTCGTTCTCAAACGGCACATATACAGTTCACAACATTGACGTTACCACAATGGTTTTGGTTTGTTTTTGGGTTTTTTTTTGTTGGTCTTTTTTTTAATCGGTTCTCAATTTCAGCCAACTTCTCATTTGCAGCATTGCAACAGTTTTGTCAGTTTTTGGCTTCACCAGTTATAGCTCGCTAGCTAACTAAGCTAACGTTTGTTTCTGAAATTTAGGTTAAAATAAACAGGCAATTGCTAACGTTTTGATGTTTGCAGTTGAATTGTAAAGCAAGAATGCCTTGAATATGCACTTGTTGATAAATTATACCATGCTAAAAGACTAAGCTAACGTTATCTTGGGTAGTGCTATTGTAAACTTTCTTAAATCCAATAAAGAGCAGGACAGAGCTGCTAACGCTAGCCTAAACTCTGATAGTATCTAGGACCGGCTTCTACACAGTGGGGAAATACTACACAACTTATGTACTACTCATAAACATAATCTTAAAATCTACAAATTGAATCAGTGAATGAATCAGTTCGGATTTAACGTGGAAAAACTCACCTGTTGTTAGGCTCCATAACATGCTGCACTCTTTACATCTTGGTTTCCAGCTCCGTTTTGTCTGTATCGAGTCCTGGTTGATGTTCATAATGGATAGAAACTTAATTTTCCTGCAGTAGGTTCCTTGGAATTATTATGGTGAATTATGCAAATGAAGTTTCTCCTGCGATAATTATGGCGCTGTTGCAACAAGTGTTCCAACTAGATAATGAGACTAATAATGTGTCAGTCACACATCAAAGTTTAATACATGGACATTTCCTTTCTGTGACCAAGCAATTTGAACCAGCAGTCCGTGCGTGAAGTATAATTCTTCTGCAGTTGTTCCCGTTGTATAATAAAAAATGCCAGTTTAAGGGGTATTGCCTAATTTCATTGTCCTACTTATGCTAAGTGTAAATGTATGTTGACGTTTGTGAGCTCGTTCTTCATTAGCCCATGAAGCCTAAAGGCTGTTAACGCTTTGCATGTGTTATTGTCCCATTAAATGAAGACGTGCAATTCAATTCAGAGCACCAGAGCGTCAGTTTGTTCCATTGTCCAACGTGTACAATATAAATTGAACAAGGAAATTGAGAGCCGGAAACAGAAACTGGTCGTCTTCAAAGTAAAGGTTGCGAGTTTGGTTCCAATACACACTCATTCAAAAAACGCCAACTTCTCTCATGAGAAATTCACACCTCTCGTTCAGTGTTCTGGTGGTTCATCTGAAAATAATCATCTAATGATTTAGATATTGGGCCTTAAAAACAGGTATTTTGGGGGCGTGGCTGTTTGACTGGCATGGTCTGCAATGATTGATCAGCTGACTCGGCAGGCCGGGAGGTCGATCACCGGAGGAGCAGTCACCGGAGAGCTTGGGTCGTGTGCTCATCGTATTGAATCAGTTGTGTTAAATTTCTATTATTTTTCTCAATATTTGTCGGTGGAGGAGGAATTTAGCACTGACAATTTATCTGTTAGTTCTTTAGTTTTAATGAGTTTTCGGTTCACAGTAATTATGGCTCGTTCTTCGGCACTAACAGACTGGAGAGACGCTGATATACAGTTTTTATCGGTAAGTAAATTTATTTTCTGAACGTCCTACAGTTTTAATGTGTATGATGCTCCATACAAGCTAGTGCGTTTTCCCTACGTGTTTTGACCGGAGAACGGGAGACAATATTAGAGTTAATGTGAATTACAGATGCACTTTGCTCACCAAGCTAGCTAGCTAGCTAGCTAATAATTTAGTGTTTGCTATATCTGAACGTCCTACAGTTTTTGAGATGATCCTGCGAGTCCTCACCACAGCTGCAGCCCGTTAAGCATCAGAGGAAGAGAGCTTAAGAGCCCAGCCAGCACATCATTAGTGGCGGCTGACATGATAGGCAGCTCGCTTCTGTACCGCCTTTGTGAACATTTATGTGTAATTTGTGATTTGGTTTGAGATGCTGGTGTTGATTGTTGGGGACTGGGCTAGGTTTAAAATTCTGATTGTGCATCACACCCTTAGAAAAAGACTGTTGGACACATTAGGAACAGGGGTGCTGCTTCTAGTGTTTTTGGGTTGGTTATTCGTTAGGCTCTTTGTTGGCTCCTGTTTCCCTACTTTAGTTGTCCTCTCACCTTGTTTGTATTTTTGTTGACTTATTTAGCCTCCTGGTTACGCAATAAATTTGATTTACCAATAACTCCTGGTTTTATGTTGCTTCCCTTTTCCCCTAGCTGGGTCATGACATAAAGACTGCGCAATATGGTGATTGGGATAACAATGTGCCATGACTGCTTTATATATGGACGCCAAAAGCCATCATGACTACAGTGAACCGAAACCTGGCTCTGTGAGCAGTCTGCGCTCAGTAAGTGAAATACTCGGTGAGTAAAATTTCCCAGGCTATTGTATCTTCTTTGCTTGAATAAATAAACTGCCTGGTACTGGGCATAAGCCCCACAGCGTCGGAGGTTTTACTTTCTCAGCAAAGTGGTTCCACAAAGGGTTTATATCTTTATGCTTTATGTGAACAGTGTGACATCTACTGGGCTGAATACAAAATGGGCAAGTACAAACTTTTGTATATCACAAATTGTATTTTATATTCCAAGCATAGATTTATATACTGTCAAAGCAAATAAAAATGTTTTGTATGCATCAAATGTGTCAATATCAGTCAAGTTAGGCTCAATGTCTTTGTTTTAACTAAGTGTCAAAACTGTAAGTTGGTTTAGAAATGTGAGCAAAGAACATGTAGCTTTACTTTTAAATGTCAGCTTTGGTGGTTGTGCTGTAAAGGTGCAATATAAGATGTGGCCAGAACTTTAGTTTCAAATGTTTAAAAAATGAATTGACACTATCAACAGTGTGTGAAGCAGCCACAGTGATGATGTCATGATCAAGACCTCCATCTGTTTTATTTCAGTTATCTACTGAAATGCGCATGCTCACCGGCCAGCCCTGACCTGTCCCATGTTGTAATACCACTTTGTGACACTAGACGCTGTGTGAGTCAGCGGAGTGTCAAGTCTGCCCTCAGTCCCACGAAGAAGAACAACTTCCGACAGGGCTTGAAGTTAGCATCACAGAAACACAGGAATGGCTGAACCTCCTAAAATGCGATATTCATCTGCATCCCGAAGGACCGCTCCCGACAAGAAACCATGTTCAACGGCAAAGAAAAGAAGCAACACGAGTAAATCTCGATGTGGCTTTCCACCGCTGGAGACAGCTTCTGAGAGTAAAAAGATGCGGTTTGATGCCGAGCTCGCAACTTTCCTGTTAGCATGGTGAGTAACTTCAACATTAGCTCTTTAGCTAAAAGTATAATAAGTGCAACGACCGACAAACCGTACCGACAAACATTTCAGGTGGTGATATTGATGTTGTCGACAGACGTTTTAGCGGTTACTAGGATTGTGTCTGTTGCTCTCAGCTGTTGTACAGCTAGTGACGTCAGTAACTCTAGGCTCATTTTGTAACTGATGACTGTAACTTGAGATTGTATGGACCCAGTACACCAAGTGAATACACCAAGTTCACCAAGTTGTAACCAGTTTGCATTACTGTTAGGAGATCAGCCATGATTGAAAGTGAACTAGGTCTTTACATTTCTCAGGAGATTTCAGCATCCCTCTGTCTTTACCAGGACCTGAGCCAGTGCAGATGCAATACCGCCTCCACCTGTCTCACCAACGGCAGAGTCCAGACACAGTGAGGGGAGGGTCTAGGTGAGTAACATGCTATCATTCATTTTAAAAGTAAGACTTGTCTATACCACTGTGATTAAATCAGACCCACAGTGTTTACATGTTCATACTGCTGATTCTTAATAATGACTATGATGCCTATATTGGTTATGTATTTGACAGTATATCCATATTTGTACTACTGAATTTGTTGGTTATAGTGTGTGTACATTGAATTCTCATACCTCTAGTTGTTTACCTTTGATTTACATTTCATAATATTCATACTGTTACTAGTGTTCACATTGTGTATATCTCAGAATATTCATACTGTCTTTATTTTTTGCATATTCTTATCTTTGCTCTCAAATTATTATACTCACACAACAGATCTAACATGTTTGAATATAAAGAACTTGTATGATCTAAATTGTCCTATCATGTTTTTCTGTATCAGGACCAGAAGTCCAGTCTAATCTTCACCAATGATGGACCAGCACCTGCCTTTTCTTCTGCATCTGGCCTCATCAACCACATCCCATCAACACCTTGAGATATTATCCCTGCACATGACAGATATTGTCTATACTGTGATTTTTATCTTTTTTTTTTTTTTATCCGTGAAAAAAATGGGGACAAACGGAAGGTGACACAGAGGGAGGGCTAGCTTGCTAGCATTGTTCATTGATGAATGAATTTAACGATTTCTAAGATTGCAGTATAGTACAATGTAAAAAAAGGTGAGAACTTTCTAAATGCACTGTATGTCTAACTGACTGATCTGTCCAACAGCCATCTCTAGTATTCTTTCCCAACAGGGAGTTTCTGTAGGATGAGATGTAATTCAGGCATAGTTTATGTTCTTACAGCTGCTTTCACAACACTGCTGTGTGTGTGCTAAATTCACACGCAAATATTAACATTAACATTAACATGTGAAACCTTTCTCTGTCTCTCCCTCCAGGTGACAAAGAAGTTTGCTGGTGCTGCTTCTGAAACGGCTGCCTGAGTTACCAATGTTGGTGTGTTGGCTTCCCAGGATGGCGGCCGGATTGATGACACCACATCTTCGAGGTGGACCCCTGGAAGTGCCTGATTGAGGCATAGCGGTCCCAGCTGGAGGGGAAGCACAGGATACTCGGCCTGACTGTTGTCAAGGTGATCCTGAGGATCTCCTGGGAGGAGTGGAGGCTCCGCTGTTGGAGGACACATGGGGCGGAGGAGACGGACCTCCTCAGCCAGGATCTCCACGTCACCCTGGACGTCCTTTTGCTGGATTCTCTCTGCATCCAGGACATATGGAGACACAGAGGCGCCACCTCAGCTGCATTCAGGACCCAGCAGGTGCAGCTGTACACAGAGACTGGTAGACTGACAAAGGGCGGGGTCAGCCTTCCAGTTTCCACCTTAACCAGTTCATCCCAGGTACATGCGTGTGTCTCATAGCTTGTGATTAAGTATATTGTGTATTATCATTTCATGCAAACATAAAATTCATTTTTGATCCAAAGCCTTTTTCCTCAAACGCATCAAGCAGCAGGCACACTCAGAATTTCTCCAGGCATTTTCTAGTTTTATTATTCTCTGTCCTCAGTGTTCACAGATTCGGTTTCTTGCCTTTTACTTAATTTCTACTGTTGATAGATGACAGTAACAACATTTGAAGAGCAGAATGTGTTCAGCTCTAGCACAGTCACCACCTTCACAGGTGAAAGTATTGACCAGTTTAACATGAAAATGGTGTTCAGTAGGAAACAGATGGAACTGCAACCTGGAGCAAAACCAGACTCTTCATAGATGTGATGCTGTGACCTCAGAGACGGATGTGTTCACCTCACACACTCTTTAGTGTGAGTTAGAGTTAGTAGTTTTATTCATAACTTAATTGTTGTCATTGAAAAGGTGTTTAATAAATAAACCTGTGATTAAATTGTACAAATTGAGTATGTTTCTTCATATTTACCATCTGCCTCATGATGAATCTAACAGGTCACTTTGGTGAATTAGTGTTTTCATTGTTATTAAAATTGGTAAGTTCATAAGACAAATTAGAAAAGCACAAACTCTAGTATCTGTCTCTAGATCCTGTATTGTCACTGTTGAAGGACGGACACATTTAAACATTTCTATCATGTTTGTTGTTGATTAAAGCAACAAAGAAAGTCTTTGAAGTTTTTCCTTAATTTGTAATTAATCAATGTGTTGTGATTTCTGTACTGTGCTGCTGCTACTGTTAAAATTCATACCAGACACGCTCCATAAAAACCACCAGCAAAGCTTCATAAAAAACTTTATTTCACATTAAAACTGCATTAATTTCAACAATTTACAATCAACTGGCGACGTGAACAAAAGAATGTAATGAATAGATGAATTAAATGTGATTTTAAAATCAACTGACAAATTAAAAAATAAAATACAGTTGTGAATGAAGGTGAACTTCACTGTCACAAGACAAGTTTGCATAGTAAAGATCGGTGGATAAATAGTATTTAGTTTGTTTTGTCAACCTTTCTAAAGTCGCTTCTATTTTGTGCAAAACTGCAATGGAAACCTGACCTATCACAGGGCCCGCAAATACAAACAACCTTTCACACACACATTCAGGCAGTTGGAGTCACCAGTAAACCTGCATGTCTTTAGCCAAAGTACCTGGAGGAAACCCATGTGAGCACAGGGAGAATATGCAACCAACAACTCATGACACCATGTTATGAGTCTAGAAATGGGACTCATCCACAGCTGTACTTTCAACAGACAATAAAAGCTATTTATGTAGCAGTCTGTCATTAGAGATAAACACAGTGAGCATCAGACCTTTTAACATCACTTAACATCACTCCCATCCAGTCGTCCTTTCTACATTCTCACAGTAACCTAAAAGGATTGTCTCGCTTTCCAAAAAAGATGCTTTCCCTCTGTGCAGCGGCTGCATGTTTGTGAAATAATACAGCCTTCATGTTTTTCAGATCCAGGATGTATCAGAGATCATAGAGAAACTGAGGGAGATGGGTTTCCATGGCAATACTGTTTCTTTTTCCTTCTCCCCCAGCTTGACGTCACGTCAGGCTCCCTGGTAAACCTTTACCACAAAGGTGTGTATGCACAGGCGAAGAGCAGAAGAGGGAAGGAATACAAAAATGGGTGAAAGCGAGACTGCAAAGATCCATATTCACTGTGAAAGTGGCGAGCGTGGCGTGAGTCATCTATTGACTGGTGAGGGAGCACCTCTTGTTTCTCCATACTGGCTGCTCAATACTGGCCTACTGTGTCTTTTATAGAAATATATATATATATATATATAAAATATAATATATATATCTGTTATGTGCTCTCTTGTTCTCTTTATATAATATAAATATATAATTAAATAATCTCTTTTATCTTTACAAAGGAATTAATTCAAACTAAGAAAAAAAAATGTTTTATGTTTTTGCAAAACCGTCCGGCTGAATATCGGACCAGGCAGAAAAAATACTGAGAGCAGCTGTTTTTTAACTGATGTTCCTTTTAGGGAGGAACATCAATCAGCTTGTAGAGATGATTTGGTTTTATAAACTAAGCCTTAGCCTAGTTTAATACTCTGTGTACAATTCTGCCACCTTGTGGTTTCCTGTGAAACTTGTACTTATGGATTGATGGTGAATCTGACACAGACAACCTGAGCAAAAAAAACATACATCAAATACCCCAGACAATTAAAACATGAATTTGAATTAAAAGTCCTGTTAATATACTTTAACACTTGTTGTATTTTAGTCCTTTAATTTACTCATTTTCCCATCTAGATCTTTGGGTTTTTGATAACAAGATAATATTGACTGTTATTATCATTAATATAAGGAGCAGGTCCAAGCATCTGGTCAGGATCTTCCTGGGCGTCTTCCAGGCACGTCCAACTGGTAGGAGGCCTCGGGGTCGACCCAGAACACGCTGGAGAAATGATGTATCTCACCTGGTCTGGGAACGACTCGGGATCCTGCAGGAGGAGCAGGAAAAGGTTGCAGGGGAGAGGGACATCTGGACTAGTTTGTTTTACCTGCTGCCACCGTGACCTGACCACGGATAAGCAGAATAATACGGATGGATGGATAAGGAGTAGAGGAGGTAGTATTAATTATCTAACATTTGAATTTACATTATATTGTATTATTTATATTACTTCTACATAATAATATATTACCACTGTAAAGGTAGCAATTAAAAGCATGGAGTAATTACCTCTAAATCATGAATGCAATGAGAACAGGTGTATTTAGACACATGTACTTACTGGGTTACTGGGTTTCACTATATTAAATGAATGGTACATATTTATTTGTTTGTACTTGTTCTACTCTATTATAAGTGTTATTATTTTTGATGCTCAGAGTTTTCACTATTACACCTGTAACAGTTAAAACACGATGAACTGGAAGTTTAAGAACCCAATAAAGAAATAACTATTTTATATATATATATATGTGTTTTATTTTTGGCTACAGCGTGGCTCGATGCTTTTCCTGCGTGGACCCCAGGTCCAAATTAAGGTCCCAGCAGGTCCGTATGTGTGCCAGGTGCACGCTGGAGAGGTGCGAACAAAGGTGCATGTGTGTGGTTTTGAGTGACAGGTGTGTGAAGGAGGCTGCGAGGACATTGGCTGACGGAGGGTGTCACGGGCAAAAAGCCACATCACAGAGACACGACCTCTCTGCGGTGGGTTCCTCAGAGGACAAGAGGGTGACGAGAGACCGAAAGCAAATTTATCTACCGGCTAACGAAAGGTCATTCAGTGGGTCTTCTCCTGTACATGTACACATTGTGCATTTAGTTTTACTTTGCTAACTGCATCTGAAGGTCTCTTAAGATCAAATAACAAGGGATGTTGTTGAGGAAACATTTGATGTTTCAGTAGTTGTAGTGAAGATTTATAATGGGTTATTTGCATGTAAAATCTAGTTTCTACTGTTTTTACTTTTTCTCTGTTGCTTTTACTTCTACCTTTTGCTTTTGTCGCTAAACTTTCTGAATTCAAAGTAATGAAAGGTCAACACCAACACTGGTGACTTTCAGCGTTGACTGTTGTACGTATTCTTTCTTTCCCTTATTGTTTTTGTTCAGTGTGTTTCTGTTTGTAATTTTCCCACCTCTCCTGTCTTGGTGTCGTCACATATTTGATATTTAGCACTTTATATTCCCATAATATTTGTACTGCATGAGCATCTCTGCAAATGTAAATCCTGACCGGAATATTTAAGACACAAAAGAAACCAAATAACTGGCCAGTTATTTGGTTTGTGGACACAATCAAAACTGATACACACACGTTGCTTGCATCACTACAACAATGTGAAAAGATGGGACATGAACGAGCATGCTCATAAGAACCAGGACTATTGACATGTAGGTCGACCACAATACACACCAATCATTAAGCCTCACTGACACAACTGTATAGAAATATAACATACAAGCAAATACTGACAACGTAAATACTCCACAGAGAAATACAATATCTGGATTGCGGCTACAGCCACAGGCTAGTTTCTCTGACCATGTAAAATATTGTAACGTTAATAACTGAATATATAAATCTGAATCAGCTTCAGGTGTAGCCATGTGCTTCCAACAGGCCGGAGTGTCACATCGCAGCCTTTCATCAGCTGCCTGCATCGGATCAGCAGCCGTCACTTATTGAACAGTCCAATAGGAGTATTGAGACACTTCAGGATGGACGGAGGATTTTACTCCCATGAAAACTGCTCCAACACTACAGGTCTATGCTGCAGCTGGCAAGGTGTTCCTGCAGCTTTGAGTTTAACTGTCTTGAGTGTTTTTAATCACTTTTAAAATATGCCCCCTCTCTGCTATTTTTAAACTGTGTTTAATGTGTTTGACTTTGTTTCTGTCTGTCTTGTCTGTATGTTTCTGTCTCGCCTCCCTGTCGCTACATAAAGTCCATCTCCCTTCCATCCATCGCTGCCATACAAGGTAACTCTTGCAGCCAGAAACTACATTCTTTCCCGGGGATTAACATAGTTCCTCTCAGCTGCGGAGACAAATCATATCCACACGAGTTATAAATAACTGAGCTGGAGGAAACGTGGGGCTCGAGGAAAGACGTCCAAAAGCAGAAATGTTTCAGGACTGAAGCTCCTGTGATGTTGAAGGAGGTTTCTGTTGACGCGAATGACCAAGAATCATAAAACATGTTAGATTATTTACTATAATGTAGACTGGAATGCATGAATCTATAAATCTGATTTCAGGGTACAAACTGGTCAACAGGAGATCAGGTGAAAACAACTAATAACACTACTGACATTTTCAGCTGTACTTTGATTGTAATTTTTTCACTTTTCCAGTGTGAACACACTAATTGGACAAAAGTATGTGGACGACATCACAGCTGTAAGTCCCTCCTCCTACAGTGTTGTCTGATATATCAGGTCCCTCTGAACTGTAGGTAGAGGATCCAAACCATGAAAAACAGCCCAGGACTGAAAACACACAGAAATATCTGGCCTGCACCTCCACACATCCTCCACTAGAGGGTGCACACTGGCTCAATGTGATGTGTAACTCTCTGAAACCAGCTCTCTCTCCCCCCTCCCTCCCTCTCTCTCTCTCTCTCTCTCTACCTCCTGTTACCTCTGTTACCCCACTAAAAGCGTCATGGGGTTGCTGTAAACAAAGAGGCTTTAGAGGTGAATAACCCCAGCTGGGAGAACGTTCTGGCTGGACTCTCTTTGTGTTTTCGGGGTCACAGTGTTGTTCCAGTGAGCTGAGCGTCAGCACTAACAGCAGCTGGCATGCTCCAGGCTCTTACTGGCAAATCCCACTGAGTCATCAGCAGGCTGCACCTCTTTGTCCACAGGTTTAGCTGATCTCTGTTTACCCCCTCCCCCCTCCTCCCCCCGTACTCACATCTGTAGGATCGCCTGCGCTGACGCTCAGACGCTCCAGAGCGGGACACGTACAGGAGCACTTGAGAGAGTGTGTGCATGCATCTAAAGATCAATACCTCAGTAATCAAATGCAATGCAAATTTTTTTTTTTCATTTTTAACGTGGTTGCAAGCTTCTTAAAGACATATTGAGGTCTTCTGCTCTTTTTGCATGTTAATAGTGGATGTTTGTGCCATTAAATAGATGCAAGAATCCCAGAATACTCTCACCACAGGCCTCCGTCCTCAGTTTATCTGAGATATAAATGGTCGTTAGATGGAGTTCAATACAAAGACTTCTGTAAAACAACAGTGGATTTAATATATTGGATTAAGAAATCTTTGTCAAAGTATAAAAACACAAAGTAGTCGTTTTGCTTTGTTTTGTATCTGATTGTGTTTTAATGTATTTTATATCATTATATTATAAGATATCAAAATATAAATACAGCATAAATGTGTGGCCATTAAGTCACATGATCTTTGATCTTGAAGAATGACCAGCGTCCGTGACATGTTGTCACAGTACATCTGCGTAAAATGTTTTGTCATCATTTCTGTGTGACGTCTTGAATAATGGTTAAAACGTGAGGTCACCGTGACCATTGAAATTTGGCCACCAAAATCTAACACATTCATCCTTGAGTCCAAGTGAAAGTTTGCGCCAAATTTGAAGAAGTTCCGTTGCTGAGATATCGTGTCCAGGAGAACAGGACGGACGGAAACCTCCAGAACAATGAACCTCTGCCTCTGACTGTCGTGCAGACGCATTAAAACTCTCTCCATCTTTCTATTCATAGTCCAGTAAAGACAATACTCAGTGTCCATATTTCTTTCTTAGTAATATTACGGATTAATCGATCGATGGTCAGATTTCGGGAAAAACTTGCACATCCAGTTTTTTCATGCAGCTTTCAATATCTTGTAGAAACTGAGATCTCACACACTTCATTCAACACAGTGAAGGAATCAATACATCAAACTGTGACTGAAGACAGTCTGCAGGGACGGAAATGTCACTTGTGTTATTTTCATTAATGTTTTGAATGTAAAGGTAAACGGAATATTCTTTTTTTTTATAAGCTGCATCAAATTATTAGTAGCATCAATATGATATTTATTTTTACTAAGTCACCGTGTAGACCATGATTACTCCAGTCGATTTGTTTAATTAGTTTAAATTAATTTCAAAATAAAACTGAATCATGAACAGTTTGTTGGATGATTGTGTCTAAGGGCAAATATCATTTTAATCATTAGTGGTCGAGAGCTGACAGAGTTGAAGATCATGTTTTAATCACGGTGAACTGGGGAGCTCACTTTTTTTGCACGTGCTTCAAAGACAGGACTTACTTTGACTCTTGCAAAGATACTTTCACAGCTGCAAGAATACAGGCCTGCTTTCTTCCATTCTTCTATATTTTATTGGTACAATTTGCACACAGATAAGTCAAATAGCAAAACAGCCTACACACAAATGTATGAGCATTCAATCAGACACAAAGCACGCCAGGCTGCCTGCAAGGGTTGAAGTTACCCATCACAGAGTGAAGTTTGATTTGCGGTGCAGCGCCACCATGTTTTGATGGAGATGACAAGAATAGCATGCAGGTAGTTTTTTTTATTTGTTATAGTGATAAATCACTGTCATGCATTAGTGATACATTAGCATAGCTGAATTTTACACATGATCCCTGTTGATGAAGATACAAAAAAACAGAAAACGTGTGGCAAAATAAAACTGTTAATATTTTTGAGACCTCCAAAATTTCACAAATCATGTTTTCAGGGGAGCCCACGTCTTGTTGAGGGGAACCGAGCTCCCCCATAGTTATAATATCTTTGGCAAAAAATGACTCATACAAGGATGTATTTTCTGTTTTGCACTTTACTAAACAAGAAAGTGAAGCTTTGGCTCATGTCAGGGGCCACGTGTTTTGGCTGGAAGGGCCAGATTTGGCCCCACTACGGCATCATGATGATGACTTCTCTGTCAAATGTAAAAAGACTACGCCTCGTCTCAAAATCATGGATTCAAGTGTCGTCAAAAAACCTAAACCTTTTTCCATAAAACCACAGATCTCAGTCAGCCACAGACATTATTCACTCATCTCTACATTATTTTAAATCAACTGTGATTTTTCAAAAAGTCAAGAAGCAGCCAGAGTGAAATGAAAACGTATTTAATTCGTAGTCTCTGTGTAATTTATACAACCTCTGATGATCATGGGAGATAGAAAGACAGAACATGGAGGGATGAACATACTGAGCACAATCCTTTTTTATTAAATGTGCAAAGAACAGTCATGTAAAACGTGAACTCAGAGAGAGATGGTCTAAAAGTCTTGGACACGGCGGAAGGACCCCACGTTGGGGTTCATGGCCGCCCACTCGTTGAAGCGGCGGTACTCTCCTCTCTCCAGCAGGTGCTGACGTCCGCGGTAGTTGGGGAGCTCGTAGAAGACCCAGGCGCCCTCCTGCACCTGGGCTGAGTGAACCTCCCGCAGTTGCCAGCGCTCGGGCAGGTTGTTCACATCTTCAGTGCACTCCAGCATCTGACCGCTGAAGTCAGGACGCTCGTAGACACGGATCCTGAACACACTGGAGGTCTGCAACACACGAGCAAGGCTTCGGTTTATCTCTGCACAAGGGATATCGTATCAGTTACTTAAATATAAATGTTAAGTTGTGGAATAACTGTTAAACCATCTGGTGTGTAAGAGGCATTGCAACCTTTGACATGAGAGAAGATTCAGATTGTCTTATGAAGGTTACAGGAGCTTGTGTGTCTGAGATGTGCTTGTTGGAGACTGGTTTGTGTAATTCAGAGAGAAAGATGAGAATAACTAAGAAGAGACATCTACTTAAACTGATTGTTTTCTGTTTCCTGGTACCAGAACAAATACATTCATTTAAGATTCATTTAAGTTACTTTACTCTTCAAGGGGCGACCACGAGGCCACCATGAAAATCTGAGAAACACTGAAGATCTGAAGACAAAGCTAATGTTTGCTAATGTTCATGTAACATTTTCTTATATATTTCCATTTAAATCCCTTGTATCTTGGAAACTATATTTATAACTTAATTATTTCTTCTCCTAATTCCTGCTTATGAATTGAATTGCATGTAGTGGCGCACAGATGGTTGGGAAGCGCTCAAATCGCTGCTCAGGACAGTTGGTCATGTGAGAGTGCGTAACACTATATCTATTAAATTTGAGACATGAGGCATCCATGTTTGATTGGTTTCCAGGCACATCCGCACTGTGAAGACGGATATATTCCTTCCCCAGTCAGAATTAGGACTTTAAGATTGACATAAATTAAACTATATACTATAAACTATATATTACACAACACTTTTTACAAGTAGTCAACACAACACAACAACCCTGAGTCCTGTCTGTGGTTTAGGCAAGTGTAAGCCGACATGGTTTTGAAAGAGGAAGTTGTCAGAAAACACACGATGCATTCAGGATCAACATGTTGCTAAATACTGAAATGAACAGTTTCCTCATTATGTTCCCCTCAAATTAGTGGAATCTAAATGTGATTCCTAGGAGACAGGGTTGAAACATCACGGCTAAACGCACTAATGAAGTGTGTGTGTGTGTGTGTGTGTGTGTGTGTGTGTGCCTCATATGAATGACAAAGTGATGCCAAACTCACATTTCTTATGATCCTGCATGACCTGATGCTGTCGTTGTAGCCCATCCAGCGCTGGTAGTCAGGGTACTCCCCCCTGGTCAGGACGTACTGGTAGCCCAGGTAGTTGGGCCTCTCGAACAGAACCCAGGCCCCGCTCTCCACTCGGATGGAGTTGCAGTGGCTGAAGTGGGTGTTGAGCTCGGGACAGTCACTGTTGCACTCATAATAGCGACCTTGGAAGTTTCTGTCTTCGTAAAACACGATCTGTGGAAGGTGAAGGATGTTTCAGTGGACATTTTTAACATGTACTTTGACCTTTTCTGTCAAAAACATTTCATACGAACCATCGGTCTCAAGCATTATCTGCCTGTCTGCCTACCTTTCCCACACGGTCCATGTTTGGGCCTCACAACAAAGTTTGATTACTGTTTGTTTATCACACCTTTCACATACACAACATCGCCCACAGGCCCGGTCCAGATTTATATAACCAGTGTATGTGGGCACACTGAAATACGCTGCCAGGGGCATCATTGTTATTTTAATTGCCTCAGCATTTATATTTGCACAATGGCTGATGCTGCAATTGTTTTAAACATGCTCAGTGTTTACTCTCTCCTGCGACGACTGACCTTTTGATCCGTCAATGCCTGATTCCAGAAACAATTTATTGATCCAATTAAATTGTCTCCTCTGCAGCTGGTACCCGAGGCGGACGCGGTGAAGTTGGCTTGTGGCCACATAGCACACGGTGGTGCGGACTTTAACGTCTGTTAAAGGAGGGGACAGGTGTATTCAGATTCAGTCACGCTCCACCCTCCGTCCTGCATCCACACCTCAGTACACGGTCAGCTGACGCAGAGAGACCTGGAGGACGGAGGGCTCATTGTTCTGTATTAATATTAGCTGGTGAATGTGTTTACGGACAAATCACAGCAAAATTCATCAGTCAAAATGTGCAAGTGTTGAGGACACTTAACTCTCGCTATGTCAGTATTGTCACATCACGACAGAAAACTGGAAGTTTTTCCTATTTATCTGCACAGATTGATCCATCAATCAGTTTGGTAATTGATACCATGTTGAGCAACTATTTTGATAATAGGTTAGGATAATAGGATAATCGTTAATGTATTTTTTTCCAAACAAAAATGCAGAACATTTGATGGTTGCAGCTTCTCAAATGTCGATGCTTTTTCTTGTCTTAGGTCACAGGAAAAGGAATGAGTCAAAATAAAGAGGCAAAAGAAGCAATTTGAAGGCGTCACTTTCAGTGCCAGGAAACTCTTTTTTTCAAAACTATATTCTGTTATTTTAAAGGCCAAATGATTCATCAATCAATAGAGAATAGATTTATTTGTGATGAAAATAACGATTAGTTGCAGCCCTATGCTCATTTATATGTCCTACCATTGCTCTGGTTCTGGTTGTGGAAGAAACGCTTTACCGATTGCAGATTTGCTCCAGTTCTGATTGAAATACGGTTTAAATCGATTGTATTGAAGTGTTGCAGGCGAGATATTATTCTCATGTCAGGAAACATAACATATATATACATACATACATAGTAAATGATATGATTCAAGACTAGAGATGCTCTTTAGTCTTTCATTATTTCTGGCCACAATATATTTTATGCACCGTACAGGCATTTTCTCTGTTTCCTGGAAAGGAGGGAACATGTAGTCACAGGGTGGAGGTTATTTGTTTGTAGCACTGTGACCAACTGATGGTAAGAACAGTCTCTACCTGTCACCGTGATCTAATCTATGACCTCACAAAAGCCTCTGTAATTAGTGTAATATTTATATCAGTGAGGATAAACCAAATATTAGAAAACCCCCTCAGAATAATACAGAACAGTTCAACAGCAGCACAAACTGCAGCCTCCAGAATGATCGCACTGTTAAATCAACACCTCTTTAACACAGCCAATAAGAACTGAACATTTTAACCTTCATGATGGAGGTTTTATTGCAGGACTGTTGTATTAGATTGCATTAGTATTAGCTTTGTTGTTCCTAATAAACAGGTAAATCAGTGTTATTTGTCCATTATTTATTTTGTTTATATTATTGTTATATTTTCATTTAAACTTTCCTTTAAGTTTCTTTTCTTTTTGATATTATGAGCAGTTTTGAAAATCAGTTGAGGTGATATGTTCAATAGATTGTAAATGTCAATCGCACAATAAACACTTTATGACACATATTCCCCCTAATAAATAATTAATTGAATGATTTTATTATTTATTCTTATTTCTGTTAAATTTTATGAGAAAAGAAAATTTGAATTAAACTTCACACAGGCACAAACCAGTATTAGCATCAAAGAAATTTATTGCAGTGCATCACATTACATCAAACTTGTTGATGTTCATTTCTCCATGATTCTTCTGATGGAGCCCACGTTTGCTTTGAGAGCTCCCCACTCTGAGTGGTGGCGGTACTCGCCCTTCTCCAGCAGGTACTGGCGTCCGCAGAAGTTGGGATGTTCAAAGAAAACCCAGGAGCCCTCCAGGACCTTGCAGGATTGGACTTCTTGTCTGAGCCATTTCTCAAGGATCGACTTCATGTTTTCTGTCAGCTCCAGAGTCTGACCGTCAAAGTTTGGCCGGTCGAAAAGCTTCAGCTTGTACGGCCCTTTAGCCTGAAACCAACAGAGTCAAAGAGCCGTGTTCAGTTTGACGTACAGTATAAGTGACACTGGATTCTGAGGGTGTGTTTATTTTCTGCTTGATGACTTACATTTTTGACGATCCTGCAGGATCGGACGCAGTCGTTGAAGCCCATCCAGTGGCGGTAGTCATTGTACTCCCCTGGGCCGATGACATACTGGTAGCCGGTGAAGTTGTTGCGCTCATACATAACCCACCAGCCACCCTCTACCTTGACCGAGTTGCATCTGCGGATGTAGCCATGCAGGTCGGGCGAGTCCCCTTTGCAGTCGTAGGACTTTCCCTGGAAGTCCCGGTCCTCGAAAAACACAATCTGGAAAAGATATGTACACACAAGATGATATACTTCAATAAACGTCCATTCAAATTCTCAATGACAAAAATTCTGACATCTTGTACCAGATTTAGAGAAAATTAGCTCCTGCAGCTACGGTATAAGAGCACATTAAACTTCTCACCTTCTCCATGACTGAAGTTTAAAATGGTTAACCCAGTGAGCAGCGCAGTACTCTTTATACATGGCAGAAACAATACTGCCAATTCCATGGTTAGCAGTGCATGTAACAGTTATTACAATTCAAATTCATCTAGAGTCTGCCCATTGTTCTTACTCACTGAATTGCCTTTCCACAAACAATAGTTGTTTGGCGGTGCCAAGTATCGAAACCTCAGTCGCTGCTCAGTCCAAACTGATCTGAACCGCTGCAGTAAATGTCTTTTATGTAAAGCTTTTATGTAAGCCATAAACACTGTGCTGCGTTTTATGTATGAAAAGTGCTATTCAGATAAAATTTTATAGTGTTATCTATATAATTTCTGCACAATATAATGTCAATAAGCGGTGCACACGTGTCCTTTAGAATATTACTTCTGCATTCATTGAATATGCACAAAGAGAATAACTCACAATTCATAAAATTTAACATGGAGTTCGCAGTTTATTAAAACAATAATGTTAAACAGCAGTGATGAAAACTGATGACACGGGTAACTCAAACTCATATAAAGACAAACAATCAGGTTGCCCATTAATTAGATTCAGTTTTGTCATTTATATCCAGTTATACTTCACTTCTTGAACCTTTAAAAAAAGACTAAAACATCTTCTAGCCCAGAGGTTAATTATACAAACCAACAGTGTAGATGTAATGTTGTTTTGTGCGTCACAACTTGACATTATTCCCTCTTTTGTAACATCTTTTGCACAACCATTATCTCTGTAGGCAGTGCAGGGTAAATCTTTTTCTGCTGTCCCCATTATTTACTTCACAGAGTTAATATGCAGTGGGATCTCTAAATACACCGCTTATAGTTTTAATAAACACTGAATCACATAAACACAATAAATACTATATAACTGACCAGGTCTGTGAAGTATTTCAGCAATATTTGACCCTGCCAGAAGAAATTTATAGTGATGAATCATGAAATATTTGCACTGGAATTCATGCAACCCACCAGTGTAGTATTTGGACAACCAAGACAACATGTCTGAATGTTGCTGATATTGTTTTGATGTTGAATGTAAATCAGAAAGACCACCGTTGCCATTTAGCCTGATGCATCATCCATCAGCACCACAGTACAAACCAGTGTGGAGTGTGATTCACTGTTCAATGAAAGGGTTTTTGCAAAGGGATATTTTATATTTCATAAGAGTTAAAGTGAATATTTAAAGATAATGTTGTCACAAACAGTACAACAATCAATTGTGCTGAAAGGTTGTGTTGATACTATATCAAATTATAGTATAATAAGCAAATAAACAATAAACAGAACATTTCTAAACTCATTTTATTTCATTGTGTGTTTGCAGCAGAGTCGATTGACTGGTGCACTTATGAGACACAGTACAAGTTTCTGTTGTGTATGTATAATACCTTTTGAATTAAGACATTTTGAAGTCTATATACATCACAAAATTGGATCTGTGCAGGCATCAGTGTGGTTCACTAACTGGCAATATGTTCATGCCAAAATGTTTAATGTTAATGAAGTACCAGTTACCTGACACTTCTTTCTGACAATTCTTTTCTGATTCTGTTGTATAGTTTCTTACTTTGTGATAGGGCTACCCGTATATGCCCATGTTTAGTATGATCTGACATTCAGTCAGTCTGCCTTGAGACGTTCATTGTGTTTAACAACTGTACAGGTGGACACAAGAATCCAAGACTGAAAGCTACTGAGGTGTGAGGTAACTTTATAGGAGAGAACACAGACAACTTTGTTATGAGTTGGAAGTACTTTTATTCATTTGAGTGCAGTGCTCAGGGCTCTGGGGAGAAGGACAAGTGTCCAAATGGAAAAAGCAGGTGGAAGACTGATGGGTTCTCAATCATTGGTTACCTTCCGGAACCCTGAACTTCTTGAAGGGTTCTAGAACTTCCTCAAGATTCCAGAACCTTAGCGGAATTTTGTTTGCCGTAGGGCTTTGGAACCTTGCAGGCGTTCTAAGAACTCCCCTTTAGAATTCTAGAACATTGGTTTCCCCAGCATTCAAACAATTTATTTTCAGGGGTTGCAGAACCTTGCATGGTGACTGCTGTTCTAGAACTCTTTGATCATGCGGAAAGATCCCACAGCAGGGGAGGTGGCGCCCCAGTCTGTATAGTTGGGGTACTCTCCACGTTCCAGGAAGTACTGGTGTCCTTGGTAGTTGGGCTGCTCGTAGAGGACCCACGCACCGTCCATCACCACACAGGAGTGGAACTCCCGGAGCTTGAAGGTGTCGTAAATCGATGGGCAGTCGTCAACACACTCTGCTGCTTGACCTCCGAAATCCTGCTTGTCGTAGAACCTGATCTTCCAAGACTTTCCGTAGACCTAGAAATAGTCACATTAGAGAATTAAAGTTGATGAAATCACGTTGGTATTTAGTATCTGAATCATTTGACCTTATTTTTAATTCCTCATTTACTTTGAGATCACATCTACAAATGGGTTTCTTGGCTGTTTTCCTAGTTTCCTTCAATAATTGATGAGCATGGGCATGGGCATGAAGCACCCTGCTGCCAAATCATGAGCCTTTTATCTCTCCTTTTTGTCTGTTGGCCTTTGACTGATTACTGCTTGGTTGGTGCACTCTGCGGTATTTCACTAGAGCTGGGCACTCTCCTGCACAAAATTAACCCATAAATGTTTAAAAATGACATTGTATCCACTATGTCATGTAATTTATTACCCAACTTCACTTCGTTTTTACGTTTTAACCTTATCTGGACCTCTGTGTAGTAAGTAAATTGCCCCTCGCTTAATGACGCTAGTGCATTCTATAATAAGACAATCAGTGGTAAATGATGACTTTCAAAGGTTTGTTGACTGTTGGTATGTTGTAAAAAGCATCTACTGGTCATTGAGCTTACATTTTTGATACAGCGACATGACTTGATGCTATCATTGAATCCCATCCACTGTTGGTGATCAGGGTACTCCCCAGGGCTCAGGATGTACTGGTGGCCAGTGTAGTTCGGTAGCTCGTACAGCACCCAGCAGCCACTCTCCACCTTAATGGAGTTGCAACGGCTGAAATAAGAGCGCAGGTCGGTGCAGTCGGTGCTGCACTCATAGCTTTGGCCTTGGAAGTGCTTGTCCTCGAAGAATTCAATCTGGATGGACGGAAACAGAGGAAACAGAAGTAAACTAAACTATCACGCCAAAATAAACATAGGTACGACAACACCGTACGGTTGTGCAATTAAAATGAGCACAGAGTAAACAGAAGACAGTTTACATGCATTACAATTACTGCCTCAAAGACCTGAAAACCTTCAGAAGATATCATCAGCTCCTTACCTTCCCCATTGTTAATGATATTGCTTGCCTCCCACACAGCTGCAGCTGTGTTGTGGTTTATATTGAAATGCAGAATGTGCAGACGAGGGAAAGCTATTGTCATCTAAATTAGGTTGATTTGCATATCAGCAAAATGGTTTGGTCAAGTTTGATTTCCCTTTGTCCATATGTGATGGCCTCATATCAAAGAAGTGCCAAAACTGAGATGTAAAACTTCTAAAAGCCAACAGCCATACTTAATGTGTTTGTGCGTATTGTTTCCACTAAGCTCTGCCCTATGAAAGTATGATTTATTTGTTATTCTTTCTGTGGGAAAGGAAATTATTTGACAAATTATCTTTATTTAGCTTTTTTTTAAATACATTGTTTCATCAATGATGATTTCTAGGGCAACAAGGGCCAATGCAGTCTTTAACTCTTGGACAATAGTTGACGTCAGTAAACCTTGCAACAGTGATGTAACATTATGATCTTTAATGTCAATATTTCATATTTATGTGTCTTGTTATTGCCAGCAATGCTGCAGCATGCTACTTTATCCAAGTTTCTTATAAAACCTGTAAAGTATGTTGGCAATAAGTCCTTTTCACTTTTCTTATCCACCACTTAAAGCGCGTTACACTTCAAGCCACATTCACCCGTTCACTCAAACATTCATACGTATTTTCTATGAATACGGCGCTCTTCTATTACATGCACACTCACACATTGATGATACATTGAGGGCAATTTTTTGGTTCAGTATCTTGCCCAAGGACACTTTGACATGCCGACTGGAGGAGCCAGGAATCAAACCGCAGACCTTCCAACTGGTCTGGTGCATATGAACATCCACTGATTTTTTTCTATCCAGAAATAAATTTGGGATTCAGTGTTTTGCACGAGGACACTTCGACACAATAACAGATGGAGCTGGGGATTGAACCCCCAACCCTGAACTACAGCCACTCATACTCAGGTTATTAGAAACACCTGTGTTTTTATAAGTACAACAGTCTGCAGTGACAAAGCTGTATCCAAGAGTCATTCATAAGAAGTTGAACAAAGATGGAGTTAGAGAAAAAAAAAGGATGCATGCGGCGCAGAGAAGTCCTGATTTGAATTGTACTTTAATGTTCTAAGCGTCAGAGCCCTGGAGCTTCAGGACGCACCGTACCACCAACGTTTCACTTGTCAACACTCTCTTAAAAGAATATCTCTTTAGGATCTCATTAAACCTGATAACTCGAGTCTAATTACACAGATGTAACACAAAAGGTCGTCTCAAAAGTATTCACCACACTTCAAAAAGCAAGGATGTATTACTTCAGCTTACATTGTTCAGAAACACTGCACACAGGTTGGGGAATCACTGAATGTATTTGAAATGTTGGGATCTGAGTAAACATCTTCGTCTGAATCTAAATGACCAGTTATATTCTTAGTTAATAACAGAATATCCATAACATTTCTTATAGCATGTAGATGCAACTTTATATAACTGATTAGATTCAGTTAAATTTGATTTGGTCCATTTCGGTTCCATTTAATTGACATCTTCATTATCTTACCAGGAAAGAATTTGACAGTATTACACATGATCATGTCATCAATATATGCATTCAGTATAACAGTAAAGCTTTTCACTTATGTTTTTCTTGAATCAAATAGTCCCACCAGTAATTAGCGTCAGGCAGAAATAATGACACTGAGTAGCTAATACTGATGCTAATACTGACGCAACACAGCTCAATGAAAGACCGTCACTAACTGACCTTAGTATAACTTCCTTCAAATGTCATTTCAGACTACAGTACGGTCTTTTTCACAGAGGACATTTTGTCAGGTCACAGTAAAGGAAAACACAGGCGTCAATAACAAACTTCATGACGGCTGAATTCCATTTAGCTGCATCAGTTTGAGGGTTTCTTGGCGTTGTTCATGTTGGATCACTGCCACACTGCCATGGCTCACTGGGACACTTGAACAGAACAGATCCAGGTGTTGTTGTTATTAGTAACAGCTGTGATTTTTACCACTATGACAAGTCAAGTTACCTGCTGTGAAAAAGTCATAATAACACTGGTGCAAACTTTTAGATAACCGGCAGTAGACCTACAGAGTGTTTGTCTAGAATCAAACCGGTACATCACATTTACACACTTAGATTAATTGATTAGTCGATCAACAAAAAATTAATCTGCAAATATTTTGATAATTGACCAATTGCTGGAGTCATTTATGAAGCTAAGATGGCAAAAATGTACCGGTTCCCATTCCTGTAATGTAAGGATTTTCTGTTTTTCTGTTTTATAGAACTGCAAACTGAATATTTTTGGATTTTTGAACAGTTGATCAGACAGAAAAAGACATTCGAAGACTCCACCTTGGGGTGTGGGAAACTTTGATGGGTAGTTGTTGCCTTTTATTTTGACACTTTAAAGACCAAACAACTAATCGATGAATAGAGAAAATCATTGGCAGAGCAATTGGTAATGAAAATCATTTATTGTTGCAGCCTCAGACTTTTGGCAGACCAGGACATCTGCAACACTAATCTTTGTTAGCTCGATGTATTTAACCACCGTGGCTCCCAGACCTAGTGCTATTAAAATAAACAAACATACCACTACGATGGAAAATGACTGGCTTTAGGATAGTAGCTCATAATAATAGGGATCAGGAATCAACAAAGGCTGTTCTAAAATATTCATATTTCTTTAAACCGGTAAAGCGCTTAGTTTTTACTCACATTGTTCTCGTTGCCTAATATAACATTGAAAATGTGGAGTAACTAATAAAATAGACCTGTTGCCATTTGTGTTATGCCTGTTCTTAAGACATCAATGGTCTGAACTAGTGACGCAGTCGAACAGAGGACGACAAGTGAAATCAGACGTTTAACTGTGATCAAACTCAGACACAGACTGTCCTCGTCCCTCTCCCTCAGTCTGAGAAATGTAAAAACTGCAGCTCCGTTCTTCTCCCTCCTCTCCCGCCTTGTGTCTTCCACCCATTTCCCCTCCCTTTTTTCTGGATCGTGATGGCACAAATGAAATTAACAGCGATCGCAGAGCTGCTTATTCATCAGCTTCCAGATAATTTGAATAACAAAACCCTGTTAGAGCGCGTATAAAGTATAAAAGCCGCCTGGCAGCCACAGGTTGTTGGACAGATTCCCACAAACACAGATCATCAAACATGGGCAAGGTATGTAGAGAACAGACCAGAAAACAAGCACCTCGAAACTCGACTGACATACAATGTAAACAAGTGGGAAAAAAATAAAATAGAAGAGGAAGAAACAATCTAAGCTTAAAAAAGCATTTTAAAATCATCTTCTGCAAATTAGTTTGTATAATTTTTTGTTTTCCTTTTCTACAGATCATCTTCTACGAGGACAGGAACTTCCAGGGTCGCTCCTATGAGTGCATGAGCGACTGCTCCGACATGTCCTCCTACCTGAGCAGGTGCACTTCCTGCAGGGTGGAGAGCGGCTGATTCATGGTCTACGACCGCCCCAACTACATGGGCAACCAGTACTTCCTGAGGAGGGGCGAGTACTCTGACTACAACTCATTTGGCATGGGTGACTCCATCCGTTCCTGCCGTTTAATTCCTCAGGTAAACAAAGATTTTTGAGATTATCACAACTGAGAAACCACATTTGGGTATTTTTAAATTAAAGATAGTAAAAACTGTTTGACTGCTGTGCTGTCAAAATGTGGGTTTGAATTGAATGGGTAATTATCTAATGAGAAAAAAATCAAAAAATAACATGGCAAAATGCAACTGTAGCTCTGTTTTTGACAAACTGCTGTAATAAACAACATGTTTAGTGCCACGCTCATCTCTCTGTGCTTTCATCAACAGCACAGAGGCTCCTACAGGATGAGGATCCACGAGAGGGAGAACTTCCAGGGCCAGAGTCATGAGCTGATGGACGACTGCGACAACATCCAGGACCGCTACCGCATGCCCGACTGCCAGTCCTGCAACGTGATGGACGGCCACTGGCTGATGTACGAGCAGCCCCACTACAGAGGCCGGATGGTGTACCTGAGTCCTGGAGAGTACAGGAGCATGAGAGATGTGGGATACAGCGGCATGAGGCTCAGCTCCGCCAGGCGTATAATGGATTCCTGTTGAAGCAGAGTGTGAAAAATGTGCTGCAGAATAAAATGAAACACAAATCAAACGCCACCTTGTCATCATGTCGTCTTATATCATTTTTTTTTTTTAATAACATTTTTTGGTGAATGTGAGGGTTAAAGCTGCAGTGTTGGTCTTTAAAGAGATCTAGTACATCACATTCATCCAGTGCTGTGCGGCAGTATTACAACTTCTATGCCAGTGAGCTACAGATATATAAAAACTAGAAGGTATTTGTACTGAATTATGAGCAGAACCCTTTAGTTCTCTGTACAGGCTGTCGTTGTTTCTCTTGATGAAAATATTCTTACTCTGCAATGATCATACATACAGTACATTTATCAGCCAACCATACACTTTATAAGAGGTCAAATCATATTAAAATCACGCTGTAGTCTGTTTTATCCAAAGCAGCTAGATGTAAATACAGCATTAAACTCTGTTGCATATTTAAAACATACATTTACAAATAGAGACGACTTTCCCGACAGTCTGTCAGGAATGTAATGGACACAGACGTTTTATTTACACACATTAAAACAATCTAAAAATACATATGGAAAGAACTGGATTTTTAACAGTGGCGAGTCCACGGCCGTCCAACAATGTCCGACACCACAAAGGTACATATTATGGTAAAAGGCAGTTAAAAGTGCAAGTGCATTTATCAGTCTATGAATAAGGTGAACCATCTGTTTCTTGTACTGTGGCTCTTCACAAGTCTGTTGGCTTCTAGAATAAATGTGTTTCACGTGAAACTGATCAGTTGTGATGGCAGCAGCTTAAAGTCTTCACAGAGGACGTCATGTTTGGGGGGTTGATGATAAACCTATCTGCCTTTATGAGGATTTATGAGGATTTCCTCAGTATTAAACTGTGCTTTTGTGTGTTGACAGTAATTTCAGAGTTGGGGTAAACAACTCTTTTCAAACAGTTCTTGTCATTTTGACAAAGGGGAGTAAACCAATAAATAACTGAAAAAGTTTAAATACTTTGAATAAAAGGAATTAAACTTGGTCATTGTTCTTTGATTGACTCTAGAGGAGTTTAGTTCAATCACATTTATGTTTCCACCGAATCTCAATTTGTCATTTGGATGATGATGATGAACTGTGAGGAGACTGCCAAATAATCTGTTTTGGTGACATTATCATTTTTTAATGTAATCTACTGGATTCAACTGTGCACGCATCATCCTTAGATTTAAAGCTTTTCCTGGACAAAACCAACCCACCAGTTTTACCAACATAACGATCAGTTTACTCATCAGGCGAAGGTGCAACTCGGCCTCGTATAAAGTTTCCTGTGGCCTGGAGTTTAGTGAAGTGTGAGAAAATAACTGTTAATGATGCCATCAGGACATTATCAGTTATGGATCAGTAAACAAGTCTGACACACATAAGGGGCTAAATATCAGGATACCGCTTCCTATGATACTTTGATTTTGAGCGTTTCAATAAATAAATGAACTGCTGGTTTTGCCTTTGCTTTGTCAACTTAATAGACTTGGTTGTTACTACTCGTGTTTGCTGTACATAGTATGTAGAACCTTTTATTTTTATTTTCCCTCATCATGCTTCATTTTGTGCACAATAGTTGTTCATAATAAATATAATATTCTACTTTTAAGCATTTCTGATGGACACCCATAACATTTCAGAAAGAGACAAAAAAGCTCAAAGTCATTCAGTTTCTGAACTTTAAATCACCACAGCGAACGTCACACATGCAGATGACATCAATGTACAGCAGTAAAGATTTAAACATTTTTGAATTTAAACATACAAACAGTAATACATGCTGCATTAGTTATCATATTGTCAATAAAATGTGATAATATGTGTTAAGACTCTTAAATCCTCATTGTACTGGTGTATCATTTGAAATAAACACTAATAGAACAACACTGATGGAGGAAGTATTCAAATCCTTTAAGGGAGCCATTTTGTAAGTTTTGCTATCGCTACATAGCTAATGTTAGCATTAACAGCTGTTCACTTACTAGTCTAGAAGAAACGTTGTGAGTTCAGCATCAAACTTAATTCCTTTACTCAACAAGAGCTGTCTCCAGTGGTGGAAACAAACCCTGGTTTTGTTTCTATTTCCATAATTTCTTCTGTTCTACTGATGTTAGCATGCTTACCAGCCAAACCCAGCCCGACTGAACCGCCTCGTCACTTTCCGATACCGAGTCACTGTAGTGTTCAGTCTGCGCTGAAGACGTAGCGCTGCTCAGGCGACGTATTACAACCTCTTGTCTTGTAAACGCAGCTATGGCTGAAGCTCTTGGTGAGACTGAACAGCTGTTAATGCTAACGTTGGCTATGTAGCGATAGCCAAACTTACAAATAACCCTTTTAAGTAAGAGTGACAATATCACAATGTAAAACTGCAAATGGAAGTCCTGTTATTAAAAGTAAAAAGTAAGTGAAAGTAAGATTAACAAAATGAACATTAAGTGTCAAAAGTAAAAGTAATTAAGCTTTATCTCCTTGGCCCTAGAGGTAAAATGTGCGGCACATAAAATACAACAGTGCAGAAAAATGAGTGAGTGTTACACCATTATATATTATATTATTGGATCATTATTACAGCTGCACTAATGTGTATGTAGCATTTCACTGTCGTATCTGGTCGTAGCAGAGCCAATTTTAATTATTTCATACATAATTAAGTTGTTTAATCAATAAAAACTGTTTATAAGCTAAATATGTTTTGTATGTGAAATCCTAATTTGTGAGGTAACTGTAATAACTGTAGATGGTAATTAAAATGAAATGTAGTGTAGTGGAAAATGGAAATACTCCACTCCAAAAACAATTACTAAAATTTATACGTAAGTACTCTAACTTGTACTTTGTTACATGAATTGTTCAATACAAAAGCCATCAGCGTAATAAAAGCACATATTTTGTCATTGTTGTCAGTGAACAGTGGAGTTCTCTTCAGTGACATGAAGTGAATAGTAAGACAAAGACGTGAGCTGATGAGTAACCTGTGAATGTAACAAAGACCCAGCACTGACAGCACAAAGAGTCCCAGCTCATACGCTAGCTGCTGTCACCCACCTGTCCCCCATAGGAGAGCTGCTGCCGTTGGCACTGCCCCAGATGCATGCAGTCTGGAATAATAACCATTTACAGACCGATTTAACAAACATTATAGCCCTGTATGCTACGCTGCTGAGTAAGATGTTCAAAACAATGGCTCCATAGATCATTTAGCTATCATGATGGGTATAAAAGTGACGGACAGTTAGGCTGGGAGAAGTACCAGTGCAATCAGGGGAAGCACATTGAACACCAAAATGGGCAGAGTAAGAGAGCATTTCTTTTATGTTGTAATTTAAGCTGATAAATATATATAACATTTCAGAGCAGGTGTTATTTGTGAGGTGGTTTTAAACACGTACTTGTTTGTTTTTTCAGATCATCTTTTACGAGGACAGGAACTTCCAGGGTCGTTCCTATGAGACCAGCAGCGACTGCGCTGAGCTGACCTCCTACCTGAGCCGCTGTAACTCCTGCAGGGTGGAGAGCGGCTGCTTCATGGTCTACGAGCGTCCCAACTACATGGGCCACCAGATGCTGGTGAGGAGGGGAGAGTACCCTGACAACCAGCGCCTGATGGGAATGAGCATGAGTGACTGCATCCGTTCCTGCCGCATGATCCCCATGGTATGAAGCTTCGATTTGAGTCATGATGAGCTCTCATGTACATGTTAAAGACACAAAGAAAAGTAATTTTTTGTTCCCTTACTTGTCATTTTACAGCACAGAGGTCCCTTCAGGATGAAGATCTACGAGAGGGAGAACTTCGGTGGTCAGATGAATGAGCTGAACGAGGACTGCGACTCCATCCAGGAGCGCTACCGCATGCCCGACTGCCAGTCCGCTCACGTGATGGACGGCCACTGGCTGATGTACGAGCAGCCCCACTACAGAGGCAGGATGATGTACCTGAGGCCCGGAGAGTACAGGAGCATGAGAGACATGGGCATGGGTCCCATGGACATGAGGATCGGATCCATCAGACGCATCATGGATTCCTGTTAGACAGACCTGAAAATGTAATCTATAAATATGAATAAATGTTTCATATCTACAAAGAATTTGTCAATTTATCATTCATGTTGAGATTCAAAACCGCAAACACTGATCCAAGACTCCCTTTTGGGCTGTATTTCAAAATAAAAGAGAAAATATAATGAATTATCAGCATCCAACTGTTCCTGTATTTCAAAGGACAGTTTGGTAATGAATACTTCTTTTTTTAATCACCATACCCCAAGGATAAGACTTCTTCTTCTTCTACCTATGAAATGTGACACATGACATTAAAGATGAAGTTCAAAGGATGAAACAGTTACCTCTGACACTGCATGGTTTTCCAGACATTTCCTGACATTACTGCAGCAGATACACAAAAACCATAAAGTTTATTTGAGTGTTCGAAACACACAGCGAATAAAATATTTCACTCGCATGCCACTATTAAAATTAAAGTGTTGAAATTCCAGTAACAGTTGAAGTGCAAGGTTATTTTCACAGCACATGTAAGGACATGTCGCTGCAGGAGAACTGCAGGTGGGACTCGTTATGTTAACGAGGATGCTAACGACGGCTCTGATGTTGTGCAGCTTGGCTCACTGAGACGAGGCAGTAAATAAAGACAGAAAAGGAGTGAGTTTTGTCAGATCAGGTTAACTCAGACTGCTGAAGCCTGAAATCAACTTCAGCTAAACTTTGAATTGTATTAACGAGGACTGTGGATTTTGGCCAGTAAGAGCAGGACAAATGCGTCGAGCAGACAGACGCACGAACAGGCAGGTGAATGTTGTTTTAAGACGAACTTAGAAAGTAGATTCAAAGTTTAGGAATATTTGCATTCTGTCATGTTTCTTGAACTAATGAGGCCAAACTTCAAAAAAGGTCCCTTTGATAATTAGTAGTCCTTGCAATTAAAGATTCAAATAATAATAATAATTTATGTTTGGATATAGCTGGTGGTAGGAGAGACCGTGGTCCCTGGTTTACTAATCTAACATACCTTAGACTACTTGTCACCACAAAAGGAGAAACCTTGTGATAATCAATAAGGAGTGAATGTAATAATTCTCCCTTTTTTGCCCAAGTCTGTGCATTTCTTATTATTGGGTCATATATAAAGAGAAAGCTGATTATAGTTCTGTCACGATTGTGCTCAGGAAGTAAATAAGACTGTTTAAGAGGTGCTGAGTCTTTGGAATGAAACGGAAAATAATAATAAAAAGAATACAGAACAAATGAACGTGTGTGTGGTCATGACTCATTAAAGGCAAACTAACTAAAACTGACAAATATGTTAAAAATACAACAGTGATTCATTCAGATGTAGAAATGTTCTGTGCGATCTCTGCAGACTCCTAATGACGCCTTAAAGGAGACATTTAAAAAAAATAAAAATCAGAATAAATAGATCATTAGTCAAGTTAAGAAGCAATAATGTCAACCCCAGTGCTCATTTCAGACACATATCATCATCTTTGTCCCACTGCCGAGCAAATCCCACCGTACCTTAACACACAACTTTACCCAACTCTGGTGCATACACCCGTTCAGTTCGATTTCTTGGGCAGATTAGGGTAACGTCAGGTATCATGTCGCGCCAGGTGACCACGGACGGAGGGATGGGTACATGTACATATCCCACAACAACCCAGGGCACGTTAAGTTTTACGTTTTAAGAGTAAAAGAAACTGAGTCACACAAGTTTCCATCTGGACTGATGCTCGTATTCATCCACTTCTTTATGTTCACGTACTGAAAAAAGAACCACCAATGGGACCAGTTAATGGCGAATGTCTCTAATCATGTAATTTGCCTTTAAATGAGCCGAGTAAAGCTTAACGAACTTCAAATACTGTGAAGATTTAGTAGAGTGAGGCTGTGTTTCTATAGCTGGTTCCAAACAGGTAAAAAAAAACCTGGATTTTATTGAGCTCAGTTCAATAAATCTTATCAAACCTTTATTTCTTTATTACTTTTTAAGACCAATGTATCAATGTTTAGATAAATAGTTAATATAAAACATGAAAAAATGACACAACTTGAATTTTAGTTATCTGACAATACACTGTGTCATATGCTGCTCAGATTGTGAAGCCCCTTGTAAAGAAAATCTGTGATTTGTCATATTGGCTGTATAAATAAAATTGACTTGATTATGTTTATAAAATGGTCTTACACTTACATTAATTGAGCTAATAACTCACAGTGACCTGTGTAAATTACAACTTTAGTGTGTTTATCATACATCGAGCCACAGATGTACCGCAGAACAGAAGTGCAGTAAACTCAAATATGTGCAAGACAAATTGAATGTATGAATCAATCCAGCCTTCTTGGAATTTCTTCATTTGTACCTAATGAGTTTGTTGAAGTTACAACATTTCAACTACATAAAAAAAAACATTCATTCTGCTTTAGTTATCTGATATTATCAAATAAATGGGTTACTGAATCATATTTCTAATAAAATATCTTTATCATTTAGTCAGTGAATGATCCCATACACTCTGCAGGACAGAGATGGCTGCAATATTACAGTTGGAAACTTCTCTTTATTTTCTTTATGTTGGACAACAATACTCCATGTAGACTACATGCATTTCCACCAGAGTGGTATAGTGTTGCATAATAACCCTTTAGTGCCCTGACTGCTCAGTAGGCTACTGTGGCATGTTGCTGAGTCAGGGGTTTGCACAATAGAAGCCCTACATACGTTTTTCACATTGAGCAAGTATAAAAGTAACGGCTACAGCCGACAGAGCTACACAGCAGCCACAGCTCAGTCCTGAGGAACAACCAAAAGATCATCACCATGGGCAAGGTAGGTACTGGGAATGATCCACCTAAAAAATAATTAACCAAAAGAACATTTTTAGTTTTAATTTATAAAGTTCTTTAATAAATTATCAGTAAAAAGCTTCTGAGCGTGGCACTGATGAAGCGTTGTTGTGCTTTCAGATCATCTTCTACGAGGACAGGAACTTCCAGGGTCGTCACTATGAGACCAGCAGCGACTGCCCTGAGCTGACCTCCTACCTGAGCAGGTGCCACTCCTGCAGGGTGGAGAGCGGCTGCTTCATGGTCTACGACCGCCCCAACTACATGGGAAACCAGTACTTCATGAGGAGGGGCGATTACGCCGACTACATGAGCATGATGGGAATGTCCGACTGCATCAGGTCTTGCCGTATGATCCCCATGGTAAGGATTTTCATATTCCGGACGTCATTTTATATTTATTTATATCTGAACGGTTGTCTGATCAAAAGTTTGAAATGTTTTCTTAAAACAGCACAGAGGCCAGTTCAGGATGAAGATCTACGAGAGGGAGAACTTCGGTGGTCAGAGTCACGAGCTGAATGACGACTGCGACAACATCCAGGACCGCTACCGCATGTCCGACTGCATGTCCTGCCACGTGATGGACGGCGACTGGCTGATGTAAGAGCAGCCCCACTTCGGAGGCAGGATGATGTACGTGAGGCCCGGAGAGTACAGGAACTTCAGGGACATGGGCACAAGCGGCAGCAGGTTCATGAGCATGAGGCGCATCGTGGATTCCTGCTACTAAATTCTGCATACGGCATAATAATACAAAATAAAGATTATATTTTGTAAAATTTGTTTTGAAGAGTCTTATGTTGTGTTCACAGTGGTATCTAATAATGTATGTAGTATTTTACAACAGAGTTCAAATTCCCACACAGATTATTTGGACTGTGATAGACTGGTGACCTGTCCAGGTTACACCCTGCCCCCACCCAAGGTCAGCTGGGTTTGGCTCATGCCCCCCGTGACCCTCATAGGACAAGCGTTATAGCTAATGGATTAGGTTAGCTTCTGCTGCACACAGTTCACCCTATAGTATACATCTTTTTCCACATAATGTAAGGACAAGTGCCTAATCAGTTCTTGTAAATAAATTAGTAACTATGAAATTAAGATTTTTTTTAATTGTATTTGTTTGGTTTGAGTCAAATTAACAGAATCACATCTATGTAGTTTCTACCTTCACATTTAACTGCTTCAAATTTGTTCCCCTTTACTCTTAGAATATGGCTCCTAGAGATTTTTTTTGTTTGTTTTTGCTTTATATAATTTAACTAGTAGTTTGAATACATTTTAAAGAAGCTGGGTGATCTACAAGGTGCATTATGTATTGTCAGTTTATGACCAGAGGTATGTCCGTTTGGGCTGAGGGGGGAACCCTGGTATGGGGCATGAAAGACAGGAGTCTGCAGGGCAACGAGGGCCTCATGTCAAGATGCTATTGAGCTGCACTGTAGGAAGAGCAGGACACACTGTTTTTGGAGGTTTACTTTAACACACACTTGCGTTACTGCTACTGTGCACATCAATTCACATGAATTCCACAAACTTGAATTATAATCCATTTTTGATGAGAATCAATTATAGTAAATGCTTTAACCTCAGACATTTAACACAGTGAGACTCTAAAGAGGGAAAATAATAATAATCAGGCTGAGTCTAAAGCCGTTGCTTACTGTGAGCAGTTCATCTGTAGCTGCTAACCATAAAGCAAGTGTGTCCAGAACATTGACACTTAGTTTAAGAAGTTTAAGTCCTCGTGGTTCGGGGGTGTTAGTTAATACTGACTCTAGCCGAACTCACTGTCTTTGAGCTAATGTTCAGTTTCATTGTTCTGGGCAGCTAGTATCGCTACGTAGCCAATGTTAGCATTAGCAGCTGTTTACCGACCAGTTTAGAAGAAACGTTACGAGTTCAGCATCAAACTTTATTTATCAAGAGCTGTCTCCAGCGGAGAACAGCAACCCTTTTGTTTTCCTTCTATATCTATCACTTCTTTTCTTCTACTGAAGTTAGCATGCTAACCAGCTAGCCCCTGCCCCGTTGAAACGCCCCGTCACTATCCGATACAAGGTCGCTGTAGCGTCCAGTCTACACTACACGTGAGTTGATTTGTTTGTTCGCATCCTGCTAATGAGGCAGCTTCGAAACAAACACGAAAAACCAATCATGAAATTGCCTTCAGCTCCACAGGTTGGTTAAAGTCACATTATAGTAAATCACAATACATACAACAATAAATAATGCAACAAGCACACTTACAGACACCACACTTATTGCATTTGATATGAAAGTCTCCTGAGGGCCGTTTTAAGAATACTTTTAAAGGTGGGATAAACAGGATGAGACACCATTTGTCAGGGTTTTCGTTTTAGCAGCGCTTTATATAAAATCCAAGTTGTTACTGCTTTTCCCTGTAATTTTACTGGTCATGTTTTTAATTCAGATAGTTTGTGTGTTCTCTGCCCCCAGGTGCCCATACCATGTATACACTATTAAAAGTACATTTTCAACAAGACTTCTGTGAACAATCTCTAAAACGTTCCTGCTTATATCTTATGAATCCAAGACATGACGCACTGAGTCAGTTGTGCTGCGGTATGTGGTTTTAGTTCATGCTACATATTTGTCCTTACACAAATAAACAAAACGTATTCAAGCAAGCTCAGTGCCAGTTTACCTGTATACAGCCCAGAGAAACATATTTCCAATGTAAGGGTTTCAGATTTAAAAGACCACCGTAATGCAAAGGGTGTATTGGATATGAATAAAGAGACTGCGGTTCAATTCAACAGGGTCGTCGTGGTAACCTATACGTCATTGTGACAGAACCAATGCTAATTAAAACAATCAATATTTCGGTTTTGATTTCTACAAATTCTAGATTCTCTAAATGCCATGCTCGTAAAATATTGAGTGTATTTTGTATTTGAGATCAATTTCTTTGCTCAAGGCCATATAACTGAGTAACACTGTGCAGGTGGAGCTGCTGATTTACCCTGCAATAAATCCTACAGTCATAATTATCCTAAACCTGTAATCTATGAATATCCATCTTTCTTTCTTTTTTAATTTTTGTCTCCTAACCAATTTCCTTCATTAACACCAACTGAAAGGCAGTGTGTGGTATTTGTTCATAGTTGATATTACCACGGTTCAGATGACAATAAAATGACTTTCTCACCCACAAATGGTTTCTATTGTGACTTTGTTTGAAAACCCCTTTGTCCACTGAATGTTTTAGCTTTGGTGAAATGTTGGCTCATTGGCTCCTGTTGTTTTAGGAGAATCAAAAAGCTATAACTGAAGTAACTGCAGCTTTTGAATAGCTGACTAATACAATCAATTGTATTGTGCAGCTTCCAGCAACAATTTTTATACTATACATAAAATACTCATATATAACAAAAGTCCTAAACTATTTTTTGAAAGAAAAAAAAAGGGAAAATTCTGTTTAGAGGTTGTGACCCTGACCCCCGCTAAGCAACTCAAAACTCTATAGGCTTCTTTATACTAGGTTGCTGGGTCAGGGCTTTGAACAATAGAGAGGCACACAGTCTTTGTCTCTGTCCAGGTATAAATGTAACTTGTTCAGAGAGACACGGCATCAGTTCAAAAACAGTTCTCTGAGAGATCTGGGAAACCACCGCAGTCAACATGGGCAAGGTAGGAAACAGTAAAAAAAAAAAAAAAAAAATTAAATCAACATTAATTTGCCTACAAATATTTTATCATTACTTTGGTCATTAAAACCCCTCTGCTTCTTTTTCAGATCATCTTCTACGAGGACAGGAACTTCCAGGGTCGTTCCTATGAGACCAGCAGCGACTGCGCCGACATGTCCTCCTACCTGAGCAGGTGCCACTCCTGCAGGGTGGAGAGCGGCTGCTTCATGGTCTACGAGCGTCCCAACTACATGGGAAACCAGTACTTCATGAGGAGGGGCGAGTACGCCGACTACATGAGCATGATGGGCATGAGCAGTGGCATCAGGTCTTGCCGTATGATCCCCATGGTAGGTTCAAAACACAATCAAAACCTAAATTCTTGAAAGACACGAAATATTTTTCCTCAAATTAATCATTTTGTGGCTTGTTTTCTTAAAACAGCACAGAGGCCAGTTCAGGATGAGGATCTACGAGAGGGAGAACTTCGGTGGTCAGATGCAAGAGCTGAACGAGGACTGTGACAACATCCAGGACCGCTACCGCATGAACGACTGCATGTCCTGCCACGTGATGGAGGGCCACTGGCTGATGTACGAGCAGCCCCACTACAGAGGCAAGATGATGTACGTGAGGCCCGGAGAGTACAGGAACTTCAGGGAGATGGGCATGAGCGGCACCAGGTTCATGAGCATGAGGCGCATCATGGACATGTGCTAATTGTACATTTCAACCTCAATAAATGATGTAACTTTCTAAATTCTGGTGTCATGGTATTTAATTAGTATAATGTCTCTACAAAAGCATTTTTTTTAAATAATTAAAAACTTCAGTGAATAAGTTTTGAGTAAACATTCTATGTAATGTCCACCATATTTGTACTTTACCAGCTGCGACAGCGTGGGGATGGATGTTGAGGTTTTGAGTAGTTTGGCAGGTGTTGATATGTCTGGCTGTCTGTCTGAGTGTGGACACCACAATAACATCACAACTGATGCAAGATACAGTCACAAAACTTTACAGGTGGGTACTTGAGATCAAAATGAAGACCGTTCAAGGACGTTTCGAATCTTCGAAGTTCAAAAATGAGTGCGGACCAACATATGAGTTCTGAGTGCTTATCTGATAATATATAAATGACTGCTGGATACTCGTGGGTCAGAAAATCAACATGTTGACGTGCATCACGGCTGGTGTGATCCCATCACATGATAGTCTCTAGTTCAGTTTCACTCCTGCATCATGCCAAACATTTGGCCCATATTACATCGGGCTACAAGACAATGCTTTATGTATAAAATTAAATACATAGTGCACTTGATAGAATAGGGGTGTCAATGTCAGTCCATCTGTTAGCCTGTCCACCACTTTGGTCCAGACTGAAAAATTCTATTAACTATTGGATGGACTGCCGTGAAATTAGATAACTACTGACATTTTCCACCATTTTCAACTGTACTTTGTGTTTTGTATAAACAAGCAAATGTTACCAAGATGGTGAACCTGCATATACACACTATACCTACAAAACAACAGCACATTAGCATTGTCCTTGTCAATATATGAAATCAGTTAAAAGGAGTTATTTGTCAGTTTTACTATTGCTACATAGCCAGCGTTAGCATTAACAGCTTTTTACTTAGCGGTCTAGAAGAAACGTGAGTTCAACATCAAACTTCGGCCCCAGCTCGCTCGGCACATCCTGTCACTTTCCGATACCGAGTCACTGTAGCGTCCAGTCTGACCTGAGGGTGTATTATAACCTCTTGGCTTGTAAACACGACGAAGGCTAACGTTCTTGGCAAGACTGGTAAGTAAACAGCAGTTAATGCTAATGTTGGCTATGTATCAAAACTTACAAATACCTCCTTTGAATCTTTTAATTAAAACACCCGGTAAGCAGATAGGCAGATGGTTGGTAAGTGGATGTTATCATGTTTATAAGTGGTTGCTAGGGTGTTACAGTTTTCTGCTGTTGAGTTGCTAAGTGGTTGCCAGGTGGTTTCTATGGCGTTGCTATGCTGTTGCGTAAATAATTCCACTCAATTACACTATACACTACTGACTTTTTACCGGGATACTGGATACATCATTACTGTACTGAGTTACTGTGATATAATGTTTATAGCTATAATATGCTAATGGAGGCTCCATCAGTCCACTGTAAATCACTCAATGCTTCATCCATCTTGTGAATCGATGTAAATAACGTCTGATGTTCAAACGGACTTTGATCTACTGTACACCAAGCACATTTCTTCAAATGCATACAAGACAGCAACTTTCTGAAATAGTTTTTTTTTACCCATCATGTCCAAATGGTTAATTTAGATTTCCTAACCTCGTCTCCTTTCCCTTTAACTAACATGAAGGTGAAAAATGATCTTCTTCCACACTGTGTACCAGTATCACATATGGACTATAGTCTTCATTTGTTTATTTCAGCTCATCCTTGAAGTTAAGTTGTTTTCACACCAAATTATTCAAACCCCAGACACCAAGTTTCCATCAAACTAAAATAATTTTTTAAATCTTGTGCATCATTTTAAACACATTCCCTCAAAATTCAGCCAGAAAACTAGAATATAAAACAAAGTTGTGTTTCAGACCGTTATGAATGAAAGAATGAAATTTTTATTATTGTGTCATGCATATAGTAACTAAGTCCAGCCAGATTTCTGCCTTTACATTTCCAAACAACAGAGAAAGTCCAAAAACGAAGAAGCAACTTCATCATCCTTTCACAATCCAACAGAATTCATAAATCACTGATTGAATATAGAGTTGAAAGTGCTGGAGAAATCTGAATAAATACTAATCAGTAATTAAATAATCCTTCTTGGCTTCATTTCCCAGCTTTTGAGATTAAGTTGGCAAATTAAAATTAAACAGCCATTACAATTCTTCTGCTTCGTCTGCACACCAGGATCCTTCAGGGTTTTGTCGAGCCATTTCATGCAAGATTAATTCTCTTAAATCATAATAATTTGAAAATAGAAAAGGAGATTCACCTTCCACTTCACCCAAATCACACAGCTTACATAATCGGTTTTATTCCTGAATATTCTTGAATCTATAAACCTCAACGGCCAGAGGAAGAATAACAGCTCTCATCTGTGCAATTAAAGATCTTTGATTTCTAGACCAATGAGATGCACCGATGCACATACGTCCTTAGTGTTGGCTTTGACGAGATATTCTCAAGCTTTTCTTTAAACTTCAGTAAAAGCTCCAATATTTTTTATTCATACACTTTCACACTGAGCTTCAGCCACCTCCCCGAACTATCATAAACTTGGATAGATGGCCTAAATGGATCCAGAATGACAGAATAGATATAGACAAAGATTATAATTAAGAAAGTCTATCTATCCTCATATTATATTTTCTGTACTCAGGTATCACTTGTAATGAGATCTCGATCTCAATGTGACTTCCTGATTACATAAAGTAGTATATATTAAGTAAAGCAGTATATAAACATTTAATAAATATTTTAAAATTGATAGATAGATCAATAACCAATTAAAAGAATTATATCTGCATAAAACTAAAGCATAGTGTGTTATAAAACATATATACTCCAAGTTTTTGCTTAAAATTTCTTATGCTAAGTCAAATCATGATGAGCAGAGAGAGGGGCTTTGCTAGTCCCAGGCAAAAACTAATAAAAATAATAAAAAAGAGTGCGCACCATATAATCATATGGCCTCAGGAAAACAGCTGTAAATTGCCACTTATTTTATGTGTTTACCATAAACACTACATGGTTCTACAAACAGCTGGATAAACATATATGTATACTGTCCGAGGGCCATACAGTGTGTTTTTGAAACGTGTAAAACAGACAATTGTTTTTTAATTCTGTATTGTGATGCGCTCATTGTATTTACTTACCTATGGAAATCCATTCTAAAGTCTTCTAGGGGATCCAGTCACATGGAAATGTCACAAATTCCCCTCAGCCCTCTATAGGCCTCTATACCATGTTGCTGGGTCAGGGGTTTACACAATGGGAGCCTCAGATTCTTTGCGTTTGGTCAGGTATAAAAGTAACGGGTAAACACAGAACAGACATCAGTGTAGCAGCAACGCAGTTCTCTGAAGAACAAACACCACAATCATGACCATGGGCAGGGTAAGTACACTCACCTCACAAACTGTTTTTTTTTTTTTAATTATCCTTAATTATATTGATTTTTCTTTTTAGCTTAAGTTCCTGTTCCTTACATTTTGTTCTTTCTTTCAGATCATCTTCTACGAGGAAAGGAACTTCCAGGGCCGTTCCTATGAGTGCATGAGCGACTGCTCCGACATGTCCTCCTACCTGAGCAGGTGCCACTCCTGCAGGGTGGAGAGCGGCTGCTTCATGGTCTACGACCGCCCCAACTACATGGGAAACCAGTACTTCATGAGGAGGGGCGAGTACGCCGACTACATGAGCATGATGGGCATGAGGGACTGCATCAGGTCTTGCCGTATGATCCCCATGGTAAGTATAAAAACACAATTACAATACATATTTAACTCTGGTAAGACGCTTATCGATTTTTCTCAAATTAATCATTTTATGTCTTGTTTTCTTAAAACAGCACAGAGGCCAGTTCAGGATGAAGATCTACGAGAAGGAGAACTTCGGTGGTCAGAGTCACGAGCTGAACGAGGACTGCGACAACATCATGGAGCGCTACCGCATGTCCGACTGCATGTCCTGCAATGTGATGGACGGCCACTGGCTGATGTACGAGCAGCCCCACTTCAGAGGCAAGATGATGTACCTGAGGCCCGGAGAGTACAGGAACTTCAGGGACATGGGCATGAGCGGCAGCAGGTTCATGAGCATGAGGCGCATCACTGACATGTAAAAGCACTTGTGTTGAATATGTCTAAATAAAACAATAAAACCTTTTAGAGTAAATATTTCCGCCTGTTGCGTCATTTCATATCAACTTAGTGATGAGAAGTACACCTACCAATATATAAATATTGTGTGAAACAATACAGAAAAATACTATGCTTGATGCATGCAGTATAAACACGGAATAACAAGGGTTGCACACACATTCGTTGGTTACGAAAACTCCACAAACTCCTACTTCAATTCACTTAAAATTGAATAATTGCAGTAACCCCTGTGGCATTTAAACGTCTTTGTGGTTTGAAGTCACCTTTACTTAGATTTTTAGTATCTTTGTTTAAATAAGTTGGTAGCAAAAAATAAAATAAATGATGATGAAAGACATGTTCAGTAGGATTATTTCTGTTTAAATGACAAAAAGGGAAGGAGTATTGACCCGGCACAGTTTAAAACACAAACACAGTGTGCTGTTGTAAATGTCGCCACGGATACAGGAAGTGAAAAAAGAAAGTGATCCTCTGGACTGAAAACCATTTTGTCATTTGCGCAGTAACCTACGTGAGATCAAAGTCAACAATATAAAACACGGGCGTGTGATATCAGAATACACAGAATAACGCTTTTAAAGAACTTACTGTTTTTCGTAACTGCACGAGTCCTCGGCAAGACGCTGTATCTGGACAACTACGAACCCGACTGCATGAGAGCTAGCGGCATTATTCGTGATAGCCAAAGGATGAGTTCATTGATTTTCACGACCCTTTGACCTTTACTCCCTTTACTGCCATTGACAGTTCAAAATTGCAACTCACTAACTCTTTATTTACATTGTCCGGTGTGTAGAAATCCAACAGCTTTTGTTGACCCTGACCTTTGCCGACCTTTTCTCTGGCACCACCAGCAGTCCACACGAAATATTAAAATCTAATTGGCTGGATAAGTTTACTGAAGATTCATGCAACGCCACAAGATGAACCTTCCAAAAATGAAAAATCCAAATTTCCTTTAAAATCATGGAAACATTGATTCTCCCATGAACATAAGTCACTTTATTTTAAGAGGCACCGCTGGCCTTCCCTTAGCGCCACCTTCGGGAATATAACAATGATGTTGTGAGTGTTTGTTTTTTCCCCCAGACGTTGAGCGCCACCTTCAGGACGTGCTGGACTGGAGTTGGACGAAATGACTAGAAAATCCAAACTTGTACCATTTATTCTGTTATTCAGTGTGTTTATTTTTCTATTATGTATATTGAGCTATATTTTATTTTGTTACTCGTTGTGTTATCTTTCATTTTCTACAAAGCTGCTGTAACACAAGAGTTTTCCAATTTGGGATCAATAAAGTACATCTATCATGTATCAATAATGGCCTGGTGATACTCTTCTTTGCCCAGAGAACATATCGCACTGTTTGTGTAAATTCTCATTTTTAATCCTTGAATATATCAACCCACATCAGGTACGTTTAACATATCAACAAAACATAAACTCACGACTGCCACACAACAAACAATAAAAAACTCATTGCAAAACAAACAAGCTCAACATCATTATCTTAATATATTATTATCTTTGATAAATAGAAAACATAAATTAACCGTAACATTAATACAATTTAAATATACAGTTCTTCTCTATCAGGTTCACTCTTCTATCCTCAGCAAACTTTTTTCAAGTTGGTCACTGTTAAATTTAGTGGCTTGTATTTAAACATAAATAAAACCAATGAATATTTTAGCAAATTACTGTTTTCAAACATTTCTTTTTCAGTAAAGTTACTATTACTTGTTTATTTGTATTTCATAAGCATGGATAAATTTACAACCTATAGTGAAATAATTAAATCAAATTTTGCGCCTTTTTACTACACTGTTGCTCATAAAGTTGGAATAAAATATTTTTTACCTCTTTCCATGAAATGATTGTGACAATGTGATTTATTTAATTTCACCTGGGTAATTGGGACACATAATGTAATCATTGCACCTTGGTCAAAAGTGATGCATTTAAATAAGAATAAACAGAGGATTGTGTCTGAAAACCAATTATTCCAACTTTATGGGCAACAGTTTATATACGTCTCTGTTGTACTATAGGCATTTGTCAAACCAGTGACACTTTACTGTCAAAGAATTTGTGTTTTCTTCATATGTGGCAACTTTTCTCACTTTCGTGGATGTTGCTGCACAAAGATACAGTAAGATCGTTGTAATAATATACAACATATATAACAAACAGCAAAGAGCTAAATGTGTTGTATCATACGTACTTACTTCGAAGCAAACTCACAGGTCCGTTGTTATTCAACTTGTCAATCTTCTGATCTTCATCCTCCAAAATTTCTCACATACAAAAATCAATTTTCAATTAGATTTAGGGCAATCAAATCATGGAACGGCTTTCTCCATTTCACAAAGAACTGCTCTATAAAACGTTACAAAAGATGCTTAAAAGACCATTTAACTGCTGTTTTATGACTGTTTCTCACATTTTCTCTTATTTTGATATTATTGTTATTATTGCTGTTAGTTTTATTATATACTGTATATTTTGAATCTGTTCGTTTTTCATAATTTCTATGTAGTCACTTTATTTTCTCGTATTTTCATTTTGTATTTTTTATAATTTTGTGATATTTCAACATTATTTAAGTGGAGGTGTAATGTATAATGTATGCTATTCGTTTTCTTTGTCATTTTCTTTGTATTTTAAATTGTGCGACAATGAATAATAATAATAATAATATATATATGTATATATATACATACAGCAAAAACTCAGTGATTTTGAAAAATCTATGTTTGTAAAATATTAAAAACCAAATACAGAAAAAACTCCTTGTAAAGGTCATACACACAATTCTTAACAGTCACATGAGCCAGCCCATTCATACAAGCACGGTTCAAAATGCTTTCTGTAACGACAGAAAAAGGCCTTTCTAAAGACTGTGAGGTTCCCAGGGCCTGAAAAACATGGACATAACCTCGGCATTCTATAGGTTTCAATAGTAAGCTGCTGAGTGAGGGGTTCTCTGAGGGGGGGCCACTGGCTCTTTACGTTTGGTCAGGTATAAAAGGAAAGGGTTAAACCAGTAAAGCAGTACAGTAGCAACAGCAACAACTCATCCACAGCCAACATGAGCAACACCGGCATGAGCATGAGGGGCAAGGTACTGTCAACAATCTTTTATCAGAAATTTAAACAGAAATTACTGTTTTTAAATTCACTACCCGTTTTTTATTCTCCAAAACCATTTCAATTCTCTTTCAGATCATCTTCTACGAGGACAGGAACTTCCAGGGTCGTTCCTATGAGTGCATGAGCGACTGCTCTGACATGACCTCCTACCTGAGCAGGTGCCACTCCTGCAGGGTGGAGAGCGGCTGCTTCATGGTCTACGACCGCACCAACTACATGGGAAACCAGTTCTTCATGAGGAGGGGCGATTACGCCGACTACATGAGCATGATGGGAATGAGGGAATGCATCAGGTCTTGCCGTATGATCCCCATGGTGAGCATGAAGCTGTGTACAGGGTTCACTGACCTCTAATTATTCATCATACGACACATTTCTGACTCCACATGGATGTAAACTCTCAAAACTGTTTTTCGCTTTACAGCACAGAGGCCAGTTCAGGATGAAGATCTACGAGAGGGAGAACTTCGGTGGTCAGAGTCACGAGCTGAACGAGGACTGCGACAACATCATGGAGCGCTACCGCATGAACGACTGCATGTCCTGCCACGTGATGGAGGGCCACTGGCTGATGTACGAGCAGCCCCACTTCAGAGGCAGGATGATGTACGTGAGGCCCGGAGAGTACAGGAACTTCAGGGAGATGGGCATGAGCGGCACCAGGTTCATGAGCATGAGGCGCATCGTGGATTCCTGCCACTAAATGTTCTCTAAATGTTCACTGAATGTGTCAAATGCCACTAAATAAAGTAATAACTGCACTATACTTTGACTTTTGTCGAGCTTATTGCCCAACTGGCACAATGAAAGATTATGTAATATTATACAGTAATATATAATGGGTCATACAAGTCAACATATTTGTTATTTGTTGTTTTTATTTGTTACTTTTCTTTTTCTTCAAACAAAGCAAACAGCTGCTTGCAATTTTCATCCTAAAATATTTTTAATTTGATGATAAATTTGTCTCTACATTTTAGTGGTTAACCCAACAGACAAAGGCCTAGCTGACATTGATTTTAAAAGATGGATTAATATTCATGGCATTTATAGGCTAAAAAATTGTGTATTACGTATTTCGCTGTTTTACAGTGAGGCATTGAAATTGTTAGATTGTACAAATGAATAATTAACTCAGTTGGCAAGGACAATTCAAAAGCAGTGGCTTTGTACCTTACAACACAAATCTTGAATGAACACTTAGCAAACACAAAGGACCGACAATATATTGGCAAAGGTTTGAGGGTGGCGCTAATAAATGCCAGTCGCTTTGTTGTCACTTAAATGAAGGCTAAAGCGTTTCAACCTTTCACCTTTGTACCTGCAGGAAATGCTCCACGCTCTCAGGGACTCGAATCACCGATAGTTTCAAAGCTTGAATGAACATGTACAGCGTCGGAGCCTCTTCGGAAAATCACTATTTCGGGGGTGACAATGTGGTCAATCTGTGATGTAGCTAACGGTAGCCACTTACAGTAAGCTAGCTAATGTTAGCTGATGTTTGCTGTTAGTGTAACACAGCGAAATCTTTATACAAGGATTATTCTCATTGTGCCTTGTAAAATTATACGGCTATGACTTCAAAAATTCAGTTTCGTGGTCGTTGAGCAGCAAGCACAAGCTAAAGATTATTTTGTAGGACCCTAAAACTGTTTGTTCCAGACTGCAATGAAGCATTGTTAATTTTACTGTATATAACATTAGCTCTGCCTTGTGCCTCTGACATCCCCAGAGACCTCCATGTTAACCAACTTTACAGCAGAAATAAACATTTTCACAGCCTGATACAAAAATGGTTTTGGTCTCTGTAGCTAATTGCCTCCTTCATGACACCTGTACAGGGGTGAATTTTTATATAACTCACGTTTACATTGTATTAGGGCTTAAAATTATGCATAATTGAGGGCATGGCCACTTTGAATGACAGGTGGGTGCCGTTACAGTTGACTAGCTGCTAGCTGTCTGAATGCTAGCTGTCACCTCTCGGCTGTTTGTTGTGTTTGTGCCGTTTTGGAGGATTTTTCATGCTAATATTGGACAAATTGTTGTGCAGGTAATTGTCTAAGAGAAAAGACTGAAATTCTAGCATTATATCATTTATACATTAACACTAATTAGCAGTTATTTGTGTCTGCGCTCACCATACCTGCCTTGTCAGCTGGCTAACTAGCCAGGAAATTAATTAGCCTTGGGTTAGCCTTCGAGCAAGACGATGCTAACATGATGCTAACAGGAGCGTATGATTTCCGCTGTTCTTAAACCGGCACACACCCGAGTCTCGGCTCCCCACACGCCCCACCTCAGACAGAGTCCGCCACTGCCTGACATCAGAAACTTACAGGTGAAGTCATGGTCGCTATATCCACCTTTATTTACAGTCTATGGTGCCAGTTCAAATTTGTTGAAAATTGATTTTTCGAAATAGCCACAGCCCCGATATAAATACGTAACGACTTTGAAATTAATAATTCGCATTTGGACAATAGGTAATTAAAAAGGGGCAGCATGTGAGGACTGTTCCCATTTAATTAGAAAATGTATGTATGCACACATGAACCATCACTGCATGATTACATATCCACAGTAGTGAGTTGCTCCGGTGGCTCACGTCGTGGAGCTATACCATAAAGGCTTTGTCCTAACCTGTGTCCGACCTGTGGCCCTATGCTGCATGCCATTACCTCTCTCTCTCTCTGACTTTCCAGTCTCTCTCTTCCTGTTGCTGTCAGAATATGGCAAAATATAACATGTCCACAGAAATATATGCTCCTATGGTGTTGCGTACCAATATGTTTTCTTCCACACAACAGTGATTGACTACATTTGCTGAGAGCTCAATGCACAAAGAAAAGTAAAGTGCTTCACCACTTTGTCAACACATACATACATGCATGTGGAGAAAAATAAATAACCAAATAATTAATTATTATTATTGTTTTTTATTAATCTATTATTATTCATTAATGTGTGTGTGTGTGTGTGTGTGTGTGTGGTATAAAGCGATGCTGAGCAAATACACAAAACACAACCAAAAACACAAATGCTACAAGTCATTAAGAACAAATTAAAGCTGAATCAAAATACAAAACTAATACGAGGCAGACATTGGCATAGAGCCAACATCTCCAAGAATATTGTTATCATGCAAACACAATGTTAGAACTAAAATAAACCTTAAATTAATTAAATCTTGCATCATATTCATAGTACTATAATTAAATAATTCCAGCTCAGTCTTTACCTCTTAGTGTATTGTTTTAGACTTTTATAAAATATATAATCTTTGCTGTATATCTTTTTCAATTTTCTTCATGTAAGATTTGAGTTATTTACATTCATGATAAAATCCACATAAGATTCACACTGATGCACTAAACTGTTTAAACACCAGATGTTATTCATGGTACACTTTTGAATAACAGCAACTATTATTACTATTATTTACAATGATTGATACAGACTTTTAATGTAAATTTAACTGAACTGCCTCTGGCATATCACACACAACACATTGAAACAGGCTTAACAGCCTTAGAAATGAGAAAAATAGGCTTTGTTTTACCTGATCAAAAGGGTAAACATTTCTAAAGTCTTCGAGGGCCCAGTCATGTGACAATGCGACACAGTCACACAGGCCTTTACAGCGCTCCATACCATGTTGCTGGGTCAGGGGTTTACACAATGGGGGCCCACCGCCTCTGTACGTTTTGGTCAGGTATAAAAGGAAGGGTTAAACCAAACAGGGACAGCAGTGCAGCGGTAGCAGTACCAACAGCAACAGCAGCAGCTCATCTACAAGTATGACCACCACTGACATGAGCATGGGCAAGGTAAGCTTTTTTAATATATATATATATTATATATATATTAAAGATTAAATAATATCCATGCTTTTACTATCAACTCAAAATCTAAATTAATTTACGCCCTCATTTTTCAGATCATCTTTTACGAGGACAGGAACTTCCAGGGTCGTTCCTATGAGTGCATGAGCGACTGCGCCGACATGTCCTCCTACCTGAGCAGGTGCCACTCCTGCAGGGTGGAGAGCGGCTGCTTCATGGTCTACGACCGCCCCAACTACATGGGAAACCAGTACTTCATGAGGAGGGGCGAGTACGCCGACTACATGAGCATGATGGGAATGAGCGGTGGCATCAGGTCTTGCCGTATGATCCCCATGGTAGGTTCAAAACACAAGTAAAACCAAAATTCTTGAAAGAAATTAAATATTTTTCCTCAAATTAATCATTTTGTGGCTTGTTTTCCTAAAACAGCACAGAGGCCAGTTCAGGATGAGGATCTACGAGAGGGAGAACTTCGGTGGTCAGATGCACGAGCTGAACGAGGACTGCGACAACATCCAGGACCGCTACCGCATGAACGACTGCATGTCCTGCCACGTGATGGACGGCCACTGGCTGATGTACGAGCAGCCCCACTTCAGAGGCAGGATGTTGTACGTGAGGCCCGGAGAGTACAGGAACTTCAGGGACATGGGAATGAGCAGCAACAGGTTCATGAGCATGAGGCGCATCGTGGACATGTGCTAAACATTTTCATTTCTAAATAAAAACTGAACGATAAAACAAAAGAGTCTTTTTTTTCTTTTCTTTCATGTTTGCAAAATATGTGATTTGATATATTGAATTGACAAGGAGGATTACTAATAAGAATCAGAATTTAAAGGTTTATCCAAATAACAGGGAAAAAAATATTCTTGTAACATTTATTCCAGTTATAAAATCTTTACACTGGCTTCCAGTTAGTGACAGAATACACTTTAAAGAGCAGCTACTAGTCTATAAGTCACTGAATGGTTTAGTCTGTGACATGTTTAAAAGTATAAACCAAGAAGGGCTCTTAGATCCAAGGGTGCAGCTCAGCGAGTACAGACAGCCCAGAGTCCAAGCTAAACACAATGAGGCAGCATTTAGTTGTTCAACTGCCAGAAACTCTTACAGCTGTCCCAATTATAGCAATTTTTAAATCCAGGTTAAAAAATATTTAGGTCTAAATTTGCTTTTTTATGCCTACTGCACTTTAAATCTGAAAGCAGACCTCTAACTGCTCCCAGCATGCATCTCTGGCTTAAGGCTAAACTGTACTAGTGGCCATTCTCTCTATGGTTCTTTAATAAAAGTAAAATTAAGGGCTACTTCAACTGTTTTGTTTCTATTTTATTATATTTCACATGCTACTGTATTTTCCTTTGTATTGCATATCTTTTAATCACACTACTGTCTCTTTACTGTCTTTCTAGATACTATTTTGTAATCTCTAAATTATATTTCATATAATTGTAGGAAATGTGCAAAAACAACACACTGTAAAAACACACTGTCACAAAAGATTGAGGAGTAAAGAATGAAATGTTTAATTAAAAAGCAATACATACATGCATTTTGCAACAGTCAAAGAAAAATAAAGTCAACAAACCACAAGTACTTTTGCAGATTATGAATCTGATATGATTTATTACTGTGGCCAGCACGGTTATTTGTATCAGAGACATCAAAACATTACAATGAATGATTAATCTTGTGTAACAGGTGATGAAGCTGTTGTAATAAATGCATATACTGCTGGAATACACTGTGTGAACTCTTTCTTCTATATATATCAATACTACATGTATATTAATATAAACATATCTAATTTGTGACATTCATACTTACGTTCGTCCACGTCTTGTGACGTCATCTGAAGAAGAGCAGCCAGCCCAGGCAGTCTGACTCCTACGCAGATTTGCTGAAGTCACAGTGAACTTTTACTGTATGAAACCAGACCACAATCTCTCCATGACCCTAACCAGGCGCCTCACCTGGCAGGGCGTGAACCATTAAGGCTCAGTCCTCACCGCAGCGGCCCTGATCCGAATCCGCCCCGCGGCCCTTTGCTGCATGTCATCCTCTCTCTCTCTCTCTCTCTCTCTCTCTCTCACTGCAACTATAATGAAGAAATAAAAAGCCATAAAAAAATAACTTTAAAAACGAAAAATGCTGTAGTGTACACTACATATTGAAAAATGGCCCCCAAGGGTTACCAAGCGTCCGTATGTGACGACAGTGTAGTTCATGTGAGTTTATGCTCTGAACTATTCAGTATTCCCTTTTGTCATTTTCATTTATTTAATCAGGTAAAATTCTCATTGTGTTTAAAGTCAAACACATTGAAATAGGAGATTATGAACAATAAGATGCATAAACATATCTCAACACATGTATATAGTATATAATTGTAGCACTGCCTACTCTGAAAATCATTATAGCCCATACTACAGTCAAATTATTCCACAGTGTAATGTAAATCTATATTGGATTACGTTGCCAACTGTAAGGAAATTCAAACACGCATTGTGCAAAGTAAGGTCAACTATTGTTACTCTGCAAACAGCTGATAACATCATGTAGATGTTGTGTGTGTGTGTGTGTGTGTGTGTGTGTGTGTGTGTGTGTATGCAAGAAGTGTGAATATAACAAAGCAGATAATATATAGTAAAACAAATAGAAAAGTTTTCCATAAATTAAACAGGTTATTTGCTGCAGCCTTCACAGAATTCATGCAGCGTTTGTATTGAGTTAGTTCAGTCAGTATTTGTAAAAAAAACAAAACAAAAAGATTCACACTATCAATTACAGATAATTCATAAATGTATTTATCTCTTTAAAAAAAAAAAAAAAAAAAAGTATGTAACCTCTATGCCAGGAAACATCTTGATAATATTCAAACTAATCAGAAAAGTTACAGGACAGACAGAGAGGCCATTTGATCTAGAATGATAAAGCCTGTGAGAGGATGCATAATAACCCGTTCCCATCAGCATTCACAAACAGAGGGACATGCTGCTGACTCATGGCTTCCATACAATAGTGTCATCGATTGTTTGCATGCTGCGTTAGGTATAAAAAAGGCTTAAAATCCTGGATAGGATTGCTATAGCATCACTCATTGTATCAGCCACCATGCACGGCAAGGTAAGTTTATTACAGAGATTTTACATTCAACGTATGTCCTTTGAATTAAAATGTTTTTCTGACTATTACCACACTGAGATTCTTTCATGACAAGTATTTAACACATCCCTTGTTTTTTCAGATCATCTTCTACGAGGACAAGAACTTCCAGGGTCGCTCCTATGAGACCAGCAGCGACTGCGCCGACATGTCCTCCCACCTGAGCAGGTGTCACTCCTGCAAGGTGGAGAGCGGCTGCTTCATGGTCTACGACCGCCCCAACTACATGGGCCAGCAGTACTTCCTCAGGAGAGGAGAGTACTCTGACTACCAGCGTATGATGGGTTTCGGTGACTGCATCAGGTCCTGCCGTATGATCCCCATGGTACAACTCTGAGAAAATCAACACATACAGAGCACTGCGTATCCTCTGTAGTAGAATCTGATTTAGTTTGCCCTTGTTTTGATTTGGTTTCTTATTTAGTTATTCTTTAATATCTTATTCAGGTTGTTGAGCCTCATTGATTTTGTAATGTTATGTGTGTTTTAACTTAGTGTGTTAAGTTTGATCTGTGTTTATTGTTTTGTCTTCTGGTTATTTAAGTCATAGTTTTGTTAAGTAAAAAAAATGTATCTATAAGTTTCCATCAAAATGATTAACCAGTGTGTATTTTTATTATTTCGCAACAGCACAAAGGTTCCTACAGAATCAGGCTCTACGAGATGGAGAACTTCGGTGGTCAGATGCATGAGCTGAACGAGGACTGCGACAACATCCAGGACCGCTACCGCATGTCCGACTGCCAGTCCTGCAACGTGATGGACGGCCACTGGCTGATGTACGAGCAGCCCCACTACAGAGGCAAGATGATGTACCTGAGGCCCGGAGAGTACAGGAACTTCAGGGACATGGGATACGATGGAATGAGATTCAGCTCCATCAGGCGCATCACTGACTCCTGTTAAATTTCCAAATCAATCTGTATTTGAAAAGATAAATAAATCTGATCTTGGAAATAAAATCATGTTCATATTCCACATGGGATAAACAAGTTTTGATGTTGATTTAATTGTGTTTGTATATTGTATAATTTGAATACACAATAGAAGAAGACAGTTAGAAAAATAGTTGAGGATCAACATTTGTTCTCAAGATGAAACATCTCAAATATTTTCATTATTTTTCAACCGTACGTTTTCACAAATTTTATATTGTTTATAAAATATATGAATTGAGAAATGCTTTAAATCATTAATTATAATTTAGGCTCTTATCAGATAATAACACTTAAAGTTGATTAAAAATAAATAAATAAAAATAATTAATGTCGCTCTGAGCTTTGAGTAAAACAGCATTAGGCAGATTATAAGGAATTATTTGTCACATAATATCTCACACGTTGCTGTGGCAAGACAAAGTGAAGCATGTTTTTTAATTATCTGATGCAGGGAGGAGTAAACGAGTCACAGCACAGTCTTCTTTGTTATATTGCATTTTAACCATTCGGCTGGTTCAGTTGTTAAATGCACGAGTGATGTGCAGCACACATTCCTGCACAACGTCAGACACAAACACGGACATGTGGATTCAAATAAGGATTAGTGTCTGAATGCAGACAGTTTGGTCTCAGTTGAAATGGTTCTGCATACATGAGCTAATAACATGATGCCAATATTTAAGAAAGACTATATAATTAATGCAAAGCTCAGTAACTTATTGCCACTTTTTTATTGTTATTATTGTTGTTATTGTTGTTGTTGTTGTTGCTAACATTAGCACATTAGAACTACTGTCTAGCCCAGGTACTCATTTGTTGTGGCTAAAAAAATCAACAACAAACAAAACAAAAAAACACTGACCTTTGTGTCTCAAATTGAGACCAAAATCAAACACCAAGAAATTCTGTAATTAACCAACAAGTTCAAATTGATTCTTTTGTCTTTTCAAGTGCAAAAAGTTACACATAAAATCTACACATGATGTATGCATTCATACTATAACATGCATCTGTATCAGCCGTGCAAACAAATCTGACTACAGGTTATTACCCCAGACCTGACCTACCTGAACAGGTACTGCCCCATTTTAAACCTTAAACCTTAAAGTCTGAGGCTGTATTTTCTGTTATTTCTTCTGCAGATATAAAAGGTATTTGGTTGCTTTGGAATCATTTCATCACATATAAAAAAATAAAGGTAATAGGGCAACACAGAATATGACACTCAACAGCACATTAACACAGCGGCGTCTCAAAATAATGAATGATCAGCCTTACCGGTCTGTAGATCCTCCGGATGAACGTGGCTGGTAAACATAAAGCACATTTGCACAACTGAAATTCATAGCAGACCAAACATTTATAATCCAGAACAGAAAGTCGGTGAGTGTAGGAGGCATCTGGTCAAAAGGCCAGACTTCACCCAACACACCACACGCTGATATCAGGCAGGTAACATCACTGTATTCATCCCTGGCCTGTCGATCTGGATGTGAGGTTGAATCTGCTTCCAGTGATGTTTGACACTAGAGGGCAGAAGAGGCCTGACATACCACAAACTCACCAAGTTACTGTGACTAAAAACTTCACTGAGTGAGCAGCAGTACAGCGACAAAACTGTCCACAATAAAATCAAAAGCATGTCAACACACTTCCCCTATCTGCTGGATATGTGGGGGAAACCTGTGATCAACATCAGGCTTCTAAGGTCAAACTCCGAGTGGTCACAGAGACGGTGTGATTTATGGACCCTGTCTCCAAGTGTTTATGTTTGTATGCAACTAATTTGCAACAGCAAATATATTTTGAATGAAATGTAATGCCGGCAATATAATTAACATATTTGTCAAATCCCAAAAATGTCAGGGCACAGTCTTCTCCTCCTCCTTCCTTGTGTTTCTGTGAGTCTTGTCAGTCCGGGCGTGGTAACTTCAGATGGAGTCTTCCTGCACAGCTGTCTACTATCAGTAATCAACTACCAGCAGTATATCTACCAGGCTCTGCTCTCCGCTCTGTTTACCAGCGTGGTAACACTGCTCAGGCCACCGCTAAGTTTTGTGAGTGATTGCTGCGTCTCAGAATCCTTGTTATTGACCCTTGGTTTCCCTCTGCTCAGGTTTGTCCTCACCTGAACTCGTCGGCTTCACTCAGCCTCCATCAGACCTCTGTTTCATGCAAGACCTGTGCAAGAGGTTTCATGTTTCATGCAAGACCTCTGTTTCTTCTACATAAACATAAGTGTTACAATAAAACCTTTGAAATCTCAGCAAAACTCTCTGCTGATTGTTCTGCAAATTATGGGTCAAGTTACTCTATTTATAACAGGCAGAGTGGGTTTTCCTGTATGATGAGAAATCAGAATATCTGACACTTCCACTCCCGTATAAACTTGTGTCACTATCTGATTAACTCCACGTCGCACCTTAGAAACCCGTAGACTTGAAGTCAGAGTTTGTCTGAAGTCATGAAACCAACCTCCTCAAAACACCAGACACATTTCCTGACTGTTGTTGGGCCTCAATTATTAACTGGTTTTACAATTAAATTTCATCAGTTTGGTCAAAAGTAAAGTAGGATCAAGTGGTTACTTACAAAAGTTGTTTTTAAAAAATAGCAATATTCTAAAAGTTACTTAAAAAAAGTGCTAATTGGTTGTTCAGAACGAGATAAACTCCATAAACCTCAAACCTATACCCCAGCTGCACAATCACTTAATTACTTAATTTTACATTGTATATAGTATCTCTATTTTATCTTAGATTCTGTTTCTGTCCTTATTTTATTTCTTATTACGTTTTCTCCTTGTGCTACTGTGTCAAATTTGAGTTTCCTCTATCATCTTATATTCATCTTATTTTATCTTAACCTCACTTGGTCATCGGTTAAAGGTGGGAGTAAATATATTGAATTAAAACAGAGTGAGATGCTGCATGTGATCAGTTGTATGCCTGATTAGAAAAGAGTAATTAAACCTTTTTTTTTTCACAACGATAAGGGGCTCGACAGATGATTCACACACAGTTACGCTTTTTAAAGACGTTTGTATGAGTAATTGATTCATACTTTATGATCAGCTGATTCAAATAGCTGAGTCATTATTTGAAGATTATGTTTGAGAAGAAATCGGACCCTTGGAAACAAGACGCAGACATGTATAGTGTTCATATCCATGAAATTCACTGTCAGCAACTAGTCGGATTCAAACCGGTACAAAAAATTGCTGAAAAATATGAAAATTTTATGAAATATGTTTTTATTCAGAGATATTCTGATTTTGAAATAATAAAAATCAGTAATATATTTCCTGGTGTATGATTGCGATTGTTTAAAATCTATTATATGGTTTTATTTACTATATTTGATTTAGTCTATTGAGCTTCAGCAAGTTGTGCATTTGTTTCTTCACTGCTTTCAATCAAAACAAGCTACTTGCTTACTTACTCAAATGCATTAATTATGTATATATATATATATTATATATATTAAGTCCAATCTTTCTGGTTTATTCTTGATTAAAAACATTAGATTAATGCCTTCAAAGGAAGGTATGTTTGTGGAAAACACGTCTGTTGTTCAGCAGCCAAAGACAATACAAAGCTGAGCCTCTTCTCACAACCTGCAACCACCGCAAATCATCATCTGTTGAAGGTCACTTTGAATTGAACCCTACACGGGGGCCTCTCCCTGCTCCATGTTGCTCTGTCAGGAATTTGAACAATGGGGTCATGGTATCCCTTGGGTGCGGGGGTCAGGTATAAAAGTGGCAGGAGGGCATGGAGAAAATTGTGCAGTCATTTTGAGCAAAAACAGTTCAACTGTAGCCATGACCATGGGAAAGGTGTGTGCAACTTCTGCTGCTCATATTTTAAGTTTAATCGGATGCAAACATCAAATTAAAATAATGTGAAATTTCCACTTAAAACAATATGTGATACACTGCATGATGGTTTCTTGTGTTTTCTTCTTCCAGATCATCTTCTACGAGGACAGGAACTTCCAGGGTCGTTCCTATGAGACCAGCAGCGACTGCGCCGATATGTCCTCCTACCTGAGCAGGTGCCACTCCTGCAGGGTGGAGAGCGGCTGCTTCATGGTCTACGACCGCACCAACTACATGGGAAACCAGTTCTTTGTGAGGAGGGGCGAGTACTCTGACTACCAGCGTATGGGCATGAGCGATTGCATCAGGTCTTGCCGCATGATCCCCATGGTATTATAAATCGCTTTTAATTTAATTATTATTATTATTTAAAAAACATTATCACTGCAACTCATAGTTACTCATTTCACTTTACAGCACAGAGGCCAGTTCAGGATGAGGATCTACGAGAGGGAGAACTTCGGTGGTCAGATGCATGAGCTGATGGACGACTGCGACAACATGATGGATCGTTACCGCATGAACGACTGCATGTCCTGCAACGTGATGGACGGCCACTGGCTGATGTACGAGCAGCCCCACTTCAGAGGCAGGATGATGTACCTGAGGCCCGGAGAGTACAGGAGCTTCAGGGACATGGGCATGAGCGGCACCAGGTTCATGAGCATGAGGCGCATCATGGATTCCTGCTACTAAATCACAGATGTATAAAAGCAAGATTTTAAATAAAAATCTAGTGATTATCTTTTAAATGGGTTCCTCTGTTAATGGCTACTGAGTGGTCTGACACTCACACAACAGTTCACAACCTAAACTCATCGTAAACATGCAGTATGTATGTTAAGGTCAGAAGATGACATACATGGGGACTAAAACAAATGAAGGCAGCATCATCCAATTTTTAAACCATGCTGGGTTACTCGAAACCATATATAGGTTTTTTACTTAGTAGTAGACATTAACGATTCTTTACATTTGTCAAATACCTACACAGATGAATATGTCTTAGCTATCTTTCGCAAGAGGAAGTTATTGAGACCAGATCATGGATTCTGATGCCACTAAAACTTATTTACTTCAAATATAAGAGGCAAACATGTTTCTGACTTTATTCAGTGTGAATTAAACTAGTAGGATTAATGCAATAGCCACAGTTTGTTTCTAATAGCGCTAAATCACAGATAAGTGCAACTTAAACTAGAGTTTTTTTTATTGGCAACCCTTGCCCTCTATAGGACATGGTACATTTGCTAAATGAACAGACAGTATAAGTGACTTGTCACCCAATAATAAACATATATTATATGTTTAATATTCTGTATTTTGTGGCCATTTTAATGCAGGAGATTAAAAAAACGTAGCATGTTATTATTGGGAAATGCTTTGGTGGTCAGGTCGACTGCTACCTGAACTACTACTGTGAAGAGAAGTGATTAAATTTACTGAATCATTCAATTATGTTGATGTTAGCACACATAAGTGAAAAACAAATAGAATGTTTACCATTAAAGGAACTTTTTGTAAGTTTTGATATTGCTGCATAGCTAACGTTAGCGTTAACATCTGTTTACCCACCAGTCTGGAAGAACTGTTGCAAGTTTAGCATCAAACTTAATTCCTTTACTCGCCAACAGCTGTGTCCAGTGGTTGAAAGCAACCTTCTTGCTTCCATTTCTATCACCACTTTTCTTCTACTGAAGTTAGCAACCAACTAGCCCCAGTTCGGACAAGCTGTCTCGTCACTTTCCGATACCGAGTCACTGTAGCGTCTAGTTTGCGCTGAAGGAGTAGCGCTGCTCAGAGGACGTGTTATTACCTCTTGTCTTGTAAACGCAACGATGGCTGAAGCTTTTGGCGAGACTGGCAAGTAAACAGCTGTTAATGCTAACGTTTGCTATGTGGCAATAGCAAAACTTACAAATAGCTCCTTTAATGAATGTAGCGCTTCATTCAAAAAGTAAATTTCCAATTTGAAATACATAAGTGTAAAAGATGGGCGTTGAGTGTCAAGAAAAAAAAGGGAAATTCTTGTCCATGTCCACAAATCAATAGATTAAATATTTTGACTAATGTGCACACTGCTGTGAGAGTGGGTTGACAGAACATACTATACACATCTCTTACCAATGATCTGGCACTGGACAGTTATTGCAGAGTTTTTGGAAACATATTATGAAATACACTGGATCGTTAAGTCTGGATCCTGAACCCATTGAAAATAATCAACTTGTTTAAACATTTAATTTCACTCGCTAGTAAAGCTAGGGGGGAGAAAAGACATGGGATCATTGAATTCACATCATGTACATTGTAATTTCTTTCAAATGTGTGTTCATCATACTTAAGATATGCATACATACTTATTCATATTACTGATTTCCCCACATATATTGCCTATAGTATATAAATATATGTTAGATACAGAGGGGAAACATTTTCAGTGTCTTTTCCAACATTAAAATAATTAATTTGTTTAAAGTATGTCGCCCTGTTTATAAGTAAAAACATACATGTTACGTAATGTGGAAGCCATACCAGCTTTTCAAAAAAGCTGACATTCAAAAACAATTGTCTGCCATTACAATGGGAATATAAAAGAGTCACGCTCGCCCATCAGAATCACATTGTGACACACAATGGGAAAGATATGGCATTTTGTGTTGCGAGTGGTCTTTTGTTCTCCAGAGTTTAGTAAATAGAACAATGGCCATGTTATGGGAGTCACAAGTTTTCTGAACCATTTCAAAAAAAGAAAAAAAAAAGAACGAGCCCCTGCTGTTATGGTTTTGCAGCAGGTAGTAAACTAAACTTTTAACATAATACTTTTTAAATGTAGAAAAGTCCCAGTGGAAAGCAGCTGCTGGATGTCCACACCGAATCCATGTGTTCTAGTCTCGCCACATGTTGTGCTTCTGCTGAAATACGTTACTTATATTCAGTTATCAATGCTTATTAAGATGGCCGATGACTGAGATATAGATGCTGATATAGAATATAGGATCCAACAGAGCCAAAAAGGAATTACATGAGAACAGCATGACCACGAAACTGTCCACCTCCATATTAAAATGCAGGTTTCTGACCAGATCACTTGATGCCACCAGCTACTTTTGCTATAGCCGTTACCTTTGCAATTTCTTAAGTAACAGACCTGTGGAAAACCTGCTGATGGCCATCAGTTAGCAGCCATGATGGAAAAGAGCACAAACATAATAATAACAATAATAATAATAATAATATCCTGAGAAGAAATTTGAAAGTCATATAAACTAAATCATTCATTTAATTGCTTAAAAGACAAATACATAAACGTAATGTAAAGTCTTATTTCCACCTCCTGCAGCACCAATGAATCCGGCCCATTCTTGGGCCACATGCTTGTTTTCTTCTGGCCCAGTATACGCCTGGTTCCTCGGCCCGAATCTGACCCATACACAGTGTGCTACTTCCACATCTGGACCAATTCTGGCGCACACACAGAAAATCTTCCAGCTGTGAGTCAATAATGGAGGATAACAGCCAGACTCTGTCCAGATGTGGAAGCATATGGGCCAGACTCGGACCGAGGACCCAGACACATATTGACCTCTAGACCTCTTATGGTACAAAAACAACTTGTAGCAACCTGTATATAATAATCCATCATTCGGTTTGTTGTGTTTTCTAATGTTTGTGTGCAGCATCTCATCATGTTACAGGACAACCTGTGAGTTGAGGCTGATGTTTACGCTGCAGGAGTGTTTGTGGAAGTTTCTCCGGACATTTTTATTCTTAATTTCTCCCATGAAAACTGCTCCCCTGACGAATCAACTGCAACTGTCTAAATGCAAGCTGATATTGATCAGTGGAGAAAACACCAGGTAAAGCTCCAAAGTTTGGCGTCTAAATTTAAGTCAGGTTTTTGAAGTAAACAGGATTTATGAAGGATTATTAAATACTGATAACTTTAAAGTTGACTGATTGTACCTTTTGGAACTGGAAGCTAATATATACTGTATACTAGCTTCCAGTTTTGTTATATAGTTATTTAGTTGTTTTTACCATAAAGGACAAACCACATAGAGAAAGTGAGCACTGGACAAGCTTGTTTATGAATTACACATCATTTTTATTTCCTTAAGTCAAATACAGGAGTCTAGCACATGTCAGTGATGCGCCTCATGCTCATGAACCTGGTGCCGCTCATGCCCATGTCCCTGAAGCTCCTGTACTCTCCGGGCCTCAGGTACATCATCCTGCCTCTGAAGTGGGGCTGCTCGTACATCAGCCAGTGGCCGTCCATCACGTTGCAGGACATGCAGTCGGACATGCGGTAGCGCTCCATGATGTTGTCGCAGTCGTCCATCAGCTCATTCATCTGACCACCGAAGTTCTCCCTCTCGTAGATCCTCATCCTGAACTGGCCTCTGTGCTGTAATTCAATGCAGGGAAAATGTGAGTATCCCCACTAGCTACTCTAAAAATGGAGCAAGTCTAAATGTATAAAAATCAAAGGGGTGTAGAGATGAGGTCTCTTACATAGGGGATCATCCTGCAGGACCTGATGGTGTCAAACATCATGCCCATGCTCATCATGCGCTGCATGTCGTGGTACTCTCCCCTCCTCAGGAAGAACTGCATGCCCATGTAGTTGGGACGCTCGTAGACCATGAAGCAGCCGCTCTCCACCCTGCAGGACTGGCACCTGCTCAGGTAGGAGGACATGTCGGAGCAGTCGCTCATGCACTCATAGGAGCGGCCCTGGAAGTTCCTCTCCTCGTAGAAGATGATCTGAAAAAGAGAACACGGCAAAGATGATGATTTAAGAGTCAGATAGTGATCATATCATATTAGATTAATTTTGCTGTATAAAAACTAAAGTCAGTTAATAGTTAGAAGTTTTAAATATGTGAAAACATAAGTAAATATCTCTTTACCTTGCCCATGATGGTGGTTTAGGTTGTTTCCAGTGGATGGTTCAACTTGCTCTGCCTACTCCATGACTCCAGGCCCTTTTTATACAGAAACCCAGGGCCCATGATGTGTTGTTATTCAAATGTGCAAAGCTGATGAATTAGCAGTATGACTTTTGCTGAACAGGGGCCTATAAATGTGTAACAATGCTTTTCCGTCCATACATTTCTGGCAGCAGTCGACTGCATTGTCTATTATAAGCATAAGCTTTGTGTGCGCTCCATTCTCAGTCAGAAGGTTCTCCACATATGGTCTGACCGCCACTGGTGGAAAGAGCGCAAACGTCGGGCCACATCTCTGTCAAACCCATGAGGGACCCAGAACCTGTGCAAATATTCAGTTGCTATAAAGAATTAAATATACTGACTTTGTATGTTCGTATTTTCACAACAACATCCTCCATCCGTTGATATCAAATCCTGGAAATTAAAAGAGTCGTTTCATGTTCATCTAATGTAAATCGTTTAAAAGGGAAATTTAAATGAAATGAAAATGCATTAACATCAGCAAATGAGCAATAACCTGAACAACTGGAATGTTAATTTTGTAGGATTTATTAACTACACTACACCTTTTTTTCTAAATAATGTATTTTACTTGAAAACTTTTAATACATAATGTGAAAAGAATGAGGGGGGGGAAACTTTGTCGTTGTGCAGCTACACTGGCAGTAGTAATGAATAACACTAAACCTTATTGCTTATTTAAAAGCATTCACTAGTTTATTACTCTTTCTTATTGGTCTTAAAGAAACCTATCAGGAAAATAACAATATTTTAGCATAACAGGTGTCAATAATCAGTTATTAGGACGTGATGAAGTTGCCCTTATTTTTTATTACAGTTTTAATATGCGGAGGAGTTTAGCACATGGAGGACCCAGGGTGTCTGTATGAGGGGAGGAACAACTCAAATGATAAAATCTCTGTTGAATTATGTTCTAACAATTTACTGAGTAGTGTAACTGAATTGGTAAAGCTTGTTTTGGTAAGAACATTGATTCAGTGGGAAGTAATTGGTTAATTTAGCGCTGGTCAAATCAGGCCTGAAGGAGGCCAAGGTGACGACAGGCCTGGACAACGGCCCCTGAAGGCTGCGAGTTTCTTTTATGTGCGTTTTTTTAATTATACACAAATTATACAGTTTATCCACTTTGCTGAGGTGGAAAAGCTGCTTTATCAATAAAAAGAAAAATGCACCAAAATGCAACAGAAACTGGGAATAAATCATGACACACTGTTCATGAAGCCTGTGACTTAAACATCCACAGAAGCTTCTGCTGAACTGAAGAAAAACTAAATGCAGCGGCAGGTGAAAACGTCACGTCCGTTGTTCAGTGATGAGGAGACTGTAATGTTCGTCAAGTTAGTGGATGAAACAAACATCAATAAAATATTTCCCTCATGGTTTGACTTCGTTCAGGTTCAGACTTGATTGGCACCATTTTCCTCTGCGGTGGTTTAATGGCTACCAACCGGACAATTACGAGCAAGCTTTATCTTGACGTGCCAAATGTCTAATATTCACATAACAGTGATTTATTGAAATATGCATTAAATTGTTGTTGTTGTTGTTGTTGTTGTTGTTGTTTTCTTTTCTGGACATTGGTTTACATATGTATTTGAACATAAACCCGGCGAATCGGTGAACTGGTCGTCGTGTTCGCTCGTCTTTCACCACTAATCTCTGCTGTGTCAACACTGAAAGTTGTGTGACTAACACATGAATAGACATGCAGCTGGATTACCAGACTGGCCTGTGCACTTTAGTCTAAATGATGAAACACACCAATGCAAACTCTGAATGATGAAGGGGATGTTGAGGAACTTGTTAAACAGTTGATGTGTGTTTTTTTTTTTGTGGGAACATTCAGAGAGAAATTAGACAGAGGGTTGCCCACAGTAAATACTCGTTGTTGAAGTGTGTCAATCTGAGAGAAATGAACAAATTGTACCGTTATATATGGGACAATAATTTAAAAAACACCGTGGAGCTGCTGCTTGTGCCCCTTCTTAACATGTGCCAACAAATGCAACTGGTGGGTTTTTTTTGCGTGAGCTGAAAGCCGGTGAGGGATCATGCACCAGCAACTCTGCTTTGACATCTGCATGAAGGGGGGAGGGGAGCAGGGGGGTGGAAGCATTAACCTTTCCCAGAGAAGCTTCTCACTCAGCCAAGTGGAAAGAAAGTTGGGCGACGACGCGCAGCGCTGCAGTTCACAGGGAACTGCACATTCCAGATATGTAGGGAAGAAAAAAAAAGGAACCGAAAACGTATTTATTAGTACACCACGCAAGAGTGACTCCTTTATTTCTTCACTGTAATAACAATCTGAAATGTCTGATGTTAGTTTTCTTATCATTGTTTGATGCTGGTTTAACATCATAACTGTTCCCAAAACTACTGCCACAGGTAACTTTCTCTCTTCGTCTTTCCCCTTCGCTCAGTACGTCTCCCTCTGTTGATCCAGGTTCTGCTGTTCTGGCCGTGCAGAGCTGGCAGAGGGTAAATAACGTATTCAATAAAGTTTATTGTCATTATCAGTCGAATATAACTTCTCATTTTATAATAGTAAAAATTTGACTGGTATCAAAACCATTCAGTAAAGAGCAAACAGGGACTTCGTGATGGCCCTTGATCTTGATTTGGATCGTCTGTGCCAAGACTTGATATACAAGCAAAACAAAAACAATATCTCATCTTCACTTTAAAATACAAGAACATAAGTTAAACGTGAATAAACCCAATACTTTTATTTTGAGGTGGAGGAAGTGATTATTATGTTTTTAAATACCAGTAAATTACGGGAGCAGCAATGGAGCCACAGGAAATGGTGCTACTCATGTAAGGATTTATAGTAGTATAAAGTATGTAATTTTATAATAAGGTTATAATAAATGATTGTAATGATTTGTGGTTTATATTCGACAGAGCACACGGAGGAACATAAGACAAAACAAGTATCACAGATAACATATCAGTTGCCCAATTGATGGGTAGTTTATTTGCTTTGGACCAACCACAGTACAGTTATGGCTGCTTGCCCCTTTTGTTACCTATAGTTCAGGAGTAAACAATAATTTAAATGTTCTTTTTACCCTTTTGTTCACAATATTTACAGAGTAAGTACAACATGTGCAAACCACACTGTCGAAGTGTTAGCAGCCCTTTCAAAGCTACACACAACAAAATCAAACTTTTCAATGCCTTTCAATGCCAATACTTTACAAATCAATGAAAACACATTCACAAAGAAGGTTAAAAATTCAACATCTTTAATAAACAAAGTGTTTGATATTTACAGCAAGGTTTCGCTCAATGGCTAAAATTCGGTGACCCTCCTGAAGGAGCCGACGATGGCGCAGGTGGCGCACCAGTCGCGGTACCTCCTGTACTCCCCTGGTCTCAGGAAGTACTGTCTGCCTCGGTAGTTGGGGTACTCGTAGAAGATCCAGTAGCCATTCATAACATTACAGGAGTAGACGTGGCGGTGATGGAAACGGTCAGACACACAGGTACAGTCGTCCATGAACTCCATCATGTGACCACTGAAGTCGGGTTTCTCGTAGATACGCAATCTGTAGGAGCCTCGATACTGTGGAACCGAAGGAAAGATGAATGATGAGTTCAGGCTTGTGACACAGATCGATGCACAAAGGTCAGTTTGTGAAATGAACATTAACCCACTTACCACTGGGATCATCCGGCACGAGCGGATACAGCTACTGAAGCCCATCCATCTCTGGTAGTCGGGGTACTCTCCCCTCCTCATGAAGTACTGGTGGCCCATGAAGTTGGGTCGTTCATAGATCATGAAGCAGCCGCTCTCCACCCTGATGGAGTTGCATCGGCTGAAGTACGAGTGAAGGTCCGTGCAGTCATTGCTGCACTCATAGCTCCGACCCTGGAAGTTCTTGTCCTCGTAAAAGATAATCTGGGGGAAGGAAAATAAAGGTACAAGCGTCACGAGCTGTCGGTTGAGTTCGCCGAACTACCCGAGAATACGAGTTCAGCTCGACATAAAACATACTGAGAGCAAAAGTGACAACCTTTTTAATCTGAGCAGAGAGGAAAAACAGTACTTACCTTGCCCATGGTCTCCGTTGGAGAGATTCCCCATGTTTTCAGGGCTTTTTATACTACCTCTTGACAAACAAAGTATTGTTATTCAAATTCTCTCATAGTTATAATTGAAGGCTACTGGCACATGTTTACCTTTTTGTTGGAGCACAACATTGGGTCAGAAATATGGATTTGTATTTGAAAAAAAAGGATAAATAATTAACTTGGTTTGGTGTTTTGACATGCGTGGACAAAGGAAAAGACTAGTATGGTATCCACACATCCAGTGGACAATGGCTGCAGAACAATATGGAACAGCCCTTTCGCATTAAATATGTTGCGTAACAGAGCAGGAAGCCATTCACTTTCTCTACTGCGCTACCTGAGCAACCCCACTGTATGCAAATAAGTAAGTGTATACTGCGCTGCTGTGCCGTATGCTACACTGGACATAAAGATTTTATTAGGATTTGAACAGCGTGACAATGCTCTGTATGTTACCTGTATGTGTGTGGGATGCTTATGTCAACTTTTATTTCACTTACTAACTCTTCGCCCTCAGCTTCAGGTGTGTAAGTATCTGACAGTTTTGACTCAGTGGACTACAATTCCCTTGATGATACGCAGCCATATTTGACTCTTTCAAGCATCCCCCCCCTTTATAAATACACCGCGACATTAGCATGCTGTCCCAATATTGGGTGCAGATATATCACATAATGACTATTATTTTTATTTCATGACATCACTGTCCACCACAGGTTGTGTAACGTGTCTCTTTAATTATGATTAATTATTCATAGATATCAATCCTGGAAAATATTTTACACGGTGTCATTGTAAGTGTTTGGTGGTATGGTGCCATACAGATGAACTAACATAACTACATATATAGAAAACATATCAACTTGATGATTTCTGATATTATCAGAAGGCCGATGAGCAGTGGTAGTTTATGTAGCAAATTCATTTTTATTACAAAGCAATTTTTCCTGGATATTATCATATGCCTGTTTGCGTAAAATCCTTAAAATGTAAATGTATATTTATGTTACAGTGTTAATAATGTTTGATATCAATGTAATCAATGTTAATATTATCTAGTGACATAAAACAACTATAAAAGACTATAGTACTTTTGTTGATAATGAGAAATACTTGAAACAAAGAAGCTTGGGCTGCAGACACGGGACACTTTTATCTCTGGTGTATAAAAAGCACATTTAGTGGGAAATTTGGATGATTTTTGCCAAAAAATATTGTCTTTTAACTATTATACAAAGATTATTTTCTAAATATTAAGACAACCATGAACAGAACATGTACAGTTCCCATAATTTATAGGTGTATTTTAGGATATATTAAAGTGTTCTAGCTACAGTCGTCATCGTCAATCAATTTCAATTTATTTGTATCATTTCATAATTTTTGATTTGGTAAAAACTATATGAATTTCATGCTCCACTGCTGTTTGTTATATATCACCCACATCCTGCTTTACTAGATCCATCCTGATCTTTTACTGTTTACTTCATATTCTGTGATTTTACTGTTGGATCTGTCCAGAATCACTTCTTCCTGTCTCACACTCTCCACGCTGCACTTCCTCTCTCTATGTAGGTTTTTATTTTATTTTATGTGTAACAATAATCATATGGATGAACTTCACCACCGTGGAAATCAGCTAATCCCATCAGGGGCACAAACTGGGAGAGGGCAACTCTTGTATTGTTTGGTGAGGTATGTCTAGGCGTGGAGAGGATTAAGTTCACCAGAAGCTATGATAGATGCATTCTTTAGTTTCGCCCTCAGACAGTAGATATGTTCTGTACTCAAACTGAAAGAAGAAATATCTGCACCTGCACTTTCAAAATTGTGACTCTAGTAACTAGTTATTTCTCATGACCAATTGAGAGGCAGCAAACCACAGCTGAGAACTGGCAAATACACACAAAATAAGACATTCATGTTTTATGAAGCGGTTCAAGTTTATTGGGAAACTCAGGGAAAGATGCATTTAAACGAAGCTTCACTTCAGTTGAGGTCGGTGATTTTTCTGAGGGAACCGACTCTCGGGCTGACGCCTCCCCAGTCGCTGTATCTCCTGTACTCTCCGGGCCTCAGGTAGTACACTCTGCCCTTGTAGTTGGGCTGGTCATACAGCAGCCAGTGGCCGTCCATCACGTTGCAGGAGTTGAAGTCAGACATGCTGAGCTGGTCCTGGACGTTGGGACAGTCGTCGTCTAGCTCGTGCATCTGGCCAGACATGTCGGAGCGTTCGTACAGCCTCATCTTGTAGGAGCCTTGGTGCTGGCACAGGATGGAAAACTCTGTTACTGTCTACAGTACAATAATACATCCCATTGATGTCCAGAGATTTTCTTTGTTGTTTTTAAGCCTCTAAGTGGTCACAAACTTTACCACTGGTACTTTCAACTCTTGATTTACAAAGAACAAGCATTTAACATTGTAAAAAGCGACACTTTTCTATTATTTATGGATATTGTCGTAAAAATCTTCAAAGAAAATCTGAAAGCAGGTCTTCATGACCTACCTGGGGGATCATACGACAAGATCTGACACAGTCGCTGATGCCAATCAGACGCTGGTTGTCAGAGTACTCTCCTCTCCTCAGGTAGTACTGGTTGCCCATGTAGTTGGGCCTCTCATAGACCATGAAGCAGCCGCTCTCCACCCTGATGGAGTTGCATCTGTTTAAGAAGGAGTGAAGGTCAGCGCAGTCGCTGCTGCACTCGTGAGAGCGCCCTTGGAAGTTTCTGTCCTCGTAAAATATGATCTGCGAAAAGCAATCGTCACAAACGCACACAGAAGGATGGTTTCTGATTTTAATACGGTCAAGCAGTGATACAGAAAAACTCCTATAAAATAAAATTATTCAGTAAAATACAGGTGTGTGTAAAGTGTGGGTAAAACCATAACGATTTTCTTTACCTTTCCCATGGTTGTTGGCATCAGACTGTTTTAGCGGTCAATGCTGTCCCTGAGCCAAGCCACTGTGCTTTATAAAAAAAAAGAAAGAAAAGGCAGCTGTGTGATTGCACAGCATAAAGTATTGTCATTCAAATACATCCCTCACAGTGATGATGGATCAGGGGTTGGGAGGGGTGTGTGTGTGTGTGTGTGTGTGTGTGTGTGTGTGTGTGTGTGTGGTTGGGAAAAATCTGTTTATTGACTCTTGATGTGCGATGAGTTATTGTTCTTTTCCTCCATGTTCATCACAATTTCCTCCCGAATATGCCACCGTACAATAGACCGACGGAGGGAGTACTGCACAGCATCAGCAAGATTAAATTGATATTTAACAGGAGCTACACACGATAATCTGCACAATCTATCGGCTAAAGAGATAATTACAGAATATATATATATATATATAAAAAAATCTGGAACAGAAATAATTCCTGAGGTAGAACAACATGTTGAATATTACTTCATATGAAGGACATAAATCTTCCACTCATCATAGATCAGATATAATCATACTTATATATTCCTAAAGTCCTAACGGTTACAGTATCCACAACTATGGAGACTCCATTTTGCAATTGCTTTATTACGATGGTGAGTGTGATCAAGAACAGGTCCAAAAGTGTTTTGTTGTTGTTTGTGCTTTTGGTGTTTGGTGGGTGCTTTGCAATGAGTCCATCCATGACGCTTTGTCTTAATCCTTGAAGTCAAATGACCAAATATTACCAAGTGACTGAGCCACAGGTATAGTATTTTGTACTTTCTACAGTCTTGTAGGCCACTATCTGAGCATGAGGTCTTTCCAAAAACCTCCATGCAGCTGTGGGATCCTCCAAAACAGATCAATAGTCCGTGATGCGCCTGATGGAGCCGACCCTGGCGCTCCTGCCGCCCCACTCGCTGAACCTCTTGTACTCTCCGGGCCTTATCAGGTACATCCTGCCCCGGTAGTTTGGGTGCTCGTAGAAGAGCCAGTTGCCGTTGGTGACGTTGCAGGAGAAGATGTCGTTTATGTGGAAACGGTCCAAGACGCTGGGGCAGTCGTCCGCCAGGTCCATCATCTGGCCCCCGAACTCGATTCGCTCATACAGGCGCATGCTGAACGAGCCGGGCCCCTGCTTTTGGAAAGGGAGAAAGGAATTATTTAACAAACCAATCAATCAAACTTTATTTGTGCAAGTCAACGTGCTCTGCAGATGACAAGCTGATAGTAGGATAGTCCAAATGGACTGATGAACAAATAAAAAACGTGTATGTTACAATACACATTGTAGTAATGATTTTATAATGGACATACATACTATATATAATTAGATATATAAATATCTAACTACGCAAAGGAATTGATCATCTCAATGGATGGTAATGTTGGACAGTTGGTCGATCACTTTGGCTCAGACTGATTGGACGGATGGTTCAGACATTCATGGTTCCCAGAGGATGAATCCTGATGACTTTGAGGATCCCCTGACTTTTTCGTCTAGCGCCACCGTGAGGTTGACTTTTGTGGGTTTGAGTGAAATGTCTCGACAATTGTTGGATGGATTGCGATGAACTTTGGTACAAACAAAGTTCATGTTCCCCTCAAGATGAATCATCATTATTCCTGAAAAAACTAATGACCTTCCCATCAGCTTCAGCTTGAACTCTGCCTTTACTGCTAATTAGCTAATCTTAGCATGCTAACACGCTAAATTACACTGATGAACATGTATGATATTGTACCTGTTTAGCTGATATCAGTGCAATAGCATCGTCCTTGTGACTATGTTAGTATGCTAACGTTAGCATTTAACTCAAATCACCATTGTGCCAACCTCATGGAGACACAAGCATGGTCGTCGACTTTGTAGTCGTTAGTCTGAAGTCACAAATACCTACACGTTCTACGTCTTTAGCGCAAAATTTTTTAATTATTTTTGTGCCAAAAATAACCAACTTTTAATGTTTCCCGCAACAAGTTTATTCTTAAGATATTTTAGAAAAACACCTGACACTTAAACTCCAGTTAGTAGCTCTTTAAGTTGAAATGGCAGCATGAACTTGAAATACAGCATATGGCACTAAATTAATTGATTATTGTTCTGGTCGGAGAAGGAAATCTCCAGCGCATCAACAATAACATGAAATATGGTAATAACCAATAAGAGAGACATTCTCTCAATACATTATCAAACTAATGTATCTAACAACAATAACAGTAGCTCACCATGGGGATGAGGCGACAGGAGCTGACGGAGTCATCGATACCCGTCCACTGATGGAAGTCAGGATACTCCCCCCTCCTCAGGTAGTACTGGTTGCCGGTGTAGTTGGGTTTCTCGTAGATCATGAAGCTGCCGCTCTCCACCTTGACGGAGCAGCAGCGACTGAGGAGGCACATCAGGTCCGCACAGTCGCTGCTGCATTCAAGATGGCGCCCAGAGAAGTTCTTGTCCTCATAGAAGATTATCTAGACATGGAAATTGATTTTTAAATTTTTCTTTTTATAATACTGACCAACCAGTTCCCTACAAATAAATACACAGTCCATTTTTCTGCTTAATTGACCAATTCAATCCACTTCCTCTTCTTATGATTTAAAGATTTAACCACTGACTCTCAGTAAAGCTCAAGATTTCAAAAGAAAAACCTGGATGCCTGTTTGCACTTTGTTTGCTTCACAATAAAAGCGTTTTCCCCCATCTCATATCAACATGAACAGCGTGCAGCATGGGAGCTGTGATGTTTACCTTCCCCATGTTGGCCGGTTTGCCTGCCCTGTGTGATCCATCCAGCTCTTTGAAGACTCCCACCTGTCACATATATAGTGAATGTAAAATGCAGACTCTGCATGTGTCATTCATATTGTAATGGCCAGGAATCTTTGGCGTTTGTGCCGCAGTGCTGTCCTGAAGAGATGTGTAGGAGTGATGTTTGAGCAGGTGAGAGTCGACAGGTTGTGGTTGGGGTCGGTCTTGTGTCGTGGCAGGAGGATTTTGTAGGATTATGTCGTCACTGAATGGCTGGTGTTTTTCTATTACATCTAAAATGATGCCAAGGTCTTTTATTATCTAGTTCCTGCTGTCATCAAAGCTTTCCCATATGGATGATTTCTGACATCAGTGGAGTTCCCGGTATCATATTTTTTTCACTTCTACCTATTTAACTGTTTTAACAATTTCCAAAGTTCAGTTTTACTTTACAGTATGTCACATTTGTGGTCTCTGGTCTGAACTATGCTTTTGTTTTTACTGTGACGTCTTGTAAAATTTCATTTTCTTATCCCAAGATAATGATGTTTTTAGTCGCACAGAAACTACAGAAATGTAGACGTTACCTCATACACTCTTTGTATTCTGTGTTTGAAGATATAATATTGTCAAACTGAAACTCTCTGTTTTACAGTGTAGTACAGCCTCTTTTTGTCAACAAGTTAGTTTGAACTTTTGCTATCAGTAATTTCAATCTTGACCACTGCCCTCTGCTGGAGATGTATTTTTTTTGTCCAAATAAATACACAGTATTTACACACTGCTAAAAAAACAAAAACACTTTGAGTGTTTAAATCGCTATTTTTAATTTGTAGAACACTACATATTTTTTGCTTTTTGTTAACCTAAAACAAATTAAAAGGAGGAGAAAAAAAATCTCATCCGAAGTCCAATAAGTCACAGTTACGGTGCTTTCACTCATATCACATGATCTTCATCAGCAGATGCATTTTGCAGATGTCAAGGAGATGTTGAAGTTCAAATTTCAAATTCTTCCGAATGCTTTAAATGTCATCTTTTCAGGCAACAGGGACGAACTTAAAGTTCACTCTTGACTTAAGAAACACGATTCCAAACTCCACCTGCACATGAAGATCATGCGATGTGATCAAAAGCACCAGAACAGCGACTAAATGGAACTAAACCTCTAAGAGTAGATTGAGTGAAAAGTGGAAAAGCAGAAAGCCTTTCCTGCAGATCTACAATAGATAACGCTTGAGTCTCGGTGTGGTAAGTGTCAGTGCTTGCAGTATTTTATTCAGTCCTTGGATGAGAGTCAGGATGTCAGGCCAAGACCCCGTCACATCCTGCTGGGGAAACATGCCCTCCAAACGCAGAGAGCAAGAACAAAACTGAATACACGTGAGCACTGACGCCATTTTATTCAGCGTGTGAAACAAGGCAAAGAGCAGACACTTCACAAGAACCATTCTTCTGTCTTTAGAGATTCATGAGGCGCCTGATGGAGCTGATCCTGGAGCTGTTGCCGCTCCACTCGCTGAAGCTCCTGTACTGGCCGGGCCTCAGGTAGTAGTGACGTCCCCTGTAGTGGGGGTGCTCGTACAGCAGCCAGTGGCCCTCCATCACGTTGCAGGAGTTGAAGTTGGACATACGGAAACGGTCCATGAGGTTGGGGCAGTCGTTCGTCAGCTCCATCATCTCACCTCTCATGTCGAAATGCTCGTACAGCCTCAACTTGAAGTTGCCACTGTGCTGAATAGGAAGGAAGCAGGAGGGTAGATCAGTATCACATCCCATTAAAAGTCAAATGTTCAAACGTTTTCACAGGTCACTCAGAATTACAAATCTTAATGTCAAAGATCTTAAAGAAGTAGATTGACATTTTGGCAAACAGCTTATTTGCTTTGTCAAGAGTTAGCTGAGAAGATTGATACTACACATGCCTGTACACTAAATATGAAGCTACAATGTAAGTAGCTAGTTAGCTTAGCTTAGCATAAAGACTGAAAACAGTGAAAAATAGCTAGCCTGGCTCTTTCCAAAGGGAACAAATTCCACCTGCAAGCACCTGTAACCTCCCGGAGTCTTCACTGGTTGCCTGACAACTCATCCCAACCTAAAAATATTTGGCCACAAAACCCCTCATAAAATGGGTAATTGGCATTATTACACTTTGGTTTTTGAGCATATTAAATGAACAAGATTTAATGTGTCATTTAGTGAGCTTTAGAGGTGCTGATACACACAATTTGTTCTCCCTAGACAGAGCCAGGCTAACTGCTTTCCCCTGTTTCCAGTCTTTCTGCTAAGCTAAGTGGCGACTAACAGCTAATCTAACTCTAGACTAGAAAGTGAAAAACCGTATTAACTCTTACTTTACAACAATATCTATTAATACAAATTGGATTAAGCCAACTCTGTGATGAAACTTAAACTCATGTTTTAGCAAATAAAAAAAACTTATTGGTGGAGTTACAAAACAGAACTATAGGCTACTGTATGTTACACATTTTTTGCTTAGTAGGTACATTAAAAAATCCAAGTAGACACATGATGTTTTTCTATTACAACAGCAGCTACAAAACTGTTTCTGATTATTTAAAAAATCTGTTTTATGAGAGAAAAAGGTCTGAACATGAACTCAAGAGCCATCAAATTGCTTAATGTCACACTTTGGTAAAACCTTAAAAAAGTTTATAACACATTATAATGTAGATGTAAGCAGATATAAGTGTTTACAAACAACTATAACTCCGGGATATTACATGTTTGTATGTTGCTCATAAATATTAAATATGGGGACTAAATGATAAGTGTTACCGTAAACCGCTTAGTTGTTAATTCAAAGGCAGATCAACATTTACAGTTTAATTTTAGTCTGTTTATGGTCAAATGCAGCTGTTTTACACTTTGGGGTTATTTTACCTTCAGTGCCTAATATGAGAAGTTTAAGTTAAGGTTTCTGTTCACTAATATGAAGATGTTTGTCCAACATTATTTGGATTATATTGACAAAAATCAAAGAGAACTAGTATGTTATGTTACAAAAGGGTCTTACCATGGGGATCATACGACAGGACCTGACACAGTCATTCATGCCGCTCATGCCCAGGTAGTCGGAGTAATCTCCCCTCTTCATGAAGTACTGGTTTCCCGTGTAGCTGGGACGGTCGTAGATCACGAACATGCCGCTCTCCACCCTGATGGAGCGGCAGCGGTCAAACATGGAGTGCAGGTCGGCGCAGTCACTCATGCACTCATAGTGACGGCCTCCAAAGTTCCTGTCCTCGTAGAAGATGATCTGACGGAGCAGAGGAAGGGAAACATGTCACATTCAACACAATGGTCCACAAAGAAGAACATAATGCGCTCTTGTTGGAAATTGTAGAACTGGACACAAACCTTTCCCATTTTGACTGCTGCTGTTGGTCAAACCGCTTCCTGTGTTTTTTTTAACCACTAAAAAGTGAGCTCCATCTTTATATACATTACCCTGTGGGAGCAGGTGCAGCCACGTGTGTTGTTATTCAAATGAGGCCTGGTGTCAGCAGAGACTCTACAGGAGTCTTCCTACTCCTGTTTGTCACGTCCTGTGTCGGGGGTTAACAGACAGAGCACAGCTTCCAGCAACAGCCACAGCACAGCCGGGCGCTGGAACAGTCACTGCTGAGCTCTCCCGCCATCTTGTGTTTGTTTTAAAGGGACAATTCCCTCTATTCACACCACGTGTAAGAAACTGGCCATATTAAGTAAACATGGGTGGATAGATCTTTGAATAAATAACTATAAATAATAGTTTCTGAGTTTGTTCTGTAGTGCAACTAGCTGCAGATTAATGTTGTGTTTAGTAGCACCAATATCTCTACTGATGTTTTAATGTCGGAGAATATGAATCTCATTAACTGTTTCTTTGATAAATGTATAAAATTAACAACAGATACTCACATCTGAGATACTAAAGTGGCTCCTATGTGTGGTAGCGTCCAACTGCATTAGTGTGGACTCATTCATGTGGAAGTAATTATAAAGCATGGGAAACAGTCATTTAAAGGAAAATAATGTCAAATATTCATGCTGTTTTGTCCAAAATGGCCTTTTTTTATGAGCCAGTCAAAACCAAAATATTTATTCACAAGCACAGAGAAAATAGTTTACAATAGATCCATTTATTTGTTTATTTAAAACAATATCATGTCGATATCTTGGGTCAATCTTTTTTCAGCACAGCCCGATCAGACATCTCATTTATTGAGAGACAGAGTATCTCACATGATTATTGTCCAGAGATAGAAGTTTATTAGAGAAGCGGGGGTAAAATGTCTGTTGTGTGCTGTGAGGGGGGAAGGGGGGGGCTGGGGCAGGGGGGGGGGGGGTTTCTAATGAAACTGAAAATGTTAAAATACGATCAAAAAACAAAAATCAAGTGAGATTCCAGATTAAAACTCTGTGATTCTGCGGAAGGAGCCGGTGGTGGCGCAGGTGGCCCCCCAGTCACTGAACTTGCGGTACTCCCCGGGCCTCATGAAGTACTGGCGGCCGCGGTAGTTGGGGTGCTCGTACAGGGTCCAGTAGCCGTCCATGACGTTGCAGGAGTAGATGTCGCGGCTGCGGAAGTGATCCTGCACCGACTCGCAGTCATCGCTGAACTCCATCATCTGGCCCTGGAAGTTGGGGCGCTCGTAGATGCGCATGCGGTAGGGGCCCTCGCTGGTCTGGAGTCAAATACAGAATAAGGAGAGCGTCAGTGCAAAGGGTTCGTCTTCTACAGATGTTTCATTGAGTCTACAAAGGATCATTTTCCTAACATTAAAGTTTAGATGTAGAATTTCAGTTGAAACTTAAACATAAATCATATTTTTTTTTCCAGTTTTTAAATCTAGAAAAGAATCTTATTGTAAATAAACTCCCTTATCTCAAGTTAAATCCATCTAATTCAGCATTCTGTGGAAGTGAAACCATTTTAACAATATATTTATTATTCTTTGCCTCACAACATCACACATCTAGACACTTTTCCATCATCTATCAACTCCACACACTTCACAAATAAACAGCAGATATTCACTCACATAAGAGAAAGTACGGCAGGAGCGGATGGTGTCGTTGTAGCCCATCCAGCGCTGGTAGTCTGGGTACTCCCCCCTGGTCAGGACGTACTGGTAGCCGGTGTAGTTGGGCTTCTCGTACAGCACCCAGCAGCCGCTCTCTACCTTGATGGAGTTGCAGCGGCTGAAGTGGGGGTGCATGTCAGGACAGTCGGTGTCGCACTCATAGGAGCGACCCTGGTAGTTCCTGTCCTCATAAAATATGATCTGTGTCCAGGAGAGAAGAAGAAGAAGTTAAAGCTCAGGTTGATCATCAAAGTTCAGCAACTACTAATACATTTATTTTTAGTTTTTTTTAGTTTATTTGATAATGACAGTGTAAGTCAACATAGTTTCAAAACAAAGTACAAAGAGTTTAAAGCTGTTGCTAATTCTTTATTATATGGTATCTTATATAAAAGTGGCACCTGCTTTGGCATGAACATCATTTTATCTGAATAAACAGTTGAATTATTGCAGCATTAATCATCTCCCTGCTGTATCAACTAGAAATGATGTAAATGACAGACTTAAAGTGTCAATGTTTTTGTTTTATATTTTATATTTGTTTTATATTCTCCTACATGTTGAATTACAGCAACTCTGTAAAGCTCCTTTCTTTTCCAGGGAGATCTGAAAATTAGAGTTTACATTCATTTCTGGTTAAAACGATAAACTTTTTACCCACATTTAAACCATTACAAACACACACGACAGATAACTCTCCTACCTTACTACTCATCCTGCAAACAGTGCTGGAGCCGGTCACCTACGGAGGGAAAATGGTGGTCTCACAAAGCGGGACCGGAGCCCCGCTATATAAACCTCAATCAAAGGGTTAGTAGATCCCACTTTAGCTGTTTTTTCAAAGAGCGGGGATTTAATGCGCTGGCATCGCTGCCAAAAGTCTTGATCCTGGGCATACAGCAAAAACCCCTGAATCATCAACGCAAAAAGTCCTAGCAGGCAAATTACTGACCTGCTGTGCCCTCTTTTATTGATATGGACACGTTTTATCCACTAATCCATCATCAGGTGGATTAAAGTTTCCACGCAGAATGTCAGAGGTCATCACAAAACTACACAGCCTTTAACTATGTGGTGAATCTGAGCCAACTGTCACTGAAAATCCTGCAAAGCTTCAGAGAAAATGTGAATAAATATCCCACACAGAAATGTAACATGTGACATGTGTCCCTATATAAAGAGTGATTATTATCACATACTTACATCCTCTGGATATATGAGGCTATAAGTTTATAACATATATTAAATACCCACAGTAAAAATGTATATATGTACAAATATTAAACATATCAATGTGATTTTATCATAAAACAATGATGTTTTAACATTATATATTTTATCTATTTATGCAAGTTTATTATAACAACATACATGTTAAATAATCTATTAGTTTATATGTGTAGATAGATAGATAGATAGATAGATAGATAGATAGATAGATAGATAGATAGATAGATAGATAGATAGATAGATAGATAGATAGATAGATAGATTGATAGATAGATAGATAAATAGATAGATAGATAAATAGATAGATAGATACTTTATTTATCCCCTAGGGGAAATTCATGATGTATATATATATCTATGTATATATAGATATATATGTCTATATATGACATTTTTCCAATTTCTATTGGGTTACATATAAAATAAAAATATGTATACATATATGGAAATGTAATATATGTACATATATTACATTTGCGTATGGGTTGTTAGTGATGCCACTGAATGCATCATCATTAATCAATCGTAAAAAAAAATTGTACAACAGGTTATCAGCCACAGTCAGCTTTATTTTAATGTCATTAGTCGTCGTCAGCTGCTTCTAGATACTAAAAACCTCAATCACAGTTGATCAGTGTGACAGAATAAAGCTAAAGTAACGACAGCAGAGCTGGGACACTGTAAGAGACTAAAGTCTGAGGGCGACTTCAGTCCTGCAGAGACTCCTGTGAACCGTCGTAGTGCTCAGCTCCTTCCTCCCGTCGGTCACTGCTGTCCTGGGGAGTCACACACAGAGAGGGGGAGGGTGGGGGGGTGGTGGTGGTGTGGTGGGTGGGGTGTGGTCAGATGAAGATCATGTCTGTTTACACCCACAGGGGGGCAGCAGAGGCTTCTCACGTGTTTTAAACCAAGAAAACTCTCTTTTTCTACAACAAACGTGTTGAAGTTGTTCAGTTTTGCTCTTAAATCTTCTGGGTTGAATATAATGACAGATAAAGTGGATACTCACACTGAGGAAGGAGTGAGACGAGGAGGAGGAGGAGGAGGAGGAGGAGGAGGAGGATGAAGGTTGCACTGACACTTGTCCAGGCGGAGCGCTCGCCTTCGCCCTCTCAGACAGCCATCTTTTCAACTTTTGATCTGTAAGAGGTTTTATTGAAGACAGGTGTTAGTGAGTGTTTCCCAGCCTGAGCTTTGGGAGAACCTCATCTTGGTTTTATGGTTTTAATTTAAGTTTGAGCTTTTGGATTTTTATGTTTGGACATTTGTTTCATTTGCTGTTTTATTTTGTATTGTTCCCCTTGTGTGTCTTGTGATTATTTTACTTCCTGTGTTTGTCCTGTTTCCCTCCTTGTAGATCACCTGACCCGCCCTGACGTGTTTCACCTGTGTTTTACCCTTGTGTATTTAAGTCTCTGTCTTCCTCTTCGTCTCTGTCAGTTCGTCATGACTCTCCTGTTTCTTCTCCGTTTGGATATTAGAAGTTTCCTCGTGTCTTCTGCTCCACTGTTTCCTGTCTCTAGCGGTTCTCCTTGTGTTTCTGTTTTTGGACTTTGTTTTTTTTCCAGCCTGGATTCATTTCTAATGTAAGACTTTATACTTCTGGTTGTTTAATGAATCACCTTTTTTCCACATACTCCCTTGGATTGTCTGCACTTGGTGTCAGCCACAGCGTTAGTTAATTCCAGATAACTATATTTAATATTGATGTACACTTACTGTGCTTCTTGGAGTGGTGCACGGCCTTGTAAGAGCCGAGCATGGCGAACGGATGGTAGGACAGAGTGAAGGGGTAGACGATCGCAGCCTGGGGTTAAAAGCAAAATATGAAATTAACTTTTTCTACGTCACTAAAACTATATAATGAAGAAGATGGAGAAAGTGTGGCAGCCACTTCCCCATCTGTTTAGACTTTAATCAGACACACAGTATCTGTGTGAAGCGGTCGCCATGGACGCTGACTGTACCTTGGATTGCTGGTTGGGGTATGAAGCTGCTGGTTTACACCTGTACAGAGCCAAGATTTCCTCCACTGGCAGGTTGTTCTGAAGCAGGGAAATGAAGGTTTAGGAATCAGCACCTCTCTGTCTGAGTTAGGGCAGAAATTATTATAGAGGTACCCTGTTTTTTTTTTTTTTTTTAATGCCTAAACTCTCTACTCCTGTCAAGTTCCTCTTCCTTCTGTTTCTTTTCAGACACAATTCAGTCATTTTCTCACATTTAAACCCAAACTAGATGCATCCTCGCAGGATTTAGATCTTAAAATGCTTCAATAGGTAAAAAATAAATGAAAGAAAAGGAAAATAAACACATGGGAGAGTTAAACAGCCAAGTCTATACCCATATATAGAGCCTCCCTCCTGGGCCTGTTTCCTATTTTAAGGTATTTAAATTCAGTGGGACGTCAATATTTAATTAAAGATGCGTTCATGTAGAAATTACACTTACCATAATAATCCCTGCAAACGACGACAGGATCATGGCCTCCCGCTCTAAGCGATTAGGGTACTGGGCACTTCCTAAGCTGCACGTTGCTCCACTGTGAGAGAGAGGGAATAAAATTTATTACTAGACAGATTCAGCTTCTTGGAAACGGTGCGAGTGAAAAGACTCGAGGCGAGAATCTTATTTCACCTGCCACTAGCTGAACGAGACAGCTCATCGTCTTTTACCTTTGAGCTCCTCTCAACTTCACATTTTGATTTTATTTTGCTCTTACATAAGCCACTGATGACAGGAAAAGCAGTAAAGCAGAAATGACTCATTATACATTTTGAAACCGATCAGAAAAATGGCCAATCACATTTATTAAGCAGGACGAGGGTGTGTCCTCACTCTGGCTCAGTCTCAGCTGCTCTGTCCTGATGAATGTCACATTTTCACACATAAGAAAAAACATGTAAAAGGGATCATTTAAACCGTCCACAGTCAATGTCCTCACTTCCACCTCGCTGTGACTAAATATAACGATTTCTCTGTCAAGTGCAGTTTGACCTCTTACATTTTTTATGTCCACTTGTTTCCCACGCTGTACAACAGTATTAAATATTCTGCTTGCTCCAAAACAGGTTACGTGATGCTCACGCTCACATTCAGAGTCAGTCAGAATACTTTATTGATTCCAGGGGGAGATTAGGTTAATGCTGCTCCCTCAGCAAAGAAAAGAGAATAGGAAGTAGTTTACACAGGTGAAGATAAAAGATTTTTAAAAAATGTTAAAATAATAAAAAGAAAAAAAACTTGCTATAATATGTAAATAAAAAATAGAAATATGTAAGGCTGTGTGCATGAAGTGTCAGAATTGCTCAGTTTGTATAATTTAAAGTATAAATAAATAATGATGTGATGTCAGACACCCTGAGCGTGACTATGACTGCAGCATTGCATTAATAGAAAATATTCTACATGTCTTGTGCAGCTTGATGAAAACATTTCTGCTGAATTCATCTGGATGCATTTGGAAGCTTTGGACGTTCTGACTGCGGCTTTGAAGACCGACCGCCTGGCTGCACGTGTGAAGAAGCCTCCACCAGCAGGTCAGGGCTTTTGACATAAACTGATAAAAAAAAAAAAGTTTCAAAATAATAATAATAACTTTAACCTGCAGCTGTACGTTTGGTTTTCAGTCTGTAGAAACAAACAGCAGCTTACATGATGTCGCTGTCGAGAACGTCCCGCCCTTCTTCCTTGTCCAACCACCAAAGGGCGACACTGATTGCAAGGTCATAGTGAGCCTGTAACATGCACACGGATAAAACACACACTGCAGCAGACTGAGGAAGAACGACAGCTGCTGTGGTAACCAACATGGAGTCACAGCGAGCCGCTGTATCTAATGTGGAGTTTTTACCAGGTCGTCCAGCATGGTGGACGTCCCCTTCCCCTTTGGATCAAATGAATTTTCTCTGAGTTTCTGCCCAATGTAATCACCACTGTTCAGATTGAGGAAAAACAATGAATCAGTTGCCGTTTTAAAACTTGATTTATTTTGTGCTTTTCAACAGTCTCGGGCTTATTCTAATGTCCACTCACATAAGAGCCTCAACGTCTCGTTTCAGCTGCCTCGCCCCCATGTTCTGAACAAACTCCTTTCATGTGAGACCCCTGCAAAGACAACAGGAAATGATTGAAACTCAAACCCTTCTATACTCCTACATATTAGAAATTAAGTGGAAATCAGCTGATGTGTTGGCGGTAGTGAAAGCTAGCTTGCATAACATTGTTCACCTCAAAGTATGGGGTTAATTGGCCGCTGCGTGTGCGGTGCTTTGAAGCCAGGAAATGAAACTGACACCTCGTTGGGACCACACACAGAGAGATACCAGCAAATGCAGTGAGATCCAGTCAGTCTGGTAAATCTTAAAAACACGTTCCCTGTCAGTAACAGTGAAACATGTGAGTGCAACAAATCCAAAACTGACTCCATCTCTTCTGCGTGACAACAAATTTTAATGGAAACACACAAAAAAAAAAAAAAAAATGAAAGAGTGGTACATTTGAAACAAGCTCAACAGAAGCATCTGTACTCACCACACAGTCCTCTACAGACAGACACTGATGCTGCACAACAGAAGCAACAACACTTCACTTCACATGAAGTCCTGAACGCGGTCGGCTGCGGTCGTGCAGCAGTGAATCTGGTGACCTTTCTGCGGAACACAAGCCTTTTACAGTGTGGACGAGGAGCAGGCTTCTCAGGTGAACGGCCCGGACTGAATAATTTATGATCATCCTCCTGTCAATCTCTCTGACCATTAACAGCCACATATCACTGGAAAGCAGGTGGAGCAGCGGTTATAAAAACATGTTTCTTGTAAAGAGAAAGGTGCATTGTGGGAGTCCAGTCCAAGCTACAAAATTCAGTTGCCAACAAACCTGTTTAAGTGATTTAAAAGACTAATTAAAAGGTCTTTATTAAGCTTTAAAAAAAAAACAAAGATTACAATAAACCAGATTAAAAACAGAAAATAATCAGTCCAGTAAAGCAGAGCTTTCCAGCTTCGGCTTGGCTGCAGTCGTCTTCTTCTTCTTCTTCTTGCCCTCCTTGAACACTGGAGAGCTCAGAAACATGTTGTCAGTGAATTTGTCTCCACGCCTTATTTTGCTGTTTAAAAAAAAAACAAACAAAAAAAACAAATGCGATCAATTACTCACAGCTGTTTCCTGATATAATCAATACCGACAGCGTTTGTGGCCACGGTTCATAGACAAAGACGTCCTCACCTGTTGAGGGGCGGCTCCTTGTAACTGACGACACCGTGACGTCTCCTGGTTCGGCCTCTGATTTCGCTCTCTGGGGTTGTGATGGTGTTGGTCAGTGATGTTAAGACTCTTCCTGCTGCAACACAAAGTTACTCATTAACAAACAGACAACGCACGTTTACAAAGCTGCAGTTTCCCATTCCAAAAACTAGGAATAAAATCAGCCATCAGTATAAAATCTGTATAAAATCTTGCTATGGCTGCAGCTACTTTTCAATGAATCGTTTAGTGTATGAAATGTCAAAATTTATGCCCATTGAAATTTCCCGGACACCGAAGTCTGAACCCGTTCAAAACTCAATCACCTCACTGATTAACGAACTAATCGCTGCAGCTCTAGTTGACATAACTGTGTCAACACTGAAATATCTACAGTAAGCTAATGTATGTAACACATCAAACTGATGGACACCACACCTGGAGAGGCGTCATTAGTCGCAGCGGCAGACTCCTCAATCACCTCCTCCCCTCCTTCCACCTCCCCCGTCGGACTGGCCAGTAAAGAGAGCGCCTCAGGGTTAGTGGTGCTGACGTCCATGGCGAGCCACGGCGGCACCTCGTCCGCCAGCAGATCTCCCAGATTCTGATGAACTGCCTCGTTACTGGTGTCCTCCGTGTGACTGTAGGCGTCTGACACATGAGGCGTCCTCGTGTTGTTTAGTGAAACACTGTCCTGAGTTTTCCGCCTGTAGACGACAAACGTCTCCCTCGGGTTTCTCGTCTCTGTGGGTGTTTGCAGCTTGGGTTTCGTTCTGCGATCTTTTGGTTTCCGATCCATCCTGGACTTTGACCTGGTGGGGTTTGAATCATAGAACTGCTCATCCATCTCACTGATGTCGGCCACTTGAAGATCATCCAGTTCTTCTTCATTTCTCTCAGGCTCATCAGCGCTGCAGAGAGGTGAAGCCACACCGGCTTCCTGAAGATGACACGCTTCATCTGTGGATCTAAATCCTTTGTTGCTATGGCTACTTTTATTCTTCTTTTTCTTGTCCTTTAAAAGGTCATCACTCTCCTTCCTCTGCGCAGCTTTCTTCTTGCCGGAACGCCCCGCTTCTTCTCTCCTGGCTTTTTTAGTTTTCTGAAACTCGGTGCCTGTGGTAGAGTCTTGGTTATTGTTGCTGCTCATGTCCTCTTGACTGCTGCCTGGATCCTGGGTGGCCACCCAAGGACGCTTACAGGAGCTCTGCGTTTCTTCCACAAAGGCTCCGTCACTGTGTGGATTTGATTCTGAGCGTTGCCCGACGACACCTGTGTCCACGGCAGCCGACGGCTCTTCTGCCTCACAGCTGTGGCGTCCTGCAGAGGGCAGAAAGTCCTGCTCTGAGGAACCCACTTCTGGTGACGCACTGTTCGGCGAGATCCAGTCCCTCGCCACTGAGACAACAAACGTCCCTCTGCATCTTGATTTGAGACTTCCCTCTGTATTTTTGCTCGGTGGTTTGTTGTGACTTGGGAAAAGACGCCCCACATGGTCCGACTCTGGACGTTTGACCTCATCTGTGCAAAACAGGAACTCTTCCGGTTCTTCTTGGTCTTTGCACGATTCATCCTGTCCCTTAACTTCTTCCTTCACTTTATCATGGAGCTGTTCCAATCTGAGCTGACTGCTCTCACTTTCATGGGATGACGACATGAATACTGTTTTCCTGGAGACTAAAGACGCCCCCCTGCTCTTTTTCTTGGACCTCCTGCATGTGACTGTGGACACTACTTCTTCCTCAGCATCTTTCTCTGGTGATAATTGAACACTTTTGGTGGCTTTGGATAACTGATTTCCAGGATCCATGAAATAATTGTCCACATCGTCACAGGACATCTTTAACTTGGCGTGGTGCGGTGATTTGAATTTCTCCTTTGCCGCTTTCTGACAGTTGCCAGCCTTGCCCAGTTTGGGGATGCGAGAGGTTACAACACTACCAGACTGTTTTTTAGGTGAGTGGTGCTTGAAATCTTGTAGGTCTCTAATATCCTCTAGTGCACAGTCATCTGTCTGTGACAAAGAGTCAGTGGGAGCAGTCTGAACCTCACTCATCCAAGAATCTGCTGAATTTTTCACTGGTGGATTTGCAGCCAAACTCGACCCACTCAATTTTTCCTTCTTCTTCTTGCCGGCGTGGCCCTTTCTTTTGGGCTTGGTTTCCACTGTGACTATCTCACCAGCGCTGCTCTGCGTCATCTCCATTGTCGTATTCAGGAGCACTGTGTTCTCTTGTTTGTTACCGTGTTCTGGCTCAGTTTCCGTGACTGAGGCGCAGGGAGGGTTCACATCATCAGCGGAAGCTGGTTTAGAGTTTTCACACGCGCTGAGACGTGACGAGGTTCGGCTGCTCTGAGGAAAAAGGACTGACTTCATGTCAAACCCCGACTGAGAGAACACCATCGACAGCCTCTCCACTTCATCCCTCAGCCTGCTGGACGGGCGTGATGCTCCTGTGCGGGGAGCTTGTTTACACTGGCTTGAACGCCTTTTTTCAGCATCTGTAGTTTCTGTGAGAAAGCAGTTGTGGGAAATGTACAAATTAGTATTTCCAGTGAATATTACATCAGTATCACAGGGTATATCACTGTAACATATTTGATGATGATCAACTAAAAAAACACTTTACCATTGTGAGCATCAGTGGAGTTATTGAGTCTATCCTGGATACAGAAGACGTTATCATCCAGGTTTTTTTCAGGCCGGTCGGCTGTTAATTCTTTTGTCATTTCTGGCTGAGGAGGTAACGGAGCTGTGAGACTGAAACGGGAAAGGATGGGTGTAAAAAGCAAGACAAAGCTGCCTTAACAAAAAATGGCTCTTAGTTCAAAACACAAATAAATCTGAGTGAAATATTTGCTCACCTTTCCGCTGGATGATTGTCCTGGATGTTGCTGAATAAGTTGTTGTTGTCCTGAGATAGTTTAGGAAGATCCTGTGGGTAAGGAACAATCACACATTACTGTATGTTTTGCATAGTTTGTTATTGCGAGTGAAGTTACCGTGATTCATAGTTTCATGTCTCATTGGGAAAAATATAAGTTTAACTTTATCGTGTGATTTTCAATATTTCAGTATATACAGTGAAATACTAATATCAGGACAATGATGTGAGGATAACTGAAATCACACTTTTTATGTCCACTCATGCATCACAGGCAACTCAGACTTGCCACACGAAACCACAACTGTTAGCACTGATTGAGAGGAGTCCTTACACTGTCGGAGAATAAGTCGGCCACCATGTCAAAGTGCTGCAGAGTGTTGTTATGGAGGCTTTTCAAGATGAGGAGCTGTGACAGAAAAAAAAACAAAAACAAGATGAACTGCAGTCAATATAATCGATTATCAAATCAAACATTTCTCAGATATTCTGTGCATTAGAATGAATACTTGTACGGTCATTATCGCCTTCTGCCTGACAGGCCTTATGTGTTAACTACTTTATGTAAACAACAAACTTACCAGTTTCCTGTCCTTGTATTTCCTGGTGGCCAGCTCGAAGCACAGAACCTCCACTTGCTTCTTCAGACACACAATCTCCTTCTCCAGCTGCCTGTTCCTCTCCTTCTGCACCTCCAAAGCGAGAGCTAAGGCCCTGTTGTTGGTCTTCAAAGAGATCTTGAAGAAGGAGGACGAGTCTGGTGTGAAGAAGCATTACAACATTCATTCTTGTTAGGAGAATAAATTAATTCAGATAATGTCTGAGAGCCATAAAGCTTATAGCGTAATATGGTTGTACAACATGAGGCACAGACATGTTGGTTTGTAAATGTGTTGAAATGAATGATGGACTCACTGAGGAGCTTATTTTTGATCTTTGATGCTGCAGCTGAAGTCTGCTTGGAAGCTTTTGAAGGTACCATTGTCTTCTCATTGAACATGATGACAAAGGATGATGAATGATGATGGATGAAGAAATCTGTAACCTGAGAAAAAAAAACAAAAAAACAAAGATGTTAGCTTTTGTACTGTATTGTATTGTATTGTATTATTACTGAGAAAGTGACATTGCAACAGATATTTAGATCTTAAATGTATGTAGTCTTTAAGTTTGGGTGACACAAATAAAGCTAGCACCTACAGTTTTTCGACCATGGTCTACCGACTTAACTTTGCTGACAAACTAGAGATTTTAAATAAGTAGTTAATTTTTCCGTCAGTTAGGCGACGTTAGCATTACCTAACGTATGTGAATGGTGAATCCGTTGCTAACTGGTGTAGCCAGCGCTAGCATGATACGCTCGAAATTTAGACAAAACTTACCGGTAATCGACGTTAACCGGCGATAGACTTTGCCTTTTGGCAATAAACTTTATTGATAATGGCCGTGGAATGATCAAATAACGCTCATTCGGACCATTCTAACTGCCGCTATCACATCCATCCAAAGTCGTTGATTTAAACATAAACAAAAAGTCCGCCGCGCGTCTGCGCAGGTGCGAGGAGGTGTGTCTTAAAGAGTGGGTGTTTTTCCCCTGAGTTTGTCTCGTTTGGCAGACTCTACTAACAACCTGCCATCACTCAAGGCCAGTATTTATCAGACTGCTACTTTGTACTTAAGTGAAACTTAAAAGTAAAAATCCTTAATTTGGTTGAGAGGAGATCCTCTGAAATGAGCCTCTCTCGTTCTTCATTTCTTCATTATAGATAGATAGATAGATAGATAGATAGATAGATAGATAGATAGATAGATAGATAGATAGATAGATATATTGTACACCCATCTGTTTTAAACCCCATACACATTTAAATGGCACCTGGATGGCGGTCTGTCGTGAGAGGAATAGGCTGGTTCAATCGATAGTTCTGAGCTCTGCTGCCCTTTCTCTTGATCACAACAGTTGGATTCAGCGCAGGTCTCGATTCGTCAGGGCTGCTTGCGTATGGGAGTCGGCTGTTTTCAGCTGTTTTATTCATGTCTACAAAGTCGGAGCGCTATTTACAGTGATGTCCAATTCACACAGTGGACGGGTAAATCACATTTTATTACTGTGACGACAGTTCTCTCATATTTTATATGGCAGGTGTTCCGAAATATAGGGCTGTTGCAGCCAACCGGCTAGTGAGCATAGGAAGCTAACGTTAGCTAGCTTGGCTACTATAGCCATATCGTTAAGATAGTCGGCTAACGTTAGCTAACCCATATTAATTGACCTATTTTGTGTTTCAGGTAGTTGCTGCAAATATAACACTCATTTAATTAAAGCTGCATTAATTTGGTTATAAGTACCGCGTATAGCATATACACTGACATATAGATTAAATGATACAAAGTGTAATTAAATTAGCTAACGTCCAAGCCAGTTCTGGTTCAGTTAGCCAACAACCAGCGACTCTGAAGTTAGTTTCTGATTCAGCAGTTCAGGGGAACGTTAGGGGAAACATTATCTACAATATGTTAGAGATCCTAGTTTAACCCCAGTTTCAGAAATAGGAATTTCATATCTTTTTACCCTCATCCATACCACATCAGACCAGGTTTAGCTCATAAATCGTTACACTCACTCTAGACGAAATTAAAGGGAGTAAAATCACCATTTTCTTTTGCTTTAAGAAATATAATAAAGGTTTCACAAATGTGATAGTGGGTTTCAAACAGGTTTAAGGCTTGAACTAGGACGATTTGACAATAAAAAGAGGTGAAGAAACTGAAAATCGACCGCTCAATAGTGTCATCGAGTTTCCTTAAACTTTCCCCTTAACTGCCGAATTGGAAGCTAACTTCAATGTCGTCGCCATCCACTTGCAAAAGTGTCGAAACTGTGGCGGGGCCGTATAATCTGTCTGCAGACTATCACCTCATCCAAGTGATGGTGAGCATTAACCTGTGCTCATTAGCTCTGCGACACGCTGCGTGGTCAAGTGGAGGGCTCGGTTCTTAGCTGTCAAATGGTCAGGACGCAGGAGTCATGCTCCGGCCTGTTGTGATCACATGATGAGGTGGAAGAACGTGATGCTGCCGCTTCTGCTTTTTTCACCCTTCTACACATGATCTAACATGGCATGCATAGCAAACTCAAAGTCTGTAGCTTTCTTCAAAGGGTAAGTCAAGGGGAGATTTGAAGAGATGTTCCCGATATTTACACGGTTAGTAAATGAACGAGAAATGTCGATTTGACTAGCTTTAGTATAGCCCTAGTTTAGTGATCTAACTTTATCAATCAACCTGTTCATTTCATGAGTTTGTCTATCGGAAAAAATCTGTAATCAATTCCAGATTAGGTATTAGATATGGTAGATTTATGTCGATATTGTGTATGGTGTGTGTAGTGTGTGTATTAAGAAAAAACATGTTATAACTTCTTTTTTTTTGGTGCTTGCTACTTAATCTGTTTCCTGTCGAGGGAAAACGGAAATTTCAGAATCTCAGAATAAGTTTTCTTGAAATTTCCCTTTGTGCTAATAAGGCACAGAATCGGACAGATGTCTCTTAAAGCTGTCCTATGATGTGATGTTCAGAAAAGTTGTTATTATTATTTTAATCATAAAAGACCATTCAACAGGTTTCACTAAAATGTTGATTTCCTCTCTAGTTGTGCTGTTTTATGAAACTGATACTGAAACATGAAAGTTCATATTAATGGATTTTGTCTCTGCTATTCGATTCTTTGTCTTGCTTCTATGAGGTGGATGCTATTATAAACATAATGTATAATGTTGCTATGGAAACAGTGAGCTACAACCTGATCCTATAGGTTATTTGTTTATGTTCTGGCACCTGTAAAAGTTTTCTAAATTAGCTGTTAGTAGTTCCTGTTTGCAGTGTACTAAGGGATGTACAGGCAACTCTCACTGGATTACTTTGATACTGAAGAAAACTTAAAAACTTAATTTTCAGGCAAGTTCTGTATTTGTAATTAGTGTTTTATCTGTGATTATCGAGCAGATTTATTGATGTTAATTCGCTATGGACACTGGACATAATGATATCTGCAGGAAGTGTAAGTCACACTGGGATATTACAGTTCACTGGTTATAGTTTAGTTTTTTATGGATGAATAACACACGTGTTGCTGAGTGAGCTTATGAAGCTAAAATCCCTGTGGTTCTGTTTATTCATTGGTGCTGTTTAGTGATTTAACTCTCCACAGTTGAATTTGCACTGAGATCATTCTCCTGCTTAGCATCGGGTTTGCAACTACTGTTTGTTTGTTGTCAATTTCCTCTTTGGCGGTTATGATAGGTATATCATAAACCCCACTTAAAAAGAAATTAAATTAAGTTGTGTCAGAAAGTAATAGCGGCAGTAATAGACAGTAAAATTATACCGTTACTTTGAGTTTAGCTTTTATTTAATCTGACTAGCGCTGCAACTAGGAGTCATTTTCACCTGTGATTAATTTTGAGATTATTTTCTTGATTATTTCATGGATCTTTTGATCTATAAAACATAAGAAAACAGTCATAAATGTTTATCACAATATCCTATATCTCCTGGTGACATCATTAAATGTCTGGTATTATCTTAACAGTCCTAAACCCAAAAACTGTTTCAAATTATCATCTTCAATTCAAAACCAAGAAAAACAGCATTTGAGAAGCTCAATTTCTTTGGCAAATTTGCTTGAAAATGATAAATTTTATCCTAACAAAGTGGCCACTGATTATTTTGATACATAGCTCTAGTTCCCTTAAATTGCCTCCCGGTTGATGACAGAGTAAGTCATTTGAAAGTGGACAGATATCATCATGAGACGTGAGATTCTGTTGCTAGAAACAAACAAATAACCAAACTGCTGCAGCTTAGTGTGACCGCAGCGCCTCACTTCTATGATCTTTGCAGATTAGATGAGAGTAACTTCATGCTGATATTGTGGATGTGAACATGTGAGAACACAGCATGTTGTCTGTTCTAGGAGCTGACCACTGACTCATCCTGCGAGATGAGCTCAGTCACAGTTTGATGAAGGGTCACTTGAAGTTGATCTGTTACACATGTGATAAGATGTTTGGGTTTTTTTTTTTTACCTCTCTAGCAGGAGTAGCAGCAACATGGCTGCTGATGACAAGTCGTCGTCCTCATCCTCAACAGACTGGAGCGTCGAGCCGCCTGTCATCTCGCCCACCAGCCCCTCCCACCTGACCCACTTCAAACCACTGACTCCGGAGCAGGATGAGCCTCCTCTCCGCTCCGCATACAGCTCGTTTGTCAACCTGTTTCGTTTCAACAACAAAGGTCAGGGATACACACACACACACACACACACACACACACACACACACAAATATCTAGATGTTGTTATGGATGTAGCCCCATAATATACCAGTATTTTGGTTTGCTAAAGCGCCACAATGGTCCCTTCTGTTCTGTGTGACGGTGATGTGTAGAAGACGTACCATATAGTCCATATAAGTCTAACACTGCGACGTCCCCTCAGATAAAAGAGAGACAACTGCAGCCCCTAACACCCCAACACCCCCACCCCCCACCCAACTGTACATGAACTGATGGAGGAGAGTGTCAGTAATATAAGAACCATGTTGATGGGATATTTGGAGCCTTAGTAATGTCAAAAAATATTAATATTTATTTATCTCAGTGTTACTTTGATACTGAAGAAAACCTAAAAAACACGATGATTCTCAGGCATGTCCTGGCGTTATAGAGAGCGTCTTTATTCCACAGATTTAAGGACATTGGAGATAATGAGATCCTCGGGAAGCGTACGTCACACTGAATCTAAAGACGCGTGCATCACGTCTGTGTATTAAAGGATAGGTTGAGAAGCTAATGTTAGGCTTCAGCGGTCTGAGGTAGACAATGGAAGGTTTGAAGGTTTGATCTGATAGAGTCAAATGAAAAGTGAAACAGGAACTTCGATGTAGGTAATTGCCCAAAAAAAGTGCCTGACCAGCTGGTGTGTTTTTATCTGAAGTTCATCACAATTCTGAGAACTACATATTTTTCCCTTTATGTATATGAATGAACAGTAAGTGCACTAGTCCTTCTCGGACAACATATACAGTCCACAGTCATAGCAGTTAACATTTAAGAACATAAATTTCCCTGTAGCTTCTTCACACAAAGATTTGTTTTATTCTTTTTTTTAATATTCTTTTTCTTATTGTATAACTTCATTCACAACATGATCCATTTAAAACCTTCCATGAGACTCAGTTGTGAGCAAAGATAATGAATCTGATAAGTCAAAATAGATAATACTGAAACAAGTAAATCAATTAAATTACAGGCGTCCATCAAGAAGAAAAAGAAAACTAAATAAAATACAAAAAGGGTTAATTATTTATTTCATAACACAAAAACAGAGAAACCAAACCAATCCAAATACCTAAAACAATAATAGAAAAAACAACAGTTTTGTTCATTCATCAACATTTGAAATGATATAGACACATAGTGCCTTATTGACAGAAGATGAATTTTATCATAAATGATCCATAAAAGTAAAAACAAAAATTTACCTTTTGACTTTAATATCTGATGCCTGAAGTTAATGAGAAGGGACCATGAACAGTTTCCTTGAAACTGAATTAAGTTGTGTCAATAAGACAAAGGTTAACACTAGATTTGTTAGTCTTGCTATGAGACAGCTCTGTGATTCATAAACTGTGTACAAAGTTCAAATCTATATATATATATATATATATATATATATATACTGTATATTTACCTGTAAAGAAAGCATAATGAATCTATAAGACAAAAGCACATCAAACCCCACACTATGTTAACAACCTTTCCTGGTATTTTGCTGCAGTTTAAAGAAGTTGGGGCAATTAGCCACAGTCTTGTGAGGTCATGTGATACACATTGCCTGCCTGGGTCAGTGCCAGGAACCAGCGAGCCACATGACTCACGTGTTTGTAGTCCTGCCTCTAAAGTCCTGCACTCTGAACAGAGCTCAGCAGCAGCAGCAGCAGGGGCCTGAACTTTATAAAGCTCACACTGGAATTTCCTACAGATTAAATTACATTATTTTTAATTATATTAGAAGACATAGAAACACAGAATGTTCTAAAATTACATTATGTTAGATCTTATCTTTTGTACTGTACAAATTATAATGTAAGTGAGTTAATTCTCCATGAAATGGCTCAAAACAATCCCTGAAATATTCTGGTGTGCAGATGAGCAAAAACTGGGATGGTTGTTTAATTTTGATGTGTTTAAATGTTCTAACCTTGACAATGCTGGAAAAGGAGGCAAAAGGTTTTAATTGGTATATTATTAAATTGAGAATTTTGTTGTGGACAATGATAGTTGGTTGGATGGAGGTTCATCCTACAGCGAGATAATGAGTCGAAACATTGGAAGAACAGAACCAGGTGATGAAGACCAGCACAGTCTCCAGACTTAAACCCCATGGATAGTCTGGGATTAACTTTCCAAACCATATTTGATTTCAGTGAGACATTTAACTATGTACATTTCAATCAAACTAGAAGATGGTGATGTTCTCAAACTTTTGGCTGGTAGTTTTTATATAGTTTATAAATTTACTTCACTTAACAGCCTAAATAAAAATGAATACTGATCTCAAAAGTACTGTATTTACTTTGGACCCTGTGTGTGTGTGTGTGTGTGTGTGTGTGTGTGTGTGTGTGTGTGTGTGTGTGTGTGTGTGTGTGTAGAGGAGGGGCGTCCCCCCTCAGCAGCAGGTTCAGATAAGCCAGATGTGCCGCCCCCCTCTCCTCAGTCAGAGGGGAGGAGCTGGTCGTCCAGTCCTTCCCACTCCCTCTACGGCTCGAGGACGCGCCGGAAACAACATCCTGAACACCTCCGACGTACCTCCACTGCCTCCGGTAAAAAATACAACAACAACAAAAAAACAACACACACACACACACAGTACAGATGGTGATATTTGAGGCTTGTGTGTGTTTCATCAGGTAGCGACGCTGCTGTAAATAGGAAACAGGTTTGTGATTATCACCTTCTTCAAGAAACTTGTATCTTATAGCATCTTTACTGCTGTTTTTCAGGCTTCAACAACTTTTCCAGCTGTTGAAAAGTTGTAGGTAGTAAATCTTGCAGAAGGCTGTTGTGTATTTCATAATCTTAAATCAAGGTTTTACAACATCTTGAATGTGATTAAATGACTTTATGTACTTAGATCTCTTAGATTTAGAGAAAAACTTTTTGAATTATTGCTTTTTATGGACAGCAGTCACTGTTTTTCATACAGGCCTATGTACTTGGATTACACTTATTTTATTATATTATTTATCTGGTAATAACAGCGCCATGATTAATTACATTTTGCATCACACATTTGTTGATTGTATCATCTGTTATTTGATTTAAAGCCTCTGTCACATAATGAATAAACTAATCAGAGGCCACTGATAACACCGCGGACATTGCCTTACAGTAGACTTCAGTTTGCTGCTGAAGCTCTTGAATTCATCTCCTTTACTGACACACACTGAGAAACTGAGAAAGAAAATTGTCCTTTTCCAGCTGTTTTCTTTGGAAGACAGTCAGATATAAAACACTGTAAAATAAGACACAAGTGAAGAGGTTTATTCCAACACTTAATCCCATAGTTTAGCATTCACTATCTTCCACTAATGTTTGGAAAGATAGGACGTTTAGAAATATGGAGAGATGTTCTTGAATGACCAGCTGTTTATTCGTTGATGTGAAGATTCATTTTATGATACACAGCTTTTGGTGCAAAACATATTCAACGCCAATATAAAAATATAATATAATTATTATTATTTAAGTGATTTAAAATGTCTGGAAAAGTGATTTTCAACCCCCCAGTCTCTGTCAGTATTCTGTTAAAAGAGCAATACCATTCTCTTTTTTATTTGTCATGTACCAGAACTCCAGCTTTCGTTGGGTTTTTAATTCTAGTGTAAATTATCAAATCATTTGTCTGTTTTGAGAGAAAATTCGATTTCAGCATTTATCCACATTGATAAAGAGTTTTCATACAATCAAACTAAATATAATGTTTTGTGTTTAAAAGATATTTAGTGTTGAAAACATCAAAGAGATGATGAATCCATGTTCAGGCTGTAACGTCCGTTCTCATGTCTTTTCTGATTACAGTGGATTGGCCAGGTGAGGGGCCTTCTGCACTGTGTGGTTTCTGTTTATTTCTTTTTTTGTTTTTTACTAAAGATGCTTTTAGCTTGACCATAACAACTGGTTCTGAAAGAATGGCCTTACACAAACTGTTTTGTGTGTCTGAGTGCATGCGAGTGTGTGTGTGTGTGTGTGTGTGTGTGTGTGAGTGTGTGTGTGTGTGTGTGTGTGTGTTTGTGTGTGTGTGTGTGTGTGTTTTGATATTTGCATTTTTAATGAAGTGCTTTCTATTGGTCTTTGGTTTGCCCTAATGTTTTCCACTCGGGTACTAAAAACTGGAATGATGTTTGTCATGAATGATTTTGAAGCTAACAGTTTCTGCTCAACATGTCTTTGTTTCTTGGCCATTTTATTTTATTTTATTTTTATTAATCGCATCATGTGTCATTTTACAAACATACTCAACAACAAGGAAGTTATCCACAAGAGGCTGAAGTGCATTGTCAAATGTTTGTCATCTTTTAATGATGAAGCCAACACAAGAGGAATTCATTTATCATCACCTTACATTTAATATAGTTTTAAAAAGGCATATTTGACAATGCAGCAGGATGGATTTAGTCAGTTACTGTGTGTGTGTGCGTGTGTGTGTGCGTGTGCGTGCGTGTGTGTGTGTGTGTGTGTGTGCATGATTGTAGACGGCAGCAGGAAGTCGGATACGCCTCTAAGCAATCATGACCCTCGCACAGCTGTGCAACTTCGGACTGCACTGAAGAGGCTGAAGGAAATCATGGAGGGAAAGAGCCAGGTATTCACATCCAGTCTAACGTCAACTCTTTGTCCCTCAGCTTTACACACAATTTGAACTGAGCACAACTTCAATGTATATGATTGGACACTGCAGTAAATGCTGAGAATCTTTACCACAAGCTCAAACCCTGCAGTACCTCCTCTCTGTGGATTAAAGCAGTGTGCTGTGGTTGCTGTCCCCCCCTTCAGGACAGTGATTTGAAGCAGTACTGGATGCCTGATAGCCAGTGTAAAGAGTGCTACGACTGCAATGAGAAGTTCACCACCTTCCGCCGCCGACACCACTGTCGACTGTGCGGTCAGATCTTCTGCAGCCGCTGCTGCAACCAGGAAATCCCCGGAAAGTTCATGGGCTACACGGGTAGGAGACAAACTCAAGATGAATGAATGGTCTGTTTCATTTCATTGTGCTGTGAAGAACAAAAGAAAAAATCAACGACTAAACTAAAATGTCTCTTCATCTTCTCTCCGTCTTCTTCACTGTGTATGTAGGAGATCTACGTGCCTGCACGTACTGTCGTAAAATAGCGCTAAGCTACGCTCACTCAGCCGACTCGGGCTCCATCGGGGAGGACCTGAGCGCCCTGTCCGACTCCCCCTGCTCTGTGTGTGTGTTGGAGCCCAGCGAGCCTCGGACACCTGTGGGTGGGCGCAAGGCCAGCAGGAACATATTCCTGGAGGAAGACCAGACCTGGCAGAGGTGAACACACACACACACACACACACACACACACACAGTATTTGTTACGCAGATAAACACACACACACACTGGGTCAAATCAAATCATGGAAATTGCACTTGAATTTTAACCTTTTATTCCAGCTCAGATAAAAGCAAGTGGATAATATATTTTATTAAGATTTTTTATATTAAATTAGACTCAGAATTAGTCCTAACTGCAAATATTTTAAGAGATGTCCTATTTGATTTTGCCCAAATACAACAATAAAGAAGGCCCACTGCATGATGCCTTCAGTGTCAGCTCTGAATTCATGCCTCCAACCATCACGTTTACCACCTGAACTGTGAACATCCAGGACTGTGCAAAAGTTTTAGTCCATCTAAAGCGCCTACAACCTTTCTCGACTTCAGATTCTCACTGCTTGTTTTCTGATGTGTCTGTTATCAGCTCGCACAGGGATTATGATTTTGCTCATGATGGAAAAAAACACTGCCCTATTTTTTTTTCCCCCAGTTTCCTCCAGCTGTGCTCGCTCTTTGTCCATCTTGATTTTCTGCTGTTTGAACCATCTGTGTGTGCTTTGAATGTACTCTGCATGGGCAAGACACAGAAGGATATTATGGCATATTTACATATGAAATATCTATATCAGCTGGCAACTGCTCCTGCTGCTGAAGTAAAACTCATTAGGTGAGCTGTAAAGAAAACATAAGAGTCACTGGGGTCAGCTGCGTGTGACCTGACAGGCCAGTAATGCAGTACAGAAAAACCGGCTCTAATTAATCAATAACTTAAAAGAATAAAAGAGGGAGCATCTATTTGAGGAAGAAGAGCACGAGGACTGGTCTAATCTTCCTCTTTAAGCCGCTTTTTAACTTATTGTTGATGGTCTTGTATTAAAATAATGATTAAATTAACTGTGCACAGAACAAAACAGGCAAAATTGTTGAATTAATCTTCAATGGCACCTTTGTTTGAAGGCTCGTCCAGCCATGCATGCCTTTTATAATCCCGCGCTTGTTTTGCTGCTGTTGTTTGGAATCGGTGTGCTCTCTGCTTATTTTCTCTGTCAACTCGCCTCAAACACAAATCTGTTTCCTCTCTCTCTCCTGGCATAGAAAAACTCCTATTGGGATGAGAAAGAAGTGAGTCTCGCTGTTTGTTTTATTCATTTTTTTTTCACATCTGTCTGAGCTTTAGCTGTCTGTGAGTAGAGGCTAACCTTCCTGGCTCCGTAGAGAGGAGACGGTCGTCTGCATGCTCAAATTCACCCAACATAAGTTTGACATAGAGGAAGTGTAAAGATCACAGCAGAAAGAATATCAGTGGTTTTGTGTGTGTGCGCGTGTGTGTGTGTGTGTGTGTGTGTGTGTGTGTGTGTGTGTGTGTTCATTAGTATGATTCACCAGGAGCCTCAGAGCAGCGGCCTCGCTTCCAGACTTACAACTCTGCAGGAAGACGTCGGCAAATCGCCCGCAAGGAAGAGGTCAGTCGCTGGCTCGTTGGGTTTGATTGTAAAGTACAGTGTGTTCCATGCGAAGTCAAGCCAGCGTGTGTGAATGGTCCCTGTTCGTCTCCGCACCACAGATCCGCCAGCGTGACCACCCTGTCGCTGGACCGCTCCGGATCCTCCATGGTTCCCTCCTACGACAGCTCAGTGAGTCCGCCGACCAGCCGGGCCATGTCGGGCACCAAGAGCGGCGCCAAGCTGGACCACAGCGAGGAGGAGAGGAAGATCCTGCTGGTTGCCTGCTTTACTCTTTCCTTTATTCTTTTGATTTTCATCTCCAACTTTAAAGTTATTTTAACCCACACTGGTGCTTTCCTCTTTACCGTACTCCACCACGCAGTGAAACATAATGAGACACGGTGCTGTGTCTGTTTCAGGACTCCTCCCAGCTGAAAGACCTGTGGAAGAAAATCTGCAACAACAGCACAGGGATGGAGTTCCAGGACCACAGGTACTGGCTGAGGACCTACCCCAACTGCATTGTGGGAAAGGAGCTTGTCAACTGGCTGCTGAGGAACGGCACCATCTCCACCAGGTAGCATCTCACTGGACGGACATGTCCTCTCCTGTCTTAGCGGTCTTTGGAAGGAATATTAAAGGAGTAGTTTGACATTTTGTGAAATGTGATTATCCGCTCTGTTGATTAGAGTTAGAGAATACTGCGTTCATATTTATATGTTTAATATATAACTTGATGTTTACAAAGGGAAAAACTTAAATGTAGAAATAATACAGTTGAGGTTGGGACTTGGCTCCTCAGGGTTTCTTCTGTTTGTTTTCCTTATGTTGCAAGATTTCTCCGAGTGGTTACCTATTGCATCAGTATGTCAAATTATCAGTCAATCTTCTCAGCTGATCAATGAATTGATTGGTCTTGAAAATGTTAGAAAATTGTGGAAAATATACATCACAATTTCCTGAAGGCAAAAATAATTAAATAATTGATCAAAATGATGGCATATTGATTGTTACGTCAGTTGACTAATTGATTCACTGACTAATTGTTTCAGCTCTATGGGCAGCGGTGGTGACTATAAATGTCTGACATGTTACTCTATGTCTTTGTTTTCTTTTCCCATGTTCCTCGAGCTTTACTTCATTTTGTGACGTGTTGGTAGTTGAACTCGGACTCGACCCTGATCTCAGCTGATCTTGTATTTGCTGCTTCTGCTCAAACTGAACTCAGTGCAGAAGCCTCATCTCTTAAATATCTTAAATATATCTTTATTGACAAGTTGGAAGCTGCTCTGGATCTCGTGTTTCACAGCTACGTTCTCCCTCCCGTCCCGATGTGTCTGTGTTGCAGGGCCCAGGCGATCGCCATCGGTCAGGCGTTGGTGGACGGTCGCTGGCTGGACTGTGTCACCCACCACGACCAGCTGTTCAGGGACGAGTACGCTCTCTACCGCCCCCTCCAGGTGACAGCCTTTTATTGATGAGTAAATTCTGCGCACACCGGGAAACAGACGTCTCGTTTGCATCTCATTTACATTTGCTGTTAACATACTTTGACACATCACGAGTTGATATTGATCGATTCAGCAGCCTCAGCGATTGATTGTTTCAGTGAATTAAGAAGTGCTGACGGTGACGTTTCTCTGTCTGGTCTGCAGAGTACAGAGTTCTCAGAAACGCCGTCTCCAGATAGCGATAGCGTCAACTCCTTGGAGGGACATTCAGAGCCATCCTGGTTCAAGGACATCAAGTTTGATGACAGTGACACTGAGCAGCTTGCAGATGAGGCCGAGTACAACATGCCTAGTACGTATCTTTATTTTCATACTGTTGTCATACTCTCTGCACAGGCCGCCTCTGGTTTGGTTTCTGTGAATTAAAACGGCAGCTGCAGCTCACTGACCTGTCCCTCTGTGCAGACTCTGCCAGCCCCAGCAAGAGGACGTCCGTCAGCAGCTTCCAGTCCGTGGTCGACAGCGACTCAGCCGCCTCCATCAACCTCAACATGGAGCAAAACAATGTCAACTTCCACATTAAGAAACAGTCCAAGTATCCACACGTGCCTCCTGCCGCTGACCAGAAAGGTAAATACAACATGTCCCACACACGTATCAGTCGAGCTCTCCATGGATTTTTGTCCATACAGTCAGTTAGTTATTTCACAGTCACTGTTTCTCCTTAAAGTTTACTTAAACTTTTTAACACAGATCAACAGACAACAGTCGACTCCTTAAAGGAAAACTACACTTATATATATAATACGGTTTTATGTCTGTAGCGCCAGCCAGTGGTGGAAGAAGTGTTCACAACCTTGAACCTCCAGTAAAAGTAGATTCTAACAGTATAAAGTTATTGCATTAGAAGTAAAAGTCCTGCACTCAAAATAGTATGTAAGTAAAAGTACAAAAAATATCAACATAATATAATTTAAGTATCAAAAGTAACGTTTTAAAGCTGCAGCTGGTTAACAGGGAGCAACTTTTAACTCATTTATACACATTTGAGAAGTTGAATCTTCAACAGTGCAGCATATTTTTTAAAAACTTCATACGTTTTTTATGTAAAAATCTTAATCTGCAAAGTAACAAGTAACTACAGCTGTCAAATACATGTAGTGGGGTAAACAGTGCAAAAGTTGTAATAAACCACAGTTTTCCTTTAATGTCAAGTGAAAACTAATTGATCAAATGAAATACAGGTATCACAGCTTCAAGTCAGTGTTTAGTGGAGGCGTGGCAGCAGTTAAAGCCTTGAATCAGTCGTGTCAGTCAGCTGTCTGATCCAGCGTTGTTGAGTTGTGTGGGGGCTGAGTGAGCAGCACTTTACCAGTCCCTAAACTAAAAATCACATTTATATTAATTATAATTCAATACAATAAAACAAGCTACAACATTTGTTATACACACGGTATCTAACGAGCTGATCTCTCTCCTCCTGTAGCTGAGTTTCTTGTGTCTGAGGATGGAGGTCAGAACATTGTCATAAGTGACGCCTTCATCAAAGGTAAGGAGCTCGGCGTTTCTTCGTGGATTTAATCAGATGGAAATCACACATCCTGACTTGCAGCTGAGTAATCCTGCTCCTTCCTTCTGACCCGATGCTCCCGCAGAGTCTCTGTTCAACCGGCGCGTGGAGGAAAAGGCCAAAGAGATGCTGTTCACGCCGCTGGGTTGGCACCACAGCTCTCTGGACCAGCTCAGAGAGGAGAACGGAGAGAAGAAGGCCATGGAGAGGCTGCTGTGAGTGGAGATTATACTACTGTTTGTGTCCAGCATGATTATACAAGTGTCATTAGAGATGGATCCAGAGGTAGAGAGAGAGAGGGAACGAGCAGGACATCAGTTTTGGACTGAGCCTCACTGTGACTGTACGAATAGTCATTGTTCATTTGCTGGTATGACTGAGCTCAGGTGGGCGGGAGCGGTGCTAGTAGCCTCTCTGTAGGCGAGCACGAGCGAGTGGGACGACATGTGAGCAGCAACATGGAGCCAGTGGAGAGAAATGAAAAGGATCTGTTTTGTATATTGTAGATAACCACTGATCTAAGAAACAGAACATTATAAATAATGGTACCAGTGATTATTATCAGTTTAATTCAATGGTTGATTATTTTTCATTTAATCATTAAGTCTGTGAAATATACTGTGTATATATCAGAATATATCAGAAATAGTAAAAAAAAAAAAAAAAGAATGGCCAAGGTGACTTCTCCATAGTTTGTAACCCAAAGATATTTAATTTAAAATGATATAAAACTGTAACAAAATGCTCTTATTTGTGAAGCGGAAGCCATCAAACATTTGGTTTGATTTTAATTGATAAATGACTTTAAAAATGATCTAATTGGTAAAATTGTTGCTGATTTATTCTCCACTGACGGACAGATTCACTGACTAATTGTTAATCACTTATTGTGATTTAGAAGAACAGACTTACTGATGTTTGCAGAGACACAGTCGAGCTCTGTAAACTGTCCAAGTTAATCCTTGAAAAGAATTAGACTTTGAACTACGTGGTCTCCGGTGAGCAGCTAACAGCAGGAAAATCCCTCCGGCGTGATTATTAAACCGTCCGTCTCTCCGCCCGCTTCTGTCCAGCTCGGCCAACCACAGCCACATGATGGCGCTGCTGCAGCAGCTGCTCTACAGCGAGTCTCTGTCTCTGTCCTGGAGGGACATCATCGTCCCCGTGGTTCGACAGGTGGTCCAGACCGTGCGGCCCGACGTCCGCAACTGCGACGACGACATGGACATCCGACAGCTGGTCCACATCAAGAAGGTCAGGAGACCGTCGTCTTATTACACACATGAATTTAACTGTGTGGAGGAAAACTGTTTGACTTCAAGTGGTGTCAGAATAAAACTGAATCTCCGTTTGTGCTTTAGATCCCCGGGGGCAGGAAGTTTGACTCAGCTGTGGTAAACGGCTTCGTATGCACCAAAAACATCGCCCACAAGAAGGTGAGAAAGGTCCCGTTCTTCAGTCCCACGGAGATCCTACATTTTAAAGCTTTTGTAACTACTGGATTAAAACCACTCAAACATCATCCACATCTGTCTGTGGTTGGTGTTAAAGCTTCTAATTTAAGCAAAGTGGCAGCACAAGAAAGAAGACGAGCAAAATGTCAGTAACAAACACTGAGAAAGAGAAATAATAGGAGGTATTTAGAGCTGTCAAATAACCATGACTTTTTTAAATCAGCAATAATCAGCAATCGTAGATAATATTGATTCCTGTCTCCCTGTAATCAGATGAACCCCTACATCAAGAACCCCAAGATTCTGCTGCTGAAGTGCTCCATAGAGTATCTGTACAGAGAGGAGACCAAGTTCACCTGCATCGACCCCATCGTGCTGCAGGTCAGCGTCTCAGTCACTAACTACAGTCAACGATGGATCGTAGAGGAAACGCCGTTTTTAGCGACGTTGGCATTTTGCGTTTGTCGTAGTTTCTTTTCTGAAACTAAGAAAATCTTTTTCCTTTTTCCTCGCCCTCAGGAACGAGAGTTTTTGAAGAACTACGTCCAGCGCATCGTCGACGTCCGTCCCACCCTGGTACTGGTGGAGAAGACGGTGTCCCGCATCGCTCAGGACATGCTGCTGGAGCACGGCATCACACTGGTCATCAACGTCAAACCGGTTTGTATAATGAGTCGATGTCCTTTGTTTCAACCACTGACTGAAAAACTTTCTTCTTCAAATACAAAAAGGAAAAATAGCAACAAAATACTTAAACTTCATTATCACATTTCACACATCAGAAAATACTACAATGTGTTTAAAATAAAAAAGTTAAGATCGTATTTGTTTACACAAGGAATTGTATAAAACATTAGGACTTTCTTTATGTTTGTTGAGTTTTCTGAAATGGAAACAGATACTTTTCCTCATCTCTTAAGAAATAAAATCATTCAGTAGAGCTATTGTATGAATCTCTTTAAGGGGACCCCAGGAAGAGGAGCTGTTGTTAAAGCACAGCGGCTCGTGTGGATATAATATGTCTCATATTCCCTCTTGTGTCACTTCAGCAAGTCCTGGACAGAGTGAGCCGCATGACGCAGGGAGACCTGGTCATGTCCATGGACCAGCTCCTCACCAAACCTCGACTGGGGACCTGCCACAAGTTCTACATGCAGCCGTTCACCCTGTCCAACAGTAAGAAGCACATCCGCCCTCTCCGCCCCCCACCGCCCCCCCTCCTGTGGCGTGAACACCAGCTGTGATATTAACACGCACTGTGATTTCTCTCCTGTCCTTCCAGACGATGCGAAGACTCTGATGTTCTTCGAGGGCTGTCCCGCTCACCTCGGCTGCTCCATCAAGCTGCGCGGTGCCTCGGAGTACGAGCTGGCCCGGGTGAAGGAGATCATCATGCTCATGGTGTGCGTGGCCTACCACTCCCAGCTGGAGATCTCTTTCCTCATGGACGAGTTCGCCATGCCGCCCAGTTTGGCCCAGAGCACCTCGTTCCCCTGCCTGCTGGAGGGCGCCTCTGCGGAGGAGGAGGAGGAGGCCGATGGAGAGACGAGCGGGAAGGAGACAAACGGGGAGAGCCAGGAGAAAACCTCAGCGACCGAAGACTCTGGGATGGGAGGAAAACCCGAGGAGGAAGGGCTTCCCTCCGAGGCTTCATCCAGAAACGGAGAGACAGACGTTGTTCAAGACAAACTGAACTCAAAATCACCCTCCTCTGTTCAAGAGGAGGAGGCTGGGAACACGGAGACAATGACCTCCTCGCCATTTTCCAGTCCACCGGCTCCGCCTGTGGTTGTCTCTCCCCCATTTCTCATGGAAGAAGACCAGGAGATGACGCTGTCGGACTCGCTCGTCCGGGCGTCCGAGGGGGAGACGAGGGAGGAGGGAATCCCACTGAAGGAGGAGTCGCTCATGGAGGATGGGGACGGTTCAGAGACGCCTACCCCCAGGTTGTTTCGAGACCCTCTGCAGGACGACACAGGGATGTTTGTGGCCGAGGAGGTGACGTCATCTGATGACCGCCTCAAGTCCATCTCCGCCGTCTTCAAGCAGGAGCTGAAGGACATCATCCTGTGCATTTCTCCCTTCATCACATTTAAAGAGCCGTTCCTCCTCATGCCCGCGGGCATGCACTGCCCCAGCAGGGATTACTTCCCTGAGCAGGTGCCTCAGCTTTGTTGTTGTTGTTGTTGTTGTTGTTGTTGTTGTTTTTTAACATCTACTCACTTTACAGTGACTGAACAAGAGCCGGAACTAATCGTTTTCATTATCAATTAATCTGCTTGTTATTTTCTTGATGAGTCTTCAAATGTCTCAGTTTGTCTTAGACCGTCGAAAATATTCAGTTTAAAATGAAATAAGACAAAAAAAAATCTATTAGCATCAAAATAACTGATTTTATAAAATATATAATTAACAGTGATTAGCGGAGTAATCACTGCAGCACACACACTGTTTACTATGATCTGTACCACGCTCACCTGTGTTTTCCCCGCCCCACAGGTCTACCTGTCTCCTCTCCTAAACAAAGACTACAAGGAACTGGATGGGCGCAGAAAGAGGCAGCTCCTTAAAGACCCCGCCCCCTCCTCCCTGGCCGGAGGTCAGACCAATGGCGGTGCGCCGCCCAGGCCCATCGACGTCCTGCCCTGCCACAGTCTCACCAGCACCCGCATCATAGAGCAGCTCAACAGCTGCCAGGATCTGGCCAAAATGGTGGCAGACTACAGAGCGAAGGGAGGTCGCATCCGGCAGAGGGAAGCCACCGACATCTTCAGCGCTGCCGGCGCCGCAGCTCCTTTCAACGGCCAGAGCAGAGCTGCGGAGGTCAAAGCACCGGTGAAGGCCGACAGTGAAGAGGAGAAGCCAAGCAAACTGAACGACATGAGCTGGGCCCCCAAGGTGAGCAGAATGAATTAGTCAGTGGTCAGAAAATTTACAGTTAAGTTTGATAATCAGTTCAGCATTTGTCTTTATCTGGTTCCAGCTTCTGAAATCTGAACATTTTTCTTCTTTTCTCAGTTTTATTTCAAAGTAAATTGAGTGTTTTATCAGGGCTGCACGTGTGTGTTATTTCTTCACTTTATGAGGGGAGCTATGAGTAGATGTGTGTGTGTGTCTCTGTGGCTCTGCTTTTATCTTACTCTTGACCTGTTTGTGTTTGTTGTTGTTGTTGTTGTTGTTGTTGTTGTTGTCGTTGTGTGCTGGACTGTCTGAACCCTGTCAACCACCAGAGACTGTGTGTGCTCTTCAGCAGTTCCTCCGCTCAGTCCAACAACGCGCCCAACCCCTGCGTCAGCCCGTGGTAACCTGCTCATAGAGTCGACGAAGGAACAAAATCTCATGTTGTGTTTGTTTGCGAGTGTGTAGTCACTGTTTGTATCGTCAACAGGATTGTCACAATGGAGTTCTACGGCAAGAACGACCTTTCTCTTGGCGTGTTCTTGGAGCGATACTGTTTTAGGTAAGACCAGATAATAGTGTTTTAAAAATCATTTTTATTAAATTATAATTCTTAATGAGAGAGACACACGGAAGCTAGTGAGCTTCTCCTTTGTCTTTATTAATGTGTGTGTGTGTGTGTGTGTGTGTGTGTGTGTGTGTGTGTGTGTGTGTGTGTGTGTGTGTGTGTGTGTGTGTTGGCACGTTTTCTGCAGGCCGTCTTATCAGTGCCCCAGCATGTTCTGTGAGACTCCCATGGTGCACCACATCCGGCGGTTCGTGCACGGCAGCGGCTGCGTGCAGATCGTGTTGAAGGAGCTGGACTCCCCCGTGCCCGGTTATCAACACACCATTCTCAACTACTCCTGGTGCCGCATCTGCAAACAGGTGTGAACAGCAGCGTTAACCACGGCTCCGTTCCATTTGGTGTCCCAGTAAGACGTGATTCCCACGAGGACCAGGACCTGGTTCACCCTAAAACCATCGTGTTAATAATTCCACCTGAGATTTTCCTGCTGCTGTGAAAAGATTTAACATTCATTTAGAGTTTCGATATGTTGATGTATTTATTTTATTTGTTTAAGCAGGAAATTGTCGATCAAAGAACAAAAAAACATGAATCTGATGAAGCATTTTGTATATTTTGATTCTGATTCTTTATAATGTGAACACACTGACTTACACTGCTGGTTCTTGTAAAGCATTACTGTTTGATTCCTGGAGTTAATCTTTTATAATGGAGATGATTTCTCTTCCTCTGGCCTTAGATTATCTAATACTCATTTCAGCATATTAGAAAATCTGCAGGAGATCATAAATAATGGATATTACTCTACCACTTTACATTTGCTATTAAAAATTCCCCCTTTCTACATGAATAAATGAAGTGAAATGTGATGGCAGCTAAATCTAATTATCAGGCTGAACTCTCCTCCGCTGATTCTCTTCCTGCTCAAGGTGACACCGGTTGTTCCTCTGTCCAACGACTCCTGGTCCATGTCTTTCGCCAAATACCTGGAGCTTCGCTTCTACGGCCACCAGTACACCAGACGGGCTAACGCGGAGCCGTGCGGCCACTCCATCCACAAAGACTACCACCAGTACTTCTCATACAACCAGATGGTGGCCTCCTTCAGGTGGGCCAGCTCCCAGTTTGTCCCTCATTCACCCACTGACTGAATCAGACCAGAGGAAATGTAATGATCCCTGGGAGAGAGTTGCGTATGAACAAAGAGAAAGAAATTATAATGAAGGACAGATTTGGAATAAAGAATAATAAATTGATAAATATTTATAATTTATATGGAAAAAAAACACTTTTACTGTTTTTTATTTTTACTGGTTCACAGAAATATAACTGGAAAAGCAAATGTCTAGAAGGGTTACAGCTGAAATCACCTGTCCTGGAATTAGACTCAACTCTGGATTTACCATTATTTTTTATTCTTTTTGATTTATTTAAATAACAGCATCAATAAAACAAGAAAAAGCAAAGAAAAGGTTGAACATAAAGATCAGAGAATAAGTGAAATGACTCCACAGATGAAAGGACAGACAATAGAAGTTTACAATGGAAACAGAAACAGAATTGTTGAAACAAATAAATTACAACATAAAGAAAATAAGAATAACCAATAAGTTTCCAAAACAGCGATAACTTCAGTAACAACAGCAGTTTCCTGTTTCCTTCTCAGCTACACTTCAGTGAGGCTGTTGGAGATTTGTCTTCCTCGTCCCAAGATCTTCATCAGGAACCTGGGACCTTCCAAAACCATCCTGCAGCAGGACCTGAAGGACTTCTGTCAGAAGTAAGTGGATTCATACAAACATGTCAAACAACAGTAGATCCCAGTGTAACAGCAGTAACGTAAAAAGAATTAAGATATAAACTGTGCTGCTAGAGGAAAGCCTGTAGTTATATTGACAGTCTAATGACAGGGGATGTGCAGATTGTAAAACCCTCAGAGATAAATTCACATGGGGAGGCAGCTAACGATCATTTTCATTAATCAACTGATCTGCTGTTTATTTTCTGGATTAACTGTTTGGTCTATTAAATGTCGTCCAGCCAACAGTCCAAAAAGCAAAGATATTTATTTTATAATCGTATAAAACGGAGAAAATCTGAAATTTTTCACATCAGAGAAACTGGAAGAGATTTCAAATATGTGGCTAAAAAAAGTTACTTAAACTTTAAATTTGTGATTTTGCTCCATATAAATAAAACTGAGTTGAACTGCTCTTGCTCTGGACTCAAAGTGTTGGACAAACTCATGGACTGACCGAGCAGCTTTGTCATCTTTAGGCCGTTCTGCTCGCGGGGCAAAAATAAAACTAGAGATAAAGTTCTGTTTTAATACTGTAGTTTGATTACGGACCTTTAATTTATTGGTTATTCACCCATCACCTGACCGCATGCACTGTTTCCCTCTGCTCGCTCCTCAGAGTGACTCAGGTGTACTTGGCCATAGATGACCGCCTCACCTCCCTCAAGACCGACACCTTCAGCAAGACACGAGAGGAAAAGATGGAGGACCTCTTCGCTCAGAAAGACGTAGGTTCTTCCCCCGTCAGTTACGTCTTCATCTCTGGGTACAAAGGGAGTCTGAAGCTGACTGTGCTGTTTGTGTTTTCTCTGTGTGTGTGTGTGTGTGTGTGTGTGTGTGAAGATGGAGGAGGCGGAGCTGCGGAGCTGGATCGAGAAGCTCCAAGCCCGACTGCAGGCCTGCGGAGTGGACTCTCCCCAGCAGCTGCAGGTCGTTCTGGAGTCGCTGGTGATGAAGAAACAGGGTCTGTGTGAGATGCTTCAGTCCTGGAATGGAAGGTGAGAATCAGCCACTGACTTCTTTTAAATATGTTGTATTGTGGAAACAACTGGGAAATACAGTTTGATGGAATTAAAGTGACATGATCAGTGTTTTAGATTCTCTGACTGTGTGAAAATCTGATATTTTCAGATCCCAGATGATGAACAGAGAATTAGTTTTTAGGTAAAACATGAGATTGGTGTGCAGGAGTGTGGTGTGTGTGGTGGCTGAAGTGGCATGAAGCAACAAACCACAAGCACCTAACCAATTAATATACCAAAGATAACAAACCCCTCCCCCCCATCCTGAGTCGATGTATCAGTGCCAAAGAGTCGACTCTGTCGCTTCTTCCCCTCCCCAGGCTGCAGGACTTGTTCCAGCAGGAGAAGGGCAGGAAGCGTCTGTCCGTCCCCCCCAGCCCAGGCAGGCACAGACAAACCAACGCAGACGACAGCAAGGTCAGTAACCTCCTCCGGCTCGTTCAGCAACTGGGCCCACTGACTCTCACGTGACTTGATTTCAGTCAGAGTAGAGGGTTAGAGGAACTTCCCCCTGGAGAAGATCGACGTCCGAACCGTTTCTACTCTGTGTCTGAAGTCGAAATCAGTTTCCAGAACTCAATATTTGACCAACTGAACCTGAAAAACTTCAAATATTTAGCCACAGTTCCAGAGGGAGGATGGAGTATGTTAGAAATCTGAACTGCTTTATAAACCAAACTATTATTTGAGTTACTAAAGTGGATTTAAACACACCTGCTCTAATTCATGTTTCGTTTATTCGCCATGGAGATGATTTCAGGTTTAATTTAGTGTGATATAAACATGCTTATCGTAATGTATTTATGTGACAGAGCGCCCTGGATTCCTCCCCCCGTAACCCGTCTCCTGTGGTGCAGAATGGTGAAAAAGGTGAGTCAGCTGACCCAGACCTAAACCGGTCCTGGTTTTCCTCTTTGAACGAAGCCGATTGTGGTCGATCCTGACTGTAGTTAACGTGTCGCCGTGTTTTCTCTCTGACAGAGGACCGTCACCTCAGCGCGATGACTTCAGCCTCCTCCTCCTCGCTGCTGCCGTCGCCGGGAGAACCCGGAGCTGAGCCGGTCACACCTGGTCCCTCCTTCTCTGAGCAGGACTCCGTCAGCCTCCCAGAGGGTAGACGCTCATTCATGCACGTAAACCTGTGGCGTGCAGCATCTCTCTGATCTTACCTCTGCTGGATGAAAACGCTGTTTCCTTGTTTTCAGACGTGTTCGACGGACACCTGCTGGGCTCCACTGACAGCCAGGTGAAGGAGAAATCCACCATGAAGGCCATCCTCGCCAACTTTCTGCCCGGCAACAGCTACAACCCCATCCCCTTCCCATTGTAAGTGATCGCACTCATTCATTCAGCCAGGAGAGGAATGTGTGTAGTATGTGTTTGGTATCAGTCCTGACTGATTGTTTTATCTGGTAACTCATGGACTGTGTACACAGTTACTCTGGGCTTTAACGGTTTGTCTCTGACTGTCATGTGACCTGTGTCGACAGTGACCCGGACAAACACTACCTGATGTACGAACACGAGCGAGTGCCCATCGCAGTGTGTGAGAAAGAGCCGAGCTCCATCATCGCCTTCGCTCTCAGGTGACTGTCTCAGAAACAACCTCTTATCAGTGTCCTGATTCCTGTTTTAATTCTCTCTTTACTGGTAGAAATTCACTACAGAAGGAAATTTAATTAATTTGATGGATCTACAGGTTTAATGGACAAGATTTAACTTTCCCATTTTCTCAAAAACTTGTCCTTCATCAGTCTGATAGAAAACGTTCTTCTTTCAAATTGAAGATCATAAATAATGTCAAGCCAATCATCAGCTTTCTGGTTTTAAGTCACTTCCTGGTAATACGTTGTAAACAGGGTCTCAGATTTAAACTTCATGAACTCTGAGCCAGAATGGGTTTAATATTGAACCTGAGAGGATCCACAGTGTCTCCATCATCCGGACAGTTTTATATAACGAGTCTTTGTACAGGAGTAATAAAACTGAACCTGACGTTTTCCATTTTACCTCACATACATTCTCCCACCCGTCCTCTCATATATTCAGATTTTCCTCCTTTTCATTGTGTTTTCTGTAGAACCACTGAACAGTTTTGTGGTTTAACTCTGTTCCTATAAACGTCCTGTTTTCTAAAAACCTGATGTTATTGTGTCATTTGTTGCCTTCCAGCTGTAAGGAATATAAAACGGCTCTGGATGATCTGTCCAAGATATCGAACTCAGGAGGGGATGAGACTCCACAGTCCGTCAGGTACACAGGATCCCCGCTGGTCATGAGGTTTTATAATCATCGCTCTTTTAAATGATTTTATTGATATGGTTATTGTCTCCTCAGTAGTACGGAGAGTCGGGCTAAGAGCAGCCCTGCCAGGCCCAGCGAGTCGGCCTCCTCCCAGCAGAGCCGCAGCAGCATGGACACCGATCCCCTCAGTAAGTTGTTGCTCACACAACCACTTCATTCACATCTTATTTAAAACTTTAGATCTTTTCCTGGAGGTGAAACGCTTTCACTTTCACCGCTGTGTGTTGCAGAGGACGCAGACCTGGCCGACAAACAGAAGAAACAGACCTTGAATCCGCACATCGAGCTGCGTGAGTGTTTTGTCTTCTTTAATGTTTATTTTCCTTCAGAGTTATGACTCTGAAACGTTACTGAAACTGAAAAAACACAATTCAGATCTCTTAGTTTGAAGGCCTTCATAAAAACTGCACTTTTTTTTTCTCTAATTAAACATTTCAAACCACAATTAAAAACTGTAAATCCGACAATCTGAACGCTAACTCGCTAACCGTTTCCCTCGGCTGCTGTTGGATTTGCAGAGTTCTCCGATGCCAACGCCAAGTTTTACTGCCGGATCTACTACGCCGAGGAGTTCCACAAGATGCGCGAGGAGATCATGGAGAGCAGCGAGGAGGACTTTGTCCGCTCGCTGTCCCACTGCGTCAACTGGCAGGCTCGCGGCGGGAAGTCCGGAGCTGTTTTCTACGCCACAGAAGGTTGTGTCTGATGTCTCCCAAAGTCAGAGTGAAACAGCCGTTATAAACCTTATATCCAAAACCTTTGAAATGATCTGTGGAAGTTCTTTTGATAATCGGTTCCAGACTCTAAAACGTTCATATTTTCTTCTTTTCTCTAATTTATATTGTTGTAAACTGAATGTATTTGACTTTAGTGTGTATTTGTGTTAATCATGTGAATCTCCTCCTCCGTGTCCCGTCAGATGACCGGTTCATCCTGAAGCAGATGCCCAGACTGGAGGTCCAGTCCTTCCTGGACTTCGCACCTCACTACTTCACCTACATCACTGGAGCTGTGCAGCAGAAAGTACGCAGCGTGACGACACGCCTTCTGTCTGAGGTTTAGTGTCTGAGAGTTTGAGTAAATAACAATCGTTTCTGCACCGCAGCGGCCGACCGCGCTGGCAAAGATCCTGGGCGTTTACCGGATCGGCTACAAGAACTCCCAGAACAACACGGAGAAGAAACTGGACCTGCTGGTGATGGAGAATCTCTTCTATGGACGCAAGATGGCTCAGGTGAGACTCACAGGACGACACAGTGCTGTGTGATTTCATAATTTAAATAAATCTTTTTTTTTTTTTTATGCTTTTAATATGAAAACGTTGTATCTTTTGTTTTGAAAAGCTTGACTTCCTCTCTCCTCCGCAGGTGTTTGACCTCAAAGGGTCGCTGAGGAACCGGAACGTGAAGACGGACTCGGGGAAGGAAAGCTGCGAGGTGGTTCTGCTGGATGAAAACCTCCTGAAGCTGATCCACGACAACCCGCTGTACATCCGCTCGCACTGCAAAGCCATCCTGCGGGCCGCCATACACAGCGACGCCTACTTCCTGTCCAGCCACCTCATCATCGACTACTCCCTGCTGGTGGGGCGGGACGATGCCACCGATCAGCTGGTGGTCGGGATCATAGGTGAGAGCGGTCTGAAGTGTCTGTCTGTCTTCAGGCTCAGTGAGAACCATCACAGCGACATCTTTCTTCACACAGCTTTTCCCTCCGCTCTTCCCTGCAGATTATATCAGGACGTTTACCTGGGACAAGAGGCTGGAAATGGTCGTCAAATCCACTGGAATTCTGGGAGGTCAAGGTAAATCTTAACCCCCGTTTATAAATCCTTTTTTCAGACACTGAACAGACAACATTTCAGGCTAAAGTGACGGTTTAGTGGCTTTTACCTTCATGTTCCTCGCGGCTTTGTTCACGAGACCTGGCATCTAAGGTGATCGGTGACTAGAGGCATTAATTCCCATCTATTGATCACATATTTTTTAATGAAAATAATGATCAGCCGCTGATCAATCAGGGCCTTCCTCATTATAATGTTAATAAAGTTCAACAGCAGGAAAAACTACATCCGCTGAAACGATCACCGTTGAATCGACACTGAATAAAAACTGATGTTGTACTTTCAAAATGAAGACCAGGACTGAACGTGTCGACAGCTCTGCTCAGGCGTCACCGCTGCGCTGCTGTGTGATGTCATGTGATGTCATGTGATGTCATGTGATGTCATGTGATGTCATGTGATGTCATGTGATGTGATGTCCGTACATGTTGTCACCTGCTCCGGCTCTCATGTTGTGGTCGTGTTGCGTCTCCAGGGAAGATGCCCACCGTCGTCTCTCCGGAGCTGTACCGAACTCGTTTCTGCGAGGCCATGGACAAATACTTCCTGATGGTACCGGACCACTGGACCGGCCTGGGCATCAACTGCTGAGCGGTGCGTGCAGAGACCCGACACACACACGCACACACACACACACACACACACACACACCTCTGCTCCCTCTCAGACTCTCTATGCACAAGATCCAGTTTGGTGGACGGAGGCCTCAGTGATGTGAGAACTGTTCGACCCACCAGAGACGCAGAAGCACACTGGACGTTGTAAATGTTTGAATATTGTGCAGCCTGAAGCCCGACCAGAACACAGCACAGTATCATTCCACAGGAGCAGTGCCACTCTGTGACTGAGGCATTATGAAGACATTTCAATCTGTTTTTAATCACTGGGGAAACATTGTCGTATTATGGGATTATAATTTATGTCCCTCTGGATTCCTGTGTTTCGCTGACGGGGTTTGTTATTTTTAGTGCCATGAGTCCAACCGTTTCAAGAGGACCTGCTGAAAACATTCAGTCTTGTGGTTAAAGTTTGTTAAACAAACTAATTCATGTAATTTAAAGTTTGTAAATGTACAGAGATTATGTAACTATTAAAAGATTATTAACACTGATTTTTTAAAGATATTGTCAGTTTTTTTTTATTTTGGTTTTAATGAAGCAGAAAAGATCAAAGAGAAAATGGACGATATGATCCAAAGACCCTTTAAAATACAGTATTTATCAAATATGTGGATGAGCATATGACTAAAGGTTAGTACTGAAACTTCAGTGACTATTTTTGATTATTGATTAACGGATTTATCAAGTAAATTTCCCAAATGCAGCCTTACGCAACGCTGCGTAATTGTCAAATTTAAATGGAGACATGATGACAATGATGGGAGATGAACTACTTTAAATTCTTTTGTCTGACTTTTAAAACAAGTATTGATTTGAAGAACATTTTTTGCCACTTGAGGGCAGCAGAAACAAGGTGAGAGTGAATATCAATAGGTAATAAAAGCTCTACCTCTCCGTCTCCCCCTTTCGCCTCGGCCAGGTGTCGCCACGCGTCTCTATTTTAACCGTTATTTCAAATTAAAAGCCTTCCGCATTCGCATTTATTGCGACTTCATGACTTCTGCAAAATGTTTATAAAAGGAAACTCTGCATGTGTAAATAGGCAGCTGTTGCCAAGTTACTTAAGAAGTGATGATATGGAAATGTTTCCAAAACATCAGTTACTGCAGCTTTAAGGTTTTTATCAGCCAAAATCAACAAAGCTGAAATGTGAGGATTTAGGGATTTTCTCTGTTTTGTAAATGAAATATCTTTGAGTTTTATACTTGTGCACTTTGAGGATGTGACTTTGACCCTTTAGATCAATCACTTGTAAGACAATGGACAAATTAATAAATAAATAAATCATTAGTTGCCACCGTCATTAAAGCTGCAGAATTTACAATGGAGACAAATAATTGAATTAGTGGCAGAAATGGGACTTTTAAAAATGCTTTTTGCAGTTTTAAAATAATAGTTAAACTGATAAACACACAAACAAAAAGAGGAAAGTCAAACTCATTCGCTTCAGCAGCAAGATTGTGACTTTTCAAAATAAATAACAGGCCGAAGAAATCAGCTGATTTCAGGTCAGTGAAAAGAAAAAAAAACACACCACAGTAACTTCAAACAGGTTTTTTATAATTGTACAATTTCTATAAAACAAAGGGTAGCTGACAAACAGCCCTCAGCATGTCGTACTGCATCAGGAACTGGTATGAAAATCATCAGACTCATGACGATAACGATTGTCAGGACTGGTGAAGCTCATCTTCTGGTAGAATAACAACAATAATAATTATAATTATAATACTGGCAGACAGATTCAGTCTCTCAGCAGGGACAGTAGAGGCAGAAAAAGACTGTGCTTGTTAACAACATGTGCTTCTCAGGCGTCTTTGTTTCAATCTAACTGCAGCTAACGGGGGGGGGGTTCAATTTAAACTTCAAATTCATTAATATACACATCTGTAAGTCCGTCCTGAAAACATCATCCAAAACAAAAAGAGAAAAAAAACACTGTTCGTGTTCAACCGCTCAGGATGGAGACGTCACTCTTTGATGGAGATTTTTTTTTTTTTTTTTTCATACGAAGCTTTATGTCAACATTATATACAAAAGCAGTTCAATTTCATATCAGTACCTAAGCTAACACACTCTCACACACACACCAACGTAAAGGATAAGGCTGAAATTTTTCTCATTGTCAACAAATCACATGAAAAGACTAAAAACATTGATTTTTATCCAAGTAAAAGTATTCAAAGTGCTCTGTTGTTGTCCAAAAAGTATTAAAAACACATTAATGTGCCACAATAGAGCAACAAATGTGTATTAATCCGCAGCGCAAAATAGTCCCCAGCAAGCGCCCAGCTGTTTTTTTTTTTTTAAATAAACGTAAATATTTTGAGGTTTTTAAAGATTTATATCTTCATTAGGAAACAGGAAGTCGTATTAAGAGACAAAACATCGTTGTCTTTGTCTCTTCGTGGGATTTGTTGACAGTAAGACAAATACAGGAAATCATCAGCATCAAAAGGAAAAGAAAAGAGTGGAGTGAGACACCATGTCACCAAAATAAAAGCATCTGCATAATGATCCCTCACGCAGAGAAAACTCCAAAACTAAACCGCTCACATTATGCTCGACATTAAATAATCAGTTCACCACAATTACAAAAATAAATTTGGTTTCTAGTGGTAACGAGACGTGCAGATAGTTGTGGTTTGATTCGTCCAGGTTCTGAGATACTGAAAATCATTAACGACAGTCACAGCAATTACAGACTTTATTTTCTCCATTAATCAATTAAATGAAAATAACTAAAAGCCCAAATTAACTTCTTCAGACTTCCTGTGTTCAGACCAACAGAAACATAAAACCAGCAAATATTCATATTCAAGAAGCTGAAAACAGTGAATTTTAAATTTAAAAAAAAAACATGATTAAATGATTAATTAATTATGAAAATAGTTGATAAATTTTATGTCAATCAACTAATTTCAATTCTAATAACACAAAGATACAAAATAAATGAACCATAAAAACCCAGATAATTACAGAATAACTGCAACTCTGACAAAACAATCTCACTTCAAGGTCCATTTAGTAGCTGTTCTGGAGCTTTCAATCACTTCACATGATCTTCTTTAGCACAGAGAGTTTGCCCAGTTATTATGAACTTGAAAATATTTGAATTTACTTTATTCTTTTTTTTTTTCCTGATCAACGTTGACGTAGAAGTTCATTCTTGATCTTGGAAACAATATCTGACAAAACACTGTCACCCTCAGGTCCATTTAGTAGCTCTTCTGGAGCTTTTGATCACTGATATTTGGCACATTGTTTCTGCTTCCTGCCTCGACTTGACTATAAAAATGCACCAAAAAAAAAAAACAAAAATCCAATATCTCCCAACCTGGACAAACCCGTGTGACTCAGCACCACTAGGGTTCATTTAAAAAAAACTTATTTTGTAATTCTGGTGAACTGTTGCTTTAAAATCATAAGAATATCAGGATCTACTAACACAGGATATGTGGTAAAGGAAACCAAATGAAAAATTAAATCGACATCAAGGCACTGGACACGTTTGAGGACAATGGCACATAGCTGGTAGGTAGACAAACAGAGGGGAGGAAAGTGGTCAAGGCCCTGTGTTATTTTACATTTAAGTGCTGGCAGTATTTGTACCATCATGTATTAGATAATAATAAATACCACGACGAACTGAGGAGACCTCAAAAGAGCTTTTCATCGCCGCAGGAATTTGGTCTTTGTGGAGAATCTGGGCTCGCATGATTCGACATTTAGAGCTGCCCAGGTGGGAAATAGGTGTCAGTTTGGTCCCCGCCGGCTACCCTGGTCTACGAAGTGTTGCACTTCAGGTCGGGATAAAAACATGGGAGTCGAAACAGTGCAGGAGGCCGTTCAAGGGCCACAGGAAAAAAAAGAAAAATGCATAAATCTCCTCTTTCAATCAAGTCTGCACAAACCCTGTGTTCCTCAGTGGGTACATCCCAGTTCCCTCACCTGATCCTGACCCAGAAACTGATCCGGTTCGACATCATTTAACTTTTTGTTTTTGCTTTAAGGAAGAAGGATCCACGAGACCAGGATTTGATTAAAGGCCAAGTAGGACCAAAATCTCCTCGCCATTCATTTCTATGCAAAACAGGATGAGAAACGTTTGCCTCCGCCTTCACTTCAATCTGATTCTCCATCAGAAAACATTATATAATAACTTCTGAACAACAATCGTGGATATTTTGACAAAGAAAACACTTGAAATCTTTCAGGAGCTGGAAGCGACGTATGTCTGGCAGTGTTGTTTGAAAAATGACTGAAGCGATTAATCAGCCAAGTAATTTTCTGTCGATGGGGGATGTCGTTAGTTTTGCAGATATTTGGTCACAAAACAAATTAAAAGTTTGACCTGATGACGGCGCTTCGTGGAAAGTTATTATAATAAATCCCGAGGGGAGAAACGACGTCTGTCTCGAGTTTCATGGAAAAAAAAAACATCCAGTAGTTGTTGAGATATTTCAGAACAAGTCAAACACGTCGACCTGTCGGCGGCTCAAAGTCAGTGGGAGTCACCTTCTGGGGGCCGTGAACGTCTGGACAAAATTTCATGACAATCCACATGATGAACCAGCCGACAGACGCCAACGAGGGGAAACGTAGTGAAGGGAGTTGAGATGTACCCAGTGTGATTTCCTCTTTCCTGGCGATTATTGAAACGACGAAACGTCCTCTGGAGGCTGTAAACTTCACGTTCCAGCCACAGTTCTTCAAAATCAAACAGCAAAATCCTAGTTTGTGCTTCGGTTGTTAAAATCAAGCTCTACTGCGTGTACCTTGTCATGTGTAGTCATCTACGCGTGGTGGAAGTCAAATATTTGGTACAACAACAAGCCAAAATCATAAAAAGGTTAAAATTACACGTAGCTTTCTTAACGGTCTACTTCATTTTGTACAAACAGTTAAAAATGGCTTTTTTTTAATTATTATTATTATTTTTTTTTAAGACAAAACGAGTCTCAGAGGCGCGTCGCTATGCCATGCAGAGACTAAGTACCGAGGTCGGTTTGGATTTAAGCACCCGTGAGTAGAAAGAACGAACCGTGGTGTGAGTTAACACAAGCATGCAGACCCAGAACCAGAACTGGTCCGGATCGAATCCTTCTTCAGCCACAGTTCCAGGGAGCAACTGGTTCGGCTGCAGGAGTCAGTCCGGGGCAGTGCAGCTGCTCCCATCAGTGTGTTGTTTTTTTTTTGTTTGTTTTTTCTGTTTTGTTTTTGTGTTTTTTTTTTTGTTTTGTTTTTTTGGAAAGAGCTCGGAGCCTCCAGCCTGGAGTCAGAGGAGGGAGATTCTGTACATGTTCCCACATGAAGACGGTGCGGAGCCACAGATGTTCAATATTAAATAACTAAAAAAGAAATAATCACATAAATAAATTAAAAGTGGTGGAATGTAACTAAGAATATTTATTCGTGTACAACAGAGGGAAATATTGTAAATTTATTTGGCAGCTTTAGTTCATTTAGATCTTATAAAATATGAAGCTTTGTTATAAACTACCAACAACTATCTTCATGGTTCAAGTTTCTCAAATGTGAAGATTTCCTGCAAGTTATTTTCTTTATTTTATTTTATTTTTTAAAACAAGCATTGGGTTCTATGGCTTGTTGTGATTCTCAGTATTTTCAAAATTAAACCAAACAATCAATCAAACAATTAATTGAGAAAATAATCAGAAGTTTAATCTATAAAAGGGGAAAAAAAATTAGTTTGAACCAACTACAACAGTAATACACTTTTACATTGATGCGTTAGTGGTAATAATGATCCATAATAATGATGTAATAATAGTAGGGCCATTTTTCTGCATTGAATACTTATAATTCTTTAAGTACATATTTCTTATTATACTTACATACTTACTAAAGTAACATATTCAATGCAGGATTTTTACTTTGTGGTATTAGTACTTTAAAGAATCTGAATATTTTCACCACCACTGAAAATATATAGAACAAGAAATTATAAAAACTCAACATTACATTATAAATGTTTTACACTGCAGGAGTGTCATTTGAACAAAGTAATAATCTTAAGTTAATTTTACTGCAGATTTAGACGTGAGTGTTAACATATCCCACTTATTCACTGCAGCACTGTATCTATGAAATACTTTTAAGTACAATTTAATTTCCTTCAACAGACTTCCGCACTATTTTAAGCCGGATAAACCGGAGCTTTCCGAAAAATTTGAATTTCCTCAGTTGTAATTACGACTTTGATGTTGACGTGAACATTGACGAGCAGTAATTACAGAAAATTATTTTTACTAATTATTGTTTTGTTTCTATATTTTCTGTAGTTTATTGATGTGATGATTGATTTATTTATTTGATATTGAACACTTGGCTCCATCACTGCAAACATCCACGCTGCGTCACGACCAAGTCTCTACACCTCCACCTGAAGAGTGCACCTCACAGAGCAGGAACCCTGCGTCGCTCCGGGGGGAGGAGGGGAAGTTAAAAGTTCAGGCGCACAGTCGGAGGTGGGAGGGTAGAGAGTCGGTCAGAAGGTTTCCGAGTCCTCCGAGTCGTTCTCGGTGGTTCCCTCGCTGGAGGGTCCGGAGGGGTTCCTGGGGCTGCGTGGCCCCCGAGGGCCGGTGCCCGGGCCTTTACCCCCCTGGTGGGGCAGCTGCCTCAGCAGGGAGCCTGGGGAGGGAGCCCCGGAGCTGCAAGGGGAGCAGAAAGGCATCATGGTAGCCAGAATGAGAGCCAGACAGTCAGCCACCTCTCTGCTAGGAGCACAAGCCAGAGCAGGGGTCAGACCTGAGGTAGAGAGACAGAGAGAAAGACAGAGAGAGAGAAAAGAGAGAGAGGAAGGAGGCAGGGAGGGAGGGCGGGAGGGAGAGGGACAAAAGGGAGAAAGGAGGGCGAGACGTGGACGTGGAGGAAGCGAGGAAGGCAAAGCAGAGACAGGAGCAGGAGACAGAAGGAGGGACGGAGCAGCATTCCATTAGTGTCCAGCCAGCTGACATGAGGAGGGGGGAGGGGCTCACAGGGACGACCACAGCTGACGTCTACCACTAACGAACAAACACATTTAATTAAAGTCCAACTGAAATCACATTTAACCCCCCCCCCCCCTTTTTGCAGTTTAAAATGATGTGTATTCTATATATGTTGAGTTCATTTGGGGTCATATGACAAAGGCTGAGGAGTGTTACACTGTAGGGATCAAGAAGACATGTGCTTTTCCCCTATTGCCTTTGTTTTTCCCCTGTTGCCTTTGCTTTTCCCCTATTGCCTTTGCTTTTCTCTTATTGCCTTTGCTTTTCCCATTTATATTCTAATTCTTTTGTAGATTCATTCTTGTTTTGGCACTCCTATGACTCCATATTACAGAGCAGATATGTTTTCAGACTTAATTTCAGTTGGACTTTAAAATGTCTAATAACACAAAGCAAACAAGCAGCAAGGAAACAGTTTAAATCAGAGTTCCCACAGTCGCCCCGAGGTCAAACTCCACGTCTTCATGACTCTGAAGATTTAATTCCCTTCAGATCCACTGAGAAAACTTTTAACCCCCACCACCTTCACTCTTGGTGAGTATGGAGTGAAGTTTGAAGGATTTAGTGACTCCAGGGGGAAACTGTGTGAGGTCACAGCTTCGGTTTGGTCTGAAAACCAGTTAGAAAGAAGTGAGTCAGGCCACATTAGCTGCTACTAACATAACACACCCAGATCTCACTTCAGTTGCATCATGGGTAATGTAGGCACCAGGTTTTGGCAAAGAATGAAGAAGGTTTTGACCTTTTTTTTGTTTTGAGTTTGACAATGTTATAGGAGCTCAATGCTAAATCAGTGCTGTAAATTATTATTGATAATTAGAGGCTGAATTTTAACGAGGTTTTTATGGAGTCATTACATTGTTGAACTAATAACGTGAAAGACAATGTCCCCTGTTCATGTCCAGCAGGAAATCTTTGTTGCTCTCCATCTTTCTCCTCCTCCTTTTTCTTGTCACGTCTCTACTCTGAGCAGTGGGAACCCTTTTTAAAGACACATTCATTTGCAGCGCACACAGAGAAACCAGACTGAAACACTGAGCTCATGCTGGAACGGAGGAGACCAGTGACAGTGGCGTGCAGCTTCATCACAGTAAGAGCCTGGATCGGATCAGACCAGAACAGACCGGACCAGGTTCATCCTACCGTTCTCATCCACCGTCTGAACGTTGGCTCCTCGGGACAGCAGCTCCTGGACCGCCTGCTTCAGACCGCTGCGAGCTGCCAGGTGGAGAGGACTGACGGTACAGACGAAAAGAAAGAACTATCATCGTACTGTGTCTGTCCTGCTGCTGCTTCAGTATAAAGAGTGAAACTTGTAATCTTACGTTCTCTACATGGATCATTTCTAATGCATCAAATTACAGTGACATTAAATTCTTTTTGCTCGGGACAGAGGATACTCACGTCTGCAGCGCTGCATTTGTGGCGTTTATGAGCGCAGTGTCAGACAGTTTCTCCAGGATCAACAACACACAGTCTTCTTTTCCCTATAAGGACGAGATGTCAGGCTTAAGAAAAGTCTTAAATGTCCTTTTTACCGATTTATTGTGTTTGATTTCAGCAAAAAATGGCTGTTAAATCCTCAGTACTTTTGTTCCAGACATCTGATGATTTCCTATGTGGACCTTATATAAATTGGTTATTTTTTAATTGATTAATCCAATTAAAAGGAACTATGTGGCTACTAGGGTAGGATTCATGACTGGTGGTTTTCTTCTGCACAGTTGCAGCTTAAAATCCCATTTGTCTTGCTTTCGCTGTTTTGATTTATTTATTTTTTATTATCAAAGTCCATTATGTCCCGTCTGACATTTATAATATAGATACTAACATGTTAATATGCTGGCAATATTTGTTTTACTGTTGCATTCATGTTGCTGTTCTGTACACTGTACCTTGTGAAAAAAAGATACTTAAAAATAAAAAATATAAGTAAAAAAGAAAAGAAAAAAAGAATAAAAAGTTTCAAATATGGATGTATTGTACATTTTTTGCCAAGACTATTTGAAAATATATATTTATTTCATGTGAATAGTTGCAGTCACGATTTATATTGAATGTTTATATATAGAAAATAATGTTTCATGAAGCATTTTATTAGAAATGTGAAGCTGTCAAATATGACAGCTCATAATGAAACAGTTACAAAACTAATTAGTGTGAAACTGACAGCAACTATGAGCCTCATAGCTGACAAATAATATATTTATGCCTTACTATGCCATGACTTTTTATTCCTGACTTCATGAGGTTCAAGGCTGAAATGTGAATTTTTACTAAAGCATCATAACAAATGAATAACATAGAAAACTGTTTAGTAAACTCTGTACAGACTCATTTCCCATAAAGGAGAACGGGACACAACCAAAAATGATGCTTGAATATTACTTTAACAACAGGAAAAGAGGCTTACATTAAGTTTATTTTGTTCATAAAACTGAGGGTTATTGATATGTTGACTGACAGAGACGATGACCAATCGGTTTGTGTGCAGGTCTCACTGAAACAGTGGGAGGTGGAGTTTCTTAAACACATTGGGATTAAGACAAAAAGTATTTAAAGTGGAGGTGGACGCCCCCTTGTGGACACTTACATTACTGCAGGATAGATGCAGGGCGGTGTTGCCATCTTTGTCTGTCAAACTGAGGTTGGCGTTGGCGCTGGTCAACAGCAGCTCTGCAGCACAAAACAGAACATATATGTAAAATTTAAACTAGAGTTAAATATTGTGAAACAACAAAAACACACTGAAGTAATAAGGCCATCAGCCAAGGAAAAGGTGTAAGTACCGAGAGCCCCGACTCTGCCCTTCTCAGCAGCCATCATCAGTGGAGTGTGACCTGATTGGTCCACAGCATCAACAGGTGCATCATGTGAAAGGAGCAGCTGGACACAGTCGACGTGGCCCGCGAACGCCGCACCATGAAGAGGAGTCCTGCAGGAGAGAAGGAGGATTGAAAACAGGATAGAGCAGAAAAGTGACAATATAATGTTTTATGCCTTACTATACTATGACATTTCTATGCCTTATTATACTATGACATTTTTATGACATTTTATGCCTTAATATACTATGACATTTTAANGAAAGGAGCAGCTGGACACAGTCGACGTGGCCCGCGAACGCCGCACCATGAAGAGGAGTCCTGCAGGAGAGAAGGAGGATTGAAAACAGGATAGAGCAGAAAAGTGACAATATAATGTTTTATGCCTTACTATACTATGACATTTCTATGCCTTATTATACTATGACATTTTTATTACCTACTATATTATGACATTTTTATGCCTTACTATACTATGACATTTTTATGACATTTTGTGCCTTACTATACAATGACATTTTTATGCCTTATTATACTATGACATTTTTATGACATTTTATGCCTTACTATACTATGACATTTTTATGCCTTA